>NW_027507764.1:41589994-41972841 GCF_037356315.1 Lithobates pipiens
AATAGCGACAATTTTGAAAAAAAAAAAACACATTATTTTTTACTTTTTGCTATAATAAAAATCCCCCAAAAAATATATTAAAAAAATATTTTTTTCCTCAGTTTAGGCCGATATGTATTCTTCTGCATATTTTTGGTAAAAAGAAAAACGCAATAAGCCTTTGATTGGTTTGCGCAAAAGTTATAGCGTCTACAAAATAGGGGATAGTTTTATGGCATTTTTTTTTTATTTATTTTTTTACTAGTAATGGCAGCGATCAGCGATTTTTATCGTGACTTTATGGCGGACAGATTGGACACTTTTGGCACGATTTTGGGACCATTCACATTTATACAGCGATCAGTGCAATTAAAAATGCATTGATTACTGTGTAAATTACACTGGCAGGGAAGGGGTTAACCACTAGGTGGCGCTGTAGGGGTTAAGTGTGTCCTAGGGAGTGATTCTAACTGTGGGTGGGAGGGGCTGTGTGTGACACCTCACTGATCATCGCTCCCGATTACAGGAGCGGTGATCAGTGTCACTAGGCAGAATGGGGAAATGCTTGTTTACATCAGCATTTCCCCGTTCTTCCTCACTGTGAGACGGTCGCTGATATCCCCGCGGACATTGAGTCTGCGGGACCCGTGATCACGGTCACGGAGCTCCCGGTGGGCGCACATGCGCGCCAGCAAGAGGCCACTTAAAGGGCGCCGTGCAGGTACGTTAATCTGCCTGTATGTGCCCTTCTGCCGCAGTATATCTGCGTGAGGTGGTCGGGAAGCCGTTAAAGCGTGATCACCCTTTAAAGTGATTCTAAAGGAAAGATAAAAAAATAAATAAAAAAGATTAAAAAAATAACAAACGTGTTATACTTACCTGCAGTGTGCAATGGTTTTGCGGAGCAGTCCCGACCTTTTTCTTTTTGGGGTCCCCTGCAGGTGATCCTGGCTCCTCCCCCCTTCTGAGTGCCTCCAATAGCAAGTCTCTGTATGTGCATTGCGCTGCTCCCTCTCGGCGCTGACACTGCACTAGCCTGCATTGTAAAATGCTGCATGTTACCAGGCAGGCTAGTCTAAACCTAGGCTACGGTAACACCAGTATCGACGGTTTTAATTAGGTTAGTTTAAAAGAAAATTACAATTAAAAAAAACAAAATAAAAACATTTCCTAGAAAAGCCATTATCTAATTTAGAGAAAACTCTAAGAGCCGGTTCACACAGCGGGCGATGCGAGGCGACACGACTCGCCTCGCTCTCGCAAGTCGCCCCCGTTCTGTACAATGGAACCGTTCTGAGAGGAGCGACTCGAGTCGCTCCGACTCAGAAAAAAGGTTCCTGTACTACTTTTGGGCGACCTCGGGGCGACTTGCATTGACTTCTATACAGAAGTCATCTGCAAGTTGCCGCTGAGGTCGCGGCGAGGCAAGTCGGAGTCGCCTCGCCTCGCCTGCAGTGTGAACCGGCCCTAAATGAATGGCATTGAGGCTGCTAAACCACTTTGTATCGTAAACAGTTGCCATTTTTGTTTGGTAAAATACTTCTCAGTGCTGCTGATCTCCTCCTTCCTCTTTTAAACACTACATGTCCTCATGAATTCACTTCGGTGTCAGCCGCATGTACACTATATAGCATAGAGTTTGTGGATACCTGGCCATCACACCTATATGAGCTTGTTAGTGGACCCATTCCAAAACTATGGACATTAATATGGAATTGCACCCTCATTCCAGCTATAATAGCCTATATTCTTCTGGAAAGGCTTTTTACAAGATGTTGGAGTGTGCCTGTGTGAATTTGTGCCCATTCAATCGAAAGCGCATTGGTGAGGTCATGTTAGATGAGAAGAGCTGGGCACTTGATATCCTTTACACCAGTCTGATCAAACCATGGATTTATGGAGCTGGTGGCAAATTATGAGATCAGGTAATGATGTTGGAGGAGAAGACCTGACTCACAATTGGCATTCCAATTCATCCAAAAGTTGTTCAGTAGGCTTGAGCTTAGGGCTCCGTACAGGATACTTGTGCTTGGTCACACCAAAACTCATCAATCCATGTCTTTATGGAGCTGGTCACCATTTGTGAGGGAAGTTACTGACCTTAGATAAGAAGACCTGACTCACAATTGGCATTCCAATTCTTCTCAAAGATGTTCAGTAGGCTTGAGGTCAGGGCTCTGTACAGGATACTCAAGTTGTTCTACATTAAACTCCTCAAACAATGGCTTTAATATGGAATTGCACCCTCATTCCAGCTATAATAGCCTCTACTCTTCTGGCAAAGCTTTTTACAAGATGTCGGAGTGTCTGTGTGAATTTTTGCCCATTCAGTCAAAAGAGCATTGGTGAGGTCAGCTACTAATGTTAGATGAGAAGAGCTGGGCACTTGATATCCTTTACACCAGTCTGATCAAACCATGGATTTATGGAGCTGGTCGCAAATTATGAGATCAGGTAATGATGTTGGAGGAGAAGACCTGGCTCACAATCGGCCTTCCAAGTCATCCCAAAGATGTTCAGTAGGCTTGACGTCAGGGCTCTGTACAGGATACTCGAGTTCCGTCACACCAAAACTCATCAAACCATGTCTTTATGGAGCTGGTCACCATTTGTGAGGGAAGTTACTGACCTTAGATGAGAAGACCTGACTCACAATTAGTATTCCAATTCATCCCAAAGATGTTCAGTAGGCTTGAGATCAGGGTTCTGTACATGATACTCAAGTTGTTCCACATTAAACTCCTCAAACAATGGCTTTAATATGGAATTTCACCCTCATTCCAGCTATAATAGCCTCTACTCTTCTGGAAAGGCTTTTCACAAGATGTCGGAGTGTGTCTGTGTGAATTTTTGCCCATTCAGTCAAAAGAGCATTGGTGAGGTCAGCTACTAATGTTAAATGAGAAGAGCTGGGCACTTGTTATCCTTTACACAAGTCTGATCAAAGAATGGCTTTTTGGAACTGGCCACCATTTATGAGGTCAGGTACTGATGATGGATGAGAAGACTCGGCTCACAATCGGCATTCCAATTAATCCCAAAGGTGTTCAGTAGGGTTGAGGTCAGGGCTCTGTACAGTACACTCGAGTTCCTTGACACCAAAACTCAACAAACCATGTCTTTATGGAGCTGGTCATCATTTATGAGGTCAGATACTGATGATGAATGTGCAGACCCGGCTCACAATCAGTGTTCCAATTAATCCCAATTCAGTAGGGTTAAGGTCAGGGTTCTGTGCAGGCCACTTGAGTTCCTCCACACCAAACTGATCAAACCATGTCTTTATGGAGCTGGCTTTGTACAAAGGGACACAAGCATGCTTGGACAGAAAAGGGTCTTCCCTAAACTGTTACCACAAGGTTAAAGGGAGCACAATTGCCCAAAATGTCTTTGTGCCATGTATTTTTATGGGAACACTTCGCTGGAAATACCTGAACACCATGATTTGGAGAGATGCCCACATACTTTTAGCCATATAGTGTTCCACAAACTTTACATCTAAGCTTTAAGCCTAAGTAAAGCAAAAAACAGACGTTTAAATAGGTCTTCACGTGTGCTCTTTAACACGGCAACTACAGCTGTGCTGAAAGCATGAATTATTGACTGTAGAGTCACTTTTACATGACAAGGACGCCGTGATAATGACACCCTGTGAGACTAAAGAGGAAGAGATGGCTTAATTATATGGAGCTGTCATCCAGCATGGAGACCAGAAAATAAAATATTAAGATTTCAGAACAAAAGGTCAAGCCATCCATTTTAAAGCAATGCGATAGAATTCATGCAGACACGAACTGGGATGACCCTCGGGGTGGAAACAGAATAATGGATTATGAGAGCAATTTAATTGTCTGTCTCTGGACTCATTACATGCAGAGATCAATGTAGCTGATAGGGAGTGATTATTACATTTGAATTGTGTCTAATTCAACCTAATGGCTCTTTAAAGTAGACCTTTAGTCAAATGCTGAAGCGAAACTACAGGCAGATTTACAGCGGAAGCACATATGTAGCGGCGGCTCCTGAAGAGCACACACTATGCGTTTTTCAAAGTTAAACTTTGCCTAAACTGCAGTCTGGTTTGGGTATAATCTGTCTAAATTGGACCTCTGCATCAGTCTGACTGGACTGTGACCTGTTCAGCCTGGCCACAGGGGGCACTGTCTCATCTGGCAGGCATGGAACTATGGTCTGGTTAGGTGCTTAAGTTACTCTCTTCCGGAGCCAGGTCAGTGGGAGTGGCCCTCTCGCTGTGCCCTCTGGGAGAGGGTATTTAAGATGCGGACGTCACGTAGTACGGGGTTCCGGTCCAGTATGAGGTGCTGATTACATGGTCCTGGTCCTCCTGACCAGCCCCCAGGAAGGCTATGGCCTGGGGTGCAGATCCACCTGACTTTAATTTCTCGGGGTTGGCTAGCCCAAGGCAAGGAAACTAAAGGAGGATTCTGAGGTGGTTGGGTGCCGTCTCCGGTTCGGGAGAGACCCAGTGCACTTCAAGCATTCCAGGGGAGGACTCTTTAGAAGAACACCACGTATGGGTTGGTTTTCTTAACAAGAGCCTGGAAGGGCTGAAGTAACCGCGAGAATCCGGTCTTGTGGATATCGCCAAGTGGGCTGAAAGATCCAGGTATCCTACAAGTGTTCTACAGCTTAGTTTCCCTACGTGTTCTGCAATAACGTCTGTGACAAAGACTTTGTTCCTGTGTAAGCACCTTGTTGGCTGCTGGGCCTTGTGAGAGAAGGACTGTCCAACTTGAGTGATCATCCAGCTGCAAATGGCTATTCTCTGGGTGCAGTCAAAGTAAGCAAGTTCTTTAACATTTTTGGACTTTGACATTGAGAGTACCCGAACTTCCCTTCCAACCCTCTGATCCCAAGTTGAAAGACTGTTCAATAGTTTGAGTTTTGCAAATAAAATCCATTCAAGTGGATCTATTGTCAGTCTCAAGTTACTGGGCCATCAACCATGGGACATCCCCTAGACGTGCCACAAGGTTGAACAGAAGGTAACGGTAAGCCCAAAAATAACCAGCAGCTCCTTCAGGAGTTAGTGCTACAAATATATAGAACTTTACCTGCCATAATGTTTCTAAAATTCAGCGCTACCCACAAAGGGGTCCATGACTTAACCGGTACTTTTCCAACCAGTGCAGAGGCTACCAATCACACAGGCGACAGTCCATTCACTCTGGCTTCAAGAAACAGTCTAGAACAGTAGTCTCCAAACTTTCTATACCAAGGGCCAGTTTCCTGCCTTTCAGACTTTAGGAGGGCCAGACTTTGGCCAATGGGAGTAGAAAATGCCCCAGCATTGATCGGAGTCCACAATGTCTCAGGCTACGTGGTCAGTGGGATTGAAAAAAATGGGGTCAGTAGGAGGAGGAATAATGTCCCATCAATGGTATTAGTGGCACCATCATTGGTGTCAGTGGGAGGAATAGTGCCTCACTGTTGGTGTCAATGAAAGCAATGATTCCTGCTTATTGGTGTCAGTAGAAGGAATAGTGCCTCAAGGGATGGCCAAAGGCAAGCAAAGGGGCACATCCAGCCCTTGGGCCGCAGTTTGGTAACCACTGGTCTAGGGGATGTCTTTTTTTTTTTTTCTTTTATTACTCGTAGAACTGGTAATGGAAGAGGGGTTGGGGTGGTATGGGATACTCCAAAAATGCTGACTTACAACAAGGCGGACACACTATACTGGGTAAGACTTCTTTGAACAGTATTAAAGCCAGAAACAAAGGGGGATACCAGACCTGAGATCCTGTAGAAGCAGTGTCAGAATGACCTACACCTGGCAACCCAGAAATTAGGAATAGGCCTCCAAGCTCTACCACAGCTGGGACCGCTATGAACATCAGCCTACCCAAGCGGGACTGCCAAAAAGAGGCAGCAGGCCCTGAGGCTGGAAAATACTCCAGCGGGGCTATAGAAGGGCTGCTCCAAACCCCCTGACTATTTATGCTCCCCTCCAGCCACCTACTGGGCATGCCCCCCATGGATTTTTGGGATCTAAATGTAGCACCCTGATGTTTAGGCAGGGTTTTTGGTAAATTTATTTGCCAAGTGATAGCTGCTTTCACCAATTGATAGGAGGTCAATTGATTTCACCCTAATTCCGAAGTTGCTGCACTTCTCTCTTCTGTCACTAGATGGCCGGGTATCTGGTGACATTAGATAAGACAAGGGCATTGCAAGGACAGATTAGGAATGAATGGGGTGCCTGAGCCAATCGGCAGGGATCTTCTTAGGTCCCTTGGCCTGCTGGGAGAGCCTATTTATTTGGGTGAGGTCAGATGATCATGGTTCTGTGCCACCTGGATGACTGTCTGGGTGGACGTGTGTAGTGCTGCCCCGGGCTGCTAAGCCAGAGCCTGGAGGCCTATCCCGGGGACATCTGGCTGCTATGCTGTCTGAGGGCCTATCCAGAAACAAAAGAGCAGTGTTGGGTTGGTTTCCGACCACTGTGAGTAGCTGAAGCAAGTACCAGAGCAGTATTCCCACCAACCGGGGATGGTGAAGAATTGGGAAACTTCAACCGGGGATGGTGAAGATCTACAATAGGAGATTGTAGAAGACGTGAATAAGTTCATTACAACCTTTGTTAGAAACTGTTTCAAGATTGTTGCCATAGGAGACAGCGGTCCTGCTTATACAGATGTGGTGTCTTGCTGGATGCTTTTCCCTGTGTGGCTGTCTACCTGTAGAAGTCATGGAGTCTGCTAAATTAACATTGCAACTACTAAAGGGTGTCCTGGTCCTAACCCTCTCTCCCATAGTTCTGTTTAAGAGACAATAAATCTCTTTACATACAAGAAGTGTCTGGCGCCCATTAATCTACCTTGCACCGCACGCACCATGCCTCGTAACCCACTCTACATAGAAAGATGTCAGCTGCCGCTAATTCTGTAGGTCACCATTAGGCCTGGAGAGGCCCAGAACTAGGGTTGCCACCTTATTCCTTCAAACCCGAACACCTTTGAATTGATAAGGCACCAAGCGAGCTTAATTACCACCTTAATCAGCCACAGAACCTGTGTAATTCATATGTGTTCGGGTTTAAAGGGATGAGGTGGCAACCCTACCCGGGACTTGGCTACATAAATATTCAGGCTGCATATTTGATTTTCCCAGGCCTCTAGGTTTTTGAAGCTTCCAGAATGTAGGGGGAAACAATCAAACCTTCAACCTGTGAAATCCAGAACAGCCTGAAAAAAATCAACAGCCGCTCCAATGATTACAGAGGAGCCAAAAAAAAAATTACCTAACATCCTATACTAGGAGCGTGCTACATAATTCTGTTCATTCACTTTTGTAAGCTACACCTTCCTTGCCACACCACCAGCTGGAAAAGTGACAACACTTTCCGTATTTCAGTTAAGGTAATCAGCAGCACCATTTCCCTGTCCACCTCTCTGTTGGATGACGAAGAATCCACCCCAAGGATAGTAATACTCACTCGCTCTTTGTGTAAGTTTGTATACAGCAGTAGGGATGAGTTTGGTGTTCGAATCGAACGCATGTTCGGCTCGAACATGTAGAAACAGAATGAAACTCTGGATAGCCGCACTCCGGATTGTGTTAGCTGAGCTATGAGTAAGCGCTGTTTGTAGCGTGAAACGCGTTAGCTATTTTATTCAAAAATCCTTTTTTGTTCCTTTTTTGCTGTGACATTTTGTTCAATGAAGTTTTGCACTTGCATTTTGAAGAAATAAAGGCATCTAATTTTTACACAATCCGGAGTGCGGCTATCCAGAGTTTCGTTCTGTTTCTACACATTTGGCTTATGCAATCAGCCTGCACCTGGAACCCCATTTGGAGAGCTAGCAGCCTGTCAGTGGTTTTGACTTGGAGTGGTGAAATCTTTGTATGTTCAGCTCGAACACCGGCTGTTTGCTCGTTTGGTGAAGGCAAAAATCTGTGGGCCGTTCGCGCCAAATTCGTGTGACGCTCACGGCCCACAATGCACTGCGCCATCGCAGTGCATTGCTGGCTCATGATTGGCCAAGCATGCACTGTGACCCTGCATGCTTGGCCAATCACAGCGCCGGCAGCGAGGATGAGCCTCCTCATCCTCTCTCACCCAGGCTCAAGGTACTAGTAAAGCAGCTGCCAACGCATCCTCTTCCCTCGTCTCAATGTCATCATCAGTGACTCCTTCCCTTGACCCACCATGTCCTCCTGAGGAGTCCCCTGAACTCTTTGAGCACTTTGTTGGGTACATGCTCCAGGAAGATGGCCAGTGTTTTGTAGGCTCTGATGATGATACTCAGCTAGAGGAAGGCAGTAGCGGGAGTGCAGAGAGAGGGGATGCTCAAGAAGGACAGCAATCTAGCAGTCATGTTCCACAAGCTGCAGCATACTGCCAGGTTTGCTCCAACGATGAAGAGGTAGGGGATGATGAGGGCACTGACTCCACGTGGGTGCCTGGTAGGAGAGAGGAGGAGGAGGAGGAGGAAAAGGAGGCACATCTCCAATGAGGCAGGATGCCCCCCGGGGGCCAGCTTAAGGACAGCACACCGACTGAATCACACCGCATAGCTCCGCCTGTGCAGGGCGCTGCCTCTGCGCGTTATTCTAAAAGTTCTTTGGTGTGGGTCTTTTTTGAGACGAGTGCATCAGATCGCACCGCTGCTATTTGCAACATATGTCTCAAGCGTATCTCACGTGGCCAAAACATCAGCCGCTTGGGCACCACATGCTTGACCAGACATATGTTGACCTGCGATGCAGCTCGTTGGCAAGCTTACCTCAAAGACCCACACCAAAGAACAAAGCGGACCTCTCCTTGCTCCTCATCAGCTGGTATCTCCAACCCCACTAGACCTTCAGTCCTCTCTGAAACCTGCTCTGAGAGGAATGAAGGTGTAGAATTAGGTGTGTCACAGCCAAGTGCTTGCGGCACTCTGCTAGCAGTACACCCACGTCCGATTATAGCAGGCAATGTCCTTGCCTCGCTGGACAGGGCGGTCAGCGGTAAGGTGCATATTACTGCTGACTCATGATCCAGCAGGCATGGATAGGGATGTTACCTGTCTTTCACGGCCCATTGGGTCACTCTTCTGGCAGCTGGGAAGGATGCAGGACAAGGTGCAGTAGTGTTGGAGGTTGTTCCGTCACCCCGCCTCCAAAATGCTACTACTGGTTGTGACACACCTCTCTCCTCCACCCCCTCCTCTTCTTCTTCCTCCATGGCCTCTTCCAGTGCTCTGTCCTCGGAACCAGTGGTGCTCCGTAGGCGTTCAAGGGGCTACGCAAGTACGCAGGCAAAACAATGCCATGCCGTGCTTGCTCTGGTTTGTTTGGGGGACAGGAGCCACACTGGGGCAGATATTTTGTCAGCTCTGCAGGGGCAGGCCGAGAGGTGGTTGACGCCACGCCAGCTTAAGCCAGGATTGGTGGTTTGCGACAATGGCACAAGCCTCCTCTCCGCCCTCCGACAGGGACAACTGACCCATGTGCCCTGTGTGGCTCACTTCCTTAACCTGGTGGTGCAGCGGTTCTTGGGCAGGTACCCGGGCTTACAGGATGTCCTGAAGCAGGCCAGGAATGTCTGTGTGCATTTCCGCCGATCATTTAGTGCCTGTGCTCGGCTGGCTGAGCTCCAAAAGGAGTTGAACCTGCCCAAGAACCGCCTTATATGTGACATGCCCACCAGGTGGAACTCAACGTTGGCCATGCTGCAGCGGCTGCACACGCAGCAGAGGGCCATCAATGAGTACCTGTGCGACTACGGCACCAGGACAGGGTCAGGGGAGCTTGGTTTTTTCTCACCACACCAGTGGGGCATGATCAGGGATGCATGCACTGTCCTGTCACCATTTGAGGAGGCCACAAGGATGGTGAGCAGTGACAGTGCATGCATCAGTACCTCTTGTCCACCTGTTGGAGCATACGCTGCGTGGAATAATGGACAGGGCACTTGAGGCAGAACAGAGGCAGGAAGAGGAGGACTTCCTTGCCTCTCAAGGCCCCCTTTATCCAGACAGTGTTCCTGTTGTCCCACCCATCACACAGGAGGAGGACGAGGAGGAGGAGGATGATTATGTCAGCATGGAGGTGGAGCCTGGCATTCAGCAGCAGCAGTCTTGTAGGGATGATTTACAGTCCCAAGAAACCCGTGGACTTGTACGTGGCTGGGAGGAAGTAGCTGCGGATCATGTTGTCCTTAGTGACCCAGAGGACTCCGGACCGAATGCCTCAGCTAACCTACGCTGCATGGCCTCCCTGATCCTGCAAAGCCTGCGGAAGGATCCTCGTATTCTTCGGATCAAGGAGAGGGACCATTACTGGCTGGCCACTCTCCTTGATCCACGGTACAAGGGTAAGGTTGCGGAACCTTATCTTGCCGTCGCAGAGGGAGCAAAGGATGAGACATCTCCGGGAGGCCTTGCCGAAAGGTCTGTGCAACGCGTTCCCAGAGACTGGGAGGTTACAAACTCCTGGTCCTGGACAACGTGTTGCTGAGGCATCAGTCAGAAGGAGCGGTGGAGAAGGTGGCCTTCTGAACGATGCGTTCAGACAATTTTTTAGTCTGCAGCCCCAAGGTATGATCGATTCCAGCAACCATCGCCAGCGTCTGATTTACATGGTGCAGGAATACCTAGGGGCAAGGTCAGACTTGGACACCTTTCCCACCGAAAATCCTCTGGCTTACTGGGTCTTGAGGATGGATCACTGGCCAGAGCTTGCACAGTATGCAATTGAGCTACTGGCCTGTCCTGCATCCAGCGTTCTTTCGGAACGCACCTTCAGTGCTGCTGGTGGCTTTGTTACCGATCACAGGGTGTGCCTGTCCACCGACTCGGTTGATCGACTGACCTTCATAAAGATGAATCAGTCTTGGATCACCCACAGCTACCAAGCACCTGAAGCTGATGTAACCGAATAATTTTTTTTGAAATATCACATCCCTTCAAGACTGCCTATGCTGATGCTGAGTGACTATCCTGTTATGTTGACTGTCTATCCTCTTCCTCCTCCGCTGCTATCTTGGAAGAACATTTTTGGTTCTGGGTGATGCCACCAGCCCAATTTTTCAGCCCTTGTTTAACAGGGGCATGTAATTACAATTTTTGATGCAATGCTTTGAAGCAGGGCTCATTCCTGTACTACAACTAGAGTATATGGGAGAGGTTGCAGTGTCGTGGCACCAGCAAGCAGTGCCTAAGGCCCAATTTTTCAGCCCCTGTTTAACAGGGGCATGTAATTACAATTCTTGATATAATATTTCACAGCAGGGCCCGTTCCTGTGCCCACCGATAGTAACTGTGAGGACTTATAGTGTTGTGGCACCAGCACCACCACCACAACCACCAAAGGCCCAATTTTTCTACCACTGTTCAACAATGGCATGTAATTACAATCCTTGTTATAATCGTTCACAGCAAGGTGCTCCAGCGCCCACAAAGAGTCACTTTGAGGGCTTACAATGTTGTGGCAACACCAACACCTTGTTCCGCCATTTCTGTAGAGCATATAGGGCAGGCCCCTACTTTCAAACATCCAACTTACAAACGTCTCCTACTTGCAAATGGAAGGAGAAAACAGGAAGTGAGATGAAAAAAGACCTACGGCAAAAAAATTATACAGGGGTGATAACCCTTCCCTATGTTTTCCAAAAAGCTTAAAAATAGATTTTTTGACTGGAGCTACACTTTAAAAATGTACCAGTTCAAAATTACAAACAGATTCTACTTAACACAATAAACCTACACAGTCTCTGTCTTTTTTGCACCGCCTGTATACTGCTGTTCTGAGTATATAGGGCCTGGGGGCCCCACATCTTTCCTTTTTTTAATATGGGTACGAGGTTCCCCTTAATATCTGTACAAGACCCAAAGGGGCTGGTAATGGGCAGGGGGGGGGCTACCCATGCCATTTTTCTCAATGATTTTCATCCATATTGCCGGAACCAGATATTACATTAAAACCGCAAGCAGTTTTAAATTACTTTTTTTCCGTTAAATGTCATTTTGTAGAGGGACTGTTCTAAACACAGGAAACAGGTGGCACTTCACAGGCATACTATAGACGCCCCCCAGGCATGATCGTCATTAAAATCAGTGCTCCTGAAAAAACTTCCCTTTTTAAAAACATTTTAGGCATTGACCCATGTCCCCTGGGGCAGGAGCCAGGTCCCCAAACCCTTTTTAGGACAATATCTTGCATATTAGCCATTAAAATTAGCACTTTTTATTTCGAACGTTTGAGTCCCATAGACTTCAATGGGGTTCTAAAGTTGTCCCAAATTTTTGGTCTGTTCGAAATTTCTGGTGCGAATCAAACCGGGGGGTGTTTGGCTCATCCCTATACAGCAGCCACTAGAAACCAGGGATGTGCAATCAGGGGAGGCCTCACCTGCCATGAACATTAAAAAAAAATCGAGCTTGGCGACCTAGGGTCACAGAGACCCCAAATTTGAGGGTATGTTGCCTACTTTGGGGCTCCTACGACCTAAGCTTCCGGAGATACGGGGCTCCTTGCACAGCCTGTCAGAAGCTACATACAGAGTGGCCAGTTTAAATACAAGCTGTCACACTCTGTTTGCAGCAGACTGAGAGGATGAGGTCACAGTGCCTCTCCTCATTTCTTGTCAGAGGCACTGAGCTCAATGGACAGCTTGGAGCCTTGGATCAATAGTAAAGTACCATTGGTCCCAGTAGTCCAATAAAAATGTTGCAGTGGAGGCACGCCTCTCACTGCAGTGTCATAGAAGGGGGCGTGTCTAAAAGACAAATGTTCCCTTCCAACCCTCTTAACTACAAGGAAAAACGTGTTTATGGATATAAGATTTACCCACAATCACACAGTTAAAGTGGTTGTAAAGGATTGTTTTTTGTTTTTATTTTAAATAACAAACATACCATACTTACCTTCACTGTGCAGCTCATTTTGCACAGAGGGGCCCGAACCTCTTCTTCTGGGGTCCCTCGGTGGCTCTTTCGGCTCCTCCCCGCATCAGATAACCCCCTAGGAGAAGCGCTCTCCCGAAGGGTTTACCTTGCGGCCGCGCTACTGAGTCCAGCATTTGCATCCACAGACACGAATGCCGGACTCGGCCCCACCCCCCAGGAGCCCGCGTCATTGGATTTGATTGACAGCAGTGGAAGCCAATGGCTGCGCTGCTATCAATCTATCCAATCAAGAGCCGGGACCCCATGGAGAGAGGGACAGTGCGCCTCTGCTGAACAGATCAAGGGGCTCAGGTAAGTAAACCGGGGGGGGGGGGGGCGGTGACTGCCAGGTGTTTTTTCACCCTAATGCATAGGATGCATCAAGGTGAAAAAACACAATGGTTTACAACCCCTTTAAGAGGGAGAATGAGAATCTGCTGCCTGATGAAAAGGTACAAGCTAAATCATATATTTACTGTATTCTTAGTTGTGGTTGTAGTCTTTTTTTTATTTTAATTTTTTTTAAGCTGATGATCCATCCAGTAAGTCTGCTGTTTTCCAACAGAACAAGCTGTCCTGCAGATGTAGCAGTAAACAAACTTAAAGGGAGGGCTGAGGACACTGATGTAAGAGGGGGACTGTGATTTGAAGGGGGAGCTGAGGACACTGATGTAAAGGGGGGACTATGATGTAAAGGAGAAGTAAGGACACTGATGTAAAGAGAGGACTGTGATGTGAAGGGGGCTGAGGGCACTGGTGTAAAGGGGGACTGTGATGTGAAGGGGGGGCAGAGGACACTGGTGTAAAGGGGGGACTGTGGTGTGAATGGGGGGGGGGCTGAGGAAACTGATGTAAAGGGGGACTGTGATGTGAAGGGGGACTGAGGAAACTGATGTGAAGGGGGGACTGAGGAAACTGATGTAAAGGGCAATGTGGTATGAAGGGGGACTGAGGAAACTAATGTAAAGGAGTGACTGTGATGTGAAGGGGGGGGGGGGCTAAGGACACTTATGTAAAGGGGGCACTGTGATGTGAAGGGGGGCTGAGGAAATTGATGTAAAGGAGTGACTGTGATGTGAATGGGGGACTGAGGACACTAATGTAAAGGGGGGAATGTTATGTGAAGGGGGACTAAGGACACCGATTTAAAGGGGGAATTTGATTTGAAGGGGAACTAAGGACACTGATGTAAAGAAGTGACTGTAATGTGAAAGGGGACTGAGGACACTGATGTAAAAGGGGGACTATGATGTGAAGGGGGATTCAGGACACATGTAAAAGGGGGACGGTGATTTGAAGGGGTAACTGAGAACACTGATGTATGGGGGGGGGGGGCTGCGATTTGAAGAGGGAGCTGAAGACACTGATGTAAAAGGGGGACTGTGATGTGAAGGAGGACTGAGGACACATGTAAAAGGGGGACGGTGATTTGAAGGGGTAGCTGAGGACACTGATGTGCAGGGAGCACTGTGATGTGCAGAGGGGACTGAAGACACTGATGTAAAATGGGGGTCTGTGATGTGAAGGATTTGAGTCTTTGCATAAACATTGAGAAAAGAAAGATTGACGTTCAGAAAGGCTTCAGCACTGCCTCTTCCCGAGCCTGGCTCCGCTAACGTGTTTTACCCGCTCATGGGATCAGTTGCCTTTTTTTTTTTTTTTTGCCATCTTTCTTTTTTCACTATCAGTGACTGGGTGAGGGAGGCCCCCGGGTGAGGGAGGCCCCAGGTAAGGGAGGCTCCCGGGTGAGGTGGGCCCCTGGGTGAGGGAGGTCCCTGGGTGAGGGAGGCCCCTGGGTGAGGGGGGCCCCTGGGTGAGGTGGACCCCTGGGTAAGGTGGGCCCCTGGGTGAGGGAGGCCCCTGGGTGAGGTGGGCCCCAGGGTGAGGGAGGCCCCTGGGTGAGGTGGGCCCCAGGGTGAGGGAGGCCCCTGGGTGAGGTGGGCCCCAGGGTGAGGGAGGCCCCTGGGTGAGGTGGGCCCCTGGGTAAGGCGGGCCCCTGGGGTGTCAGAACCTGGCAGGGTGCGAATCACCAGGTGATTTTGCTGGAGCTTTTGGCATCGCTCTGGGTTTGATCGGGTCTCCATGCATAAACATAATATACTTCTGCTAGAAGAAAATGTTACTAATTGGAACTCTGTGAATTTTAATTGAGTAGACTTGATATATAAAATTGTTCTGTGTATGGCCACCATTAGTGCAGCCCCAACCATGGAAGCTGCTTTGATGGCAGTTTCGACCTCCACTATGAAGTTTCGCAATTGAGCGCCCCCATTCTTTAGCCTTGGCTGCTACCATGGGGGGGGGGGGGGGGGGAGGGGTGAGATCCACTATCTGGATCACATTCTTTTATTCTCATCTCTTCCACTGCACACATATATAAATTTAGAGTCCTGCAGCTGTTCCTGAGCCGTAATCCAGTCCTTACTATATTAGATATCACTGCAGAACACGTCCTATTTTACTTTAATCCAATGCTGTCTATCAATAAAATGGAATGGCTCCTATGGTCTAAAAATAAAGCCCCCCTCCGCTCTCGCTGGGACACAGGTGGATAATATATTTTTTCCCTCTGCTGGCTAATAGCATGTTTCCTCCGTCAAGTTTAATATCAGCCAAACACAGATACGAAGAACAAAGTCTCACCGCGCCGCGTGTTTATTGCACGTCCTAAATAATCCTGAGCGCGGCTCTCAGCTGTGCTATACGTTCAGATTAAAGGAGGACATCGAGGCCAAGTATTATTCTCCACTTTTTTTTTTTATTGTGTATTAAAGAAAGAAAACAAATAAAATTAGACATGCTATCTGCCAATAGAACTTAACCAAAAAGTGCATTCTATGCATCCAAAAATATAGAAAATATACCAAATCAAATCATTATTCAACCAAAAAATAAAATAGAAGCCTCATGCATGTGTCCTGCTTCTTAATATAGGGGGGTCAGCAGTGCCAAGAGTTGGTGAAAGCAGGGGTCCCTCATCCGGAGATAATTCCGAAAATCATCCGGATTATTCTCCTGGAGCTCCCGCAGCAAAGGCATATGACATAATTGGTCACCATTAATAAAGCAACCAAGAACTCCTCCTTCTCCTGTTCCTGGACTGGACTTGAGTCAAACCATTAACTCCAAGGCCAATGATACATAACACGTTATCTCCTCCGATTCCGCAACATGTCTGGTTGACGAACGGTCATTCAGAAATGAACTGAAAAGCATCAAAAGAAAAGCGCAAACTGAAAACCTCTAAATGAAAAGTGCGAAATGAAAAGTGCAAATCAACACTCGCCAAACTTCTACTAACACGAAATTAGCAGAAGGAGCCCAAAGGGTGGCGCTAAAGAGCTGAAAAACCACGTAGTATGTCAGTACATTTGTGTTTGTTGGCCGACAATTCCTTACCGTTTGTATGCAAGACAAAATCCAGGTTCACGCCAAAGTCCAAGATTTTGTCTGTGGAAAATCCGATCATGTGTACGAGGCTTAAAAGTTCCCTTCACTGAAACTAACTGGCCAAGCCCAATCCTTTATGAACAACCCCACACCATAATCCCCCCTCCACCAAATGATTTGGACCAGTGCACAAAGCAAGGTCCATAAAGACATGGATGAGCGAGTTTGGGGTGGGGAAACTTGACTGGCCTGTCCTCATCCCGATAGACCACCTTTGGTATGAATTAGAGAGGAGACTGTGAGCCAGGCCTTCTCACCCAACATCAGCACCTGACCTCACACTCCTAAACCTTGTGGACGGCCTTCCCAGAAGAGTTGAAGCTGTTATAGCTGCAAAGGGTGGGCCAACTCAATATTGAACCCTACGGACTAAGACTGGGATGCCGTTAAAGTTTATGTGTGTGTAAAGGCAGGTGTCCCAATACTTTTGACACTATAGTGTAGACATCATCCATTATTTTTATTTTATATTTTGTGCTATACTAATATTCTACTACTACTACTACTACTGACCGAAACTCTGTGAATTTCAATTCAGTACACCTGGTCTATAAAAATTGTTCTATATATGGATACCATTAGTACAGCCTTTTGTGCTATGATGCCCCCTCACTGCCTGTGTTAACCCCATAAATGCCCACCAACATACCGCATACTGCATACCTTGTGACGTGCCCCCTTTGGCTTGAATGTGTAGAGTTCAGTGGTTGTACTGCCCACTGAATGCGTAAGGAGTGATGTTTTTTGGCCCTAGGCGCAAATCAAAGGTAAGTGACCACGGCATGTGAACATCCTCGTCCGCTGCCTTTGCTGTTTAAGGGGGTTTTTTGGGAGGTGCATGTTTTTAATTCTCGCACCCCCCCCCCCCCTCCCAACCATAAGTTTAAACCATTCTTAAGGGTGGCATTCTTACCAGGTTTAATTGTCCCACCAATACAAGGGCAATTTTCCAACTGACCACCAATAAATTGAATTTTTCAGGGGGTTCCTGTGGGGTAAAAAGGTTGAGAAAAGAAGCAGCATCAGTGCAGCTTCAGTCCAGCAATGGCGGAATGATGTGTGATCACTGCTCAGCCCTGGGGTACTGTGACCCCGACCATATTGTAGTGCCCCCTAGAGGGGAGTGTAATTGAGAGGCTGTGCTCACAGTAAATTGGCAGAATGATAGAGTGTCACCCAGCCTTGAAGAGGATCTCCAGTGATGGACCAAAAAGGTATTTGAGGACAGCACTGGAGTCAGGGCCGGTGCTACCACTAGGAAAACTAGGCTGCCTGGGGCGTCCAGGCCCTGGTGTTCCACTGTTTCTACTCTCTTCTATCTGCAGCAAGCAACTAAGTCTCAGCATCAGCAGGCACATAGTGTCAGAGGTGCAGCGGAGGACTGTGTCTGCGTCCTGACTCCCAAATGAATGGAAGCAAGCAAACATTCATTAATGGGCACTGGTGAGGCTGCATTTGATGAGCGCTGGTGAGGCTGCATTGATGGGCCCTTGTGAGGCTTGATTTGATGGGCACTGGTGAGGCTGCATTGATGGGCGCTGGTGGGCTGCCTTTGATGGGCGCTGGTAAGGCTGCATTTAATGGGCACTGGTGAGGCTGCATTTGATGGGCGCTGGTGGGCTGCCTTTGATGGGTGCTGGTGAGGCTGCGTTGATGGGCACTGGTGGGCTGCATTTGATGGGCGCTGGTGGACTACCTTTGATGGGAGCGCTGGTGAGGCTGCATTGATGGGCACTGGTGGGCTGCATTTGATGGGCGCTGGTGGGCTGCCTTTGATGGGCGCTGGTGAGACTGTGTTGATGGGCACTGGTGGGCTGCATTTGATGGGCTCTGGTGGGCTGCCTTTGATGGGAGCTCTGGTGAGGCTGCATTGATGGGCGCTGGTGGGCTGCCTTTGATGGGTGCTGGTGAGGCTGCGTTGATGGGCACTGGTGGGCTGCATTTGATGGGCGCTGGTGGACTACCTTTGATGGGAGCGCTGGTGAGGCTGCATTGATGGGCACTGGTGGGCTGCATTTGATGGGCGCTGGTGGGCTGCCTTTGATGGGCGCTGGTGAGACTGTGTTGATGGGCACTGGTGGGCTGCATTTGATGGGCTCTGGTGGGCTGCCTTTGATGGGAGCTCTGGTGAGGCTGCATTTGATGAGCGCTGGTGGACTGCCTTTGATGGGAGCGCTGGTGAGGCTGCATTGATGGGCACTGGTGGGCTGCATTTGATGGGCGCTGGTGGGCTGCATTTGATGGGAGCTGGTGAGACTGCATTGAAGGGCACCGGTGGGCTGCCTTTGATGGGCACTGGTGGGCTGCATTTGATGGGCGCTGGTGGGCTGCATTTGATGGGCGCTGGTGAGACTGCATTGAAGGGCACAGGTGGGCTGCCTTTGATGGGCGCTGGTGGGCTGCATTTGATGGGCACTTCGTTAAAAAGGTGGGGTATACATGGGCAGGGCAAAGGGGGTGGAGTCAGGCAAAATGAAGTTTCGCCTAGGGTGTCAAAATTCCTTGCACCAGCCCTGACTGGAGTGTGCAGAGGCAACGTGAGCACTACTTTATTTTGTTTGTTTTTTCACTAAGGGATACTCTGGGCTTTTTTATAGCAGGAACACAGCGGTATGCTGTTCTGGCATCTCCAAAACTGAATGTATTTACTGACAAGGGGGGTTGAAGTGTGCTGGAAGGTCTATTGATGCTGGCTATTAGAGGATCTATTGCTGAGGGGGGGGGGGGGGGTCTAGTATTGTGTAGGGGCAGGATCCGCTGTTGCAGGGGGATGTCTATTGTTGCTAGCGGGGAATCTATCTATTGCTGCTCTGGAGGTCTTATGTTGTTGGTGGGATCTACTATTGAAGGAAGGGTCTATTGCTGCCGGGGGGATCTATTGTTGCTGGTCTGGGTTTGTTGTTGCTGGGTCGGATCTATAGTTGCTGGTTGGAGATCTTTTGTTGCTGAGGGAGTCGATTTGTTCCTGAGAGGGTTGTCCATTGTTTCTTGGGGATCTTTTGGTGCTGGGGGGAATCTACTGTTGTGAGGGGAAGTTTATTGTTGCTGGTGAGAGATCTATTCTTGCTTTTGATACCTTTCCTGTTATTAGTATCAAATTCCATATATTGTTGGGGGGGGGGGGATCTGCTGTTGAGGGAGGGATCTATCTTTCTTGGCTGCTGAGAGATCTATGGTTGCTTACTTGGCTTTATTTTTGCTGGCAGGGATCTATTGTTGCTAGTTGGGGACCTATTGTTGCTGTGTGGGTTGGTTTGTTCCTGGAAGTGTATATTCCTGGGGGGATCAATCATGGCTGGCACAGGAGGGTTGTTTTGTTCCAGGGGGATGCTCATTGTTACTGGGGGAGTCTATTGTTGCTGGGGAGGATCTTTTACTGCTGGGGGGTCTATTGTTGCCAGGGAGGATATTTTGTTGTTGGGAAAGTCTATTGTTGCAGGGGAGGATCTTGTTTCATGGGAGGATCTTTTGTTGCTGGTGGGGAGATCTATTTTTGCAGGGAGGATATTTTTGCTCTTGGAGGGGTCTATTGTTGCTGGTGAGGATCTTTTGTTGCTGGGGGATCTACTTTTGCAGGGGGATCTACTTTTGCAGGGAGGATCTTTTTGTTGCTGGGGAGGATCTTTTGTTGATGGGGGTGGGGGGCTGTTGTTGCTGGGGAGGATCTTTTGTTGCTGGGAGGTCTATTGTTGCTAGGGGGGATCTTTTGTTGTTGGGAAATCTATTGTTGCTGGGGAGGATATTTTGTTGCTGGGGTGGGATCTATTTCTGCAGGGGAGGATCTTTTTGTTGCTGGGGGACTATTGTTACTAAGGAGGATCTTTTGTTGTTGGGGAAGTCTACTGTTGCTGGGGAGGATCTTTTGTTGTTGCGGAAGTCTATTGTTGCTGGGAAGTCTGTTGTTGCTGGGGGTGATTTTTGGTTCCTGGGGGTGGTGTATTGTTGCTGGGGCAGTCTACTGTTCCTAGGGAGAATCTTTTGTTGCGGAAGTCTATTGTTGCTGGGGGGGGGGGATTTTTGGTTCCTGGGGGGGGGGTGTATTATTGTTGGGGCAGTCTATTGTTGCTGGGGATCTACTGTTGCTGGGGGAGGGAGTCTATTTTTGATACCTTTCCTGTTAGAATCAAATTCCATACAAACCACTTAACACCACAAAACAACACGTGGTTCTATATTCTCTGAATGGAGGGGTACTGGGAGGTGGATAGGGGAAAGGGAGACAATGGAAGGTGCTCGGAGGTGGGTAGGGGGCGGTGATAAGGGGTTACTCAGGGGTGGGTTTACCTACACCTATTCTTGGAGAGGGGGGCGGGGCCCTGGAGGTGCTTATAATTTTTCTTTAAATCCTGGAGTACCACATTAATTGTGTATGTTGTCCTTTGTCTTCGATTACCGATTTTGTCTTTGAAGTTTTTTTGTGTGATAAATCACCATAGCGGCTCTCCCTCTGCCTGCGGTGGTATAGTGTTGCTGGGGGGGTCTGGTGTTGTGTAGGGGCAGGATCTGCTGTTGCTGGCAGGGAATCTATCTATTGCTGCTCTGGAGGTATTTTGTTGTTGGTGGGATCTACTGTTGAGGGAAGGGTCTATTGCTGCGGGGGATCTATTGTTTCTGGTGGGGGTTTGTTGTTGCTGGGTCGGATCTATTGTTGCTGGTTGGAGAGCTTTTGTTGCTGAGGGAGTCAATTTGTTCCTGAGAGGGGTGTCCATTGTTTCTTGGGAATCTTTTGGTGATGGGGGGATCTATTGTTGTGAGGGGAAGTCTATTGTTGCTGGTGGGGGATCTATTCTTGCTTTGGGGGTCTTATATTGTTGGGGGGGGTGGATCTGCTGTTGAGGATCTTGTTGCTGGGGAGGATCTTTTGTTGCTGGGAGGGGGGTTATTTTTGCGTGGCAGGATCTTTTTGTTGCTGGGGGGTCTATTGTTGCTATGGAGGATCTTTTGTTGTTGGGGAGGAAGTCTATTGTTGCTGAGGAGGATCTTTTGTGGCTGGGGGGTGTCTATTTTTGCAAGGGAGGATCTTTTTGTTGCTGGGGGGTCTATTGTTGCTAGGGAGAATCTTTTGTTGTTGGGGAAGTCTATTGTTGCTGGTGAGGCTCTTTTTGTTGCTGGGGGGTCTATTGTTGCTAGGGAGGATCTTTTGTTTTTGGGAAGTTTATTGTTGCTGGGGTGGATCTTGTTTCTGGGGAGTATCTTTTGTTGCTGGGGGGGGGGGTGTCTATTTTTGCAGGGGAGGATCGTTCTGTTGCTGGGGGGTCTATTGTTGCTAGGGAGAATCTTTTGTTTTTGGGAAGTTTATTGGTGCTGGGGAGGATCTTGTTTCTGGGGAGGATCTTTTGTTGCTGGGGGGGGGGGTCTATATTTTGCAGGGGAGGATCGTTCTGTTGCTGGGGGGTCTATTGTTGCTAGGGAGAATCTTTTGTTTTTGGGAAGTTTATTGGTGCTGGGGAGGATCTTGTTTCTGGGGAGGATCTTTTGTTGCTGGGGGGGGGTCTATATTTTGCAGGGGAGGATCGTTTTGTTGCTGGGGGGGTCTATTGTTGCTAGGGAAGATCTTTTGTTTTTGGTGAAGTCTATTGTTGCTGAGGAGGATCATCTTTTGTTGCTGGGGGGGGATATTTTGTTGCTGGGGGGTGTCTATTTTTGCAAGGGAGGATCTTTTTGTTGCTGGGGGGTCTATTGTTGCTAGGGAGGATCTTTTGTTTTTGGGAAGTTTATTGTTGCTGGGGAGGATCTTGTTTCTGGGGAGTATCTTTTGTTGCTGGGGGGGTCTATTTTTGCAGGGGAGGATCGTTCTGTTGCTGGGGGGTCTATTGTTGCTAGGGAGAATCTTTTGTTTTTGGGAAGTTTATTGGTGCTGGGGAGGATCTTGTTTCTGGGGAGGATCTTTTGTTGCTGGGGGGGGGGTCTATATTTTGCAGGGGAGGATCGTTTTGTTGCTGGGGGGGTCTATTGTTGCTAGGGAAGATCTTTTGTTTTTGGTGAAGTCTATTGTTGCTGAGGAGGATCATCTTTTGTTGCTGGGGGGGGGGGGATATTTTGTTGCTGGGGGGCGGTCTATTTTTGCAGGGGATGATCTTTTGTTGTTGGGGAAGTCTATTGTAGCTTTTGGAGTCTATGGTTGCTGGGGAGGATCTTTTGTTCCTGGGGGTCTACTGTTGCTGGGGGATGAAGTCTATTTTTGATACCCTTCCTGTTATTAGTAATAATTCCATACAAACGACTTAACACCACAAAACAACACGTGGTTCTATATTCTCTGAAAGGAGTGGTACTGGGAGGTGGATGGGGGAAGGGGAGACAAGGGAAGGTGCTCGGAGGCGGGTAGGGGGCGGAGACAAGATGTTACTCAGGGGTGGGTATACCTACAGCTATTCTCTGGGGGGGGGGGGGGAAGCCCTGGAGGTGCTTATATTTTTTTCTGTAAATCCTGGAGTACCACATTAATTGTGTATGTTGTCCTTTGTCTTGGATTACTGATTTTGTCTTTGGAGTTTTTTTGTGTGATAAATCACCATGGCGACTCCCCCTCTGCCTGCGCACTTTCAATAAACGGGGAAATGTCGGCTTTCTGAACCTTTAAAAGGAGCAATTATCGGGCAAGACCCATAAACGGATAAAGCTAATTGTGGAATTAAATTCTTCCCGTGATCTATTGGTGATGGAAGTAAAAATAGTTGCAGCCGAAGCTTCACGAAGGATTGTCTGAGTATAGGTGGGGAGTCAACAATGCAAAACGCCACAATAGCCTTACTTTAAGAAATACTTAAAGTGGGACTCTACTGCCATGCCTGGGATTAGGGATGAAGTATAATTTCCTTTTATTTTGCTGGTTTCCCCCAAATCAACATGCTAATGATATTTTTAAATAAAAGCTTTCCATTTTCATTACATATCTTATCTTAGACCCAGTGACATCATCCCCGGGACTCTGTGCTTCTCTATGCAAATATTAAATAGTCTAGATGGGTGGGTGTCAGTCTGCAGGAGTGGACGTTCCTAGACAGGCTGTGTTTGCATGCAGCTCATACAGGGCAATGCCCACATGTGATGCTGAGCCGCCATGATTGAAAGAAAATAAATCCAATGAATGAAAGTGGTGGGCCAGGGACATGAGTAAGCTCCATTGGGTGGAGTGAAACGCGTTGGAAGGTGTGGTCTGGCAGGGTCCAGGCTGAGACTGACATTCACTATCATACAGCAGGTTTTGACTTGATGTGCGGCTGCCGGGACACCTAATCATTCTCTAGTCTCTACTATTACCTAGAGGCGATTCAGTTCGCATTGTGTGCTATACAAGTATTTCATTCATTCATTACCTACAGCAAGGGTCTCCAAACTGTGGCCCTTTGCTTTTTTAATGCGGCCCTCTGGGCACTGTTTCATCCACTGATACCAACAATGGGGCATAATCCCCCCCCCTTCCCCACTCACGCCAATGAAGGGACACAATTCCTCCTAATTACACAAAAGATGGGGCACTATTCCCCCCAATGACACCAATAATGGGCCCCAATGACACCAATGATGGGGCACAATTCCTCCCAATGACACCAATGATGGGGCACTATTTCCCCCAATAATAGCAACGATGAGGCACTGTTCCCCCTAATGATACCAACGATGGGGCACAATTTCTCCCAATGACACTAATGATGGGGCACTATTCCCCCCAATGACACCAACAATGGGGCACTATTCCCCCCAATGACACCAATAATGGGGCACAATTCCTCCCAATGATACCAATAATAGGCCCCAATGACACCAATTATGGGGCACAGTTCCTCTCAATGACACCCATGATTGGGCACTATTCCCCCCAATGATAGTAATGATGAGGCACTGTTCCCCCCAATGATACCAACAATGGGGCACAATTTCTCCCAATGACACCAACAGTAGGGCATAATTTCTCCTAATGGCACCAATAACGTGGTCCAATGACACCAACAGTGGGGCACAATTCCTCCCAATGATACCAATAATGGGGCCCAATGACACGAATGATGGGGCACAATTCTTCCCAATGACATCAACGATGGGGCCCTATTCCCCCTAATGATAGCAACGATGAGGCACTATTCCCCCCAATGATACCAATGATGGGGCACTATTCCCCCTAATGATAGCAACAATGAGGCACTATTCACCCCAATGAAACCAACGACTAGGCACAATTTCCCAATGACACCAATGATGGGGCACAATTCCTCCCAATGATACCAACGATGGGGCACAATTTCCTCCAATGACACCAATATTGGGGTCCAATGACACCAATTATAGGGGACAATTCCTCCAAGTGATTCCAACAATGAAGCACAATACCTCCCAGTGGCACCAATGATGGGGCACAATTTCTTCCACTGAGACAAACAATGGGGCATTACTTTTTTCTCAATGATGTCGGGACATTTTCTCCACCCACTGGCCCCCCTAAAATCCTGAAGGACAGTAAACCGGCCCTTTGTTAAGAAAGTTTAGAGACCCCTGACCTAGAGCATAGATGAGCTCCCTTGCCAGCCAGCACTCACAGCGGTGGGCACAGGACTTCATCCCCATACAGCCTGAGTGGCGCACACACATATCTTGGTCCGCAGTGGGCCACAGACAGTCAGGGTGGGGAGGAAAGGGCTAGGTGATGTTGAGCTTTCATATAATGCTTCCTGAGCACTATATAAAAGAACACATCCCCCCCCCCCGGTGTGGTAGCTCCTGGTTAGCTGTGCAATCTGCTGATCAGTTGCTCAGTTATGCCTCTATTAGGGTGTAATCAGTTAACTGATCAACAGATTGCACATCTAAAGACTGCAGCACCCAGTGGCCAGCAAAGAACAGCATGCATATCTAAAGGGATGCTGGACACGTGTTCTTTCACATCATGCTTTTGCAAGAAGATTAGAGGTAGGGTGCTGTGACACTTGCAGGAGCCCGTCTGCCTTTCCCACCAAACTCAGAGCAAAGACTGGCAGAAAGACCCCGGGGGGGGGGCATCACTGGGTCTCACAAGAGGTCGTTTCTGAAAACAAAAAACATTTTAATTGCCCCATTGTCGATCGATGGGGGAGGAGGAAGGTATTATATACATGTGTGACTTTTCAGCTTGATGAGATCTAGTTTTCTATGTTGTGAACCTTTTTTTTTTTTCTTGGCAGGAGCTGTTTTCAGAGAATGTTTTGAGAACGGGACGTGGGCCTCCTGGATGAATTATTCTCAGTGCGTTCCCATCCTGGATAAGGTGAGAAATCTCTGCTTATCACAGGAAGATGATCCCCCACCAATCATCCAAAGGTTCTGCTCCATCGGAGGCAGATAACAATCGTCCTCCTCGGGGCGATGGATGGTCTGCCCTCTTCATTTCATTTCTGATACTTATCACAGGAAATGTGTCTGTAGTGGTGCCATCAGGCGCTCACCCATGTGTGTCACTGCCGGGGCCGGGCATACGGCGGTTCATTTACTAGCGCTTATTTGCTCTCTATATATATATATATATATATATATATATATATATATATATATATATTAAGCAGGTAAAAGCACGCTATGGAGTGGGTTCTGACCAGCAGTAATATAAAGGTGTTAATTTATAACTATAACCTTGTATTTTATATGGGTTTTTAAACAAATTTTTTATTGGTTAAAGTTCTACTTTCTAATTCTTTATCCTATTGAAAAAATATAAAAAAATTTCTCTAAAAGGAGTTTTCTCTAATTTTTATGAGGTTGCTGCCACCCTAGTATACACAGGCTGCATAAACAACCTGCTTGCATGGAATGGTTCTTAATTATGGGTTACTGGCGCTACCTCCAACCAACAACTTCCAATATCACTACTTATTTCCTCAAACTTTTATGTCTATTACCTCAAACTGTCCCCAGGGGCTACGTAAATTGAACCCGTGTTCCGTATTTTAACTCAGCACCACCCCACTTATCCAATACCTCAAACTCAAGTCACAAGTGGTTATAACCACTTTATATCTCCTCTACTAGGTGTGCTGATACCACTTATTCTACATATAGTTTTATTACTTATATGCTTTAAATAAAATGTGAGTAAGAAGTGAAAAAGTGAAAAAAGGGGAAAAAAAGTGATAAATAGTTAATAAAACCTCTACCGCACCCAGAACAAAAAAAATAAAAAATATTTATAAAAAACCCAAACAAAAAAACAGGGGCAAACCTCACAAAAGGCCCAAGAAAAGAGGGCAAAACACTAGAAAAAAACCCCCAAAAAATGGGGGGAAGAATAAGCTTCCAAGTGTTATATAGTGCAAAAGTCACTTCCTTAATGGGAAGTAAAGCTACCTTCAATTTTTATACAAAGATTTGTGCTAAATATCCCAAATCCTCCTGCATTGGTAAATGTGAAAAATGTGACCAAAAATAAATGTGAACAAAAATATAAAAAATCCAAATTAAATCCAGTGATGTATACACAAAAATATGAAAAGTCCAATTAAGTCCAGTGATATATGCACCGATCCACAGCCATGTACAATTGTGTAAAAATCAATAAAACAAATATGTATACAGAATAACCAGTGTATATATCAGAAAATTCAGTCCACAGTGAGTCTTCTATAGCCGTATCAATGTGCAATTGCGCCTCTTCAAAATACAGGAAAGGTGACTTTCGTGAGAGTGCCTGCGCTTATATTAGTGACTTTCGTGCTTGGTCCCCCTCAAGGATCCCCACTCACCAGATCCATTCACCCCCTAAGGGGTTATACGCCCATAATCTGTATCCCGTTTATCCGGAGATTCCACCGACCAGCTGTATATTCCACGGGTCCTCCTCAGGATTTTTTTATAACGAGATGCAGGTAGATCTTTATATCCACTAGTAATTCCTCAAATAAAAGAGAATTCCCCCATGGTGTAGTATTTTTGATTATACTTGGGGAAGGGGGGAAAAAGCAATCTAATATTCTTCTTAAAAGGCAGGTATCTTTAATTATGTGGGAACAGTAGGAGGCTAGTATCCACTTAAAAAATTCCTTTATTACCAAAAATTTTTTTAAAAAAAACCCCTTGTTTTGCATACAGTGTTGTATAAAGTTTTTTTGGTAATAAAGGAATTTTTTAAGTGGATACTAGCCTCCTACTGTTCCCACATAATTAAAGATACCTGCCTTTTAAGAAGAATATTAGATTGCTTTTTCCCCCCTTCCCCAAGTATAATCAAAAATACTACACCATGGGGGAATTCTCTTTTATTTGAGGAATTACTAGTGGATATAAAGATCTACCTGCATCTCGTTATAAAAAAATCCTGAGGAGGACCCGTGGAATATACAGCTGGTCGGTGGAATCTCCGGATAAACGGGATACAGATTATGGGCGTATAACCCCTTAGGGGGTGAATGGATCTGGTGAGTGGGGATCCTTGAGGGGGACCAAGCACGAAAGTCACTAATATAAGCGCAGGCACTCTCACGAAAGTCACCTTTCCTGTATTTTGAAGAGCTGTAATGGCACATTGATACGGCTATAGAAGACTCACTGTGGACTGAATTTTCTGATATATACACTGGTTATTCTGTATACATATTTGTTTTATTGATTTTTACACAATTGTACATGGCTGTGGATCGGTGCATATATCACTGGACTTAATTGGACTTTTCATATTTTTGTGTATACATCACTGGATTTAATTTGGATTTTTTATATTTTTGTTCACATTTATTTTTGGTCACATTTTTCACATTTACCAATGCAGGAGGATTTGGGATATTTAGCACAAATCTTTGTATAAAAATTGAAGGTAGCTTTACTTCCCATTAAGGAAGTGACTTTTGCACTATATAACACTTGGAAGCTTATTCTTCCCCCCATTTTTTGGGGGTTTTTTTCTAGTGTTTTGCCCTCTTTTCTTGGGCCTTTTGTGAGGTTTGCCCCTGTTTTTTTGTTTGGGTTTTTTATAAATATTTTTTATTTTTTTTGTTCTGGGTGCGGTAGAGGTTTTATTAACTATTTATCACTTTTTTTTCCCCTTTTTTCACTTTTTCACTTCTTACTCACATTTTATTTAAAGCATATAAGTAATAAAACTATATGTAGAATAAGTGGTATCAGCACACCTAGTAGAGGAGATATAAAGTGGTTATAACCACTTGTGACTTGAGTTTGAGGTATTGGATAAGTGGGGTGGTGCTGAGTTAAAATACGGAACACGGGTTCAATTTACGTAGCCCCTGGGGACAGTTTGAGGTAATAGACATAAAAGTTTGAGGAAATAAGTAGTGATATTGGAAGTTGTTGGTTGGAGGTAGCGCCAGTAACCCATAATTAAGAACCATATATATATATATATATATATATATATATATTATACCAATCAACCATAACATTAGGGCCGCCCACCATAACCCTTTGTGGCACGGACTCCACTAGACCTCGGAAGGTATGCCGTGGTCACCTGGCACCAAGCCATCAGTAGCAGATCCTTCCCATCCTGCAAGTTGTGAGGTGGGGCCTCCATGGATGGGACTTGTTTTTTTCCAGCACATCCCGCAGATGCTGGGTTGGATTGAGATCTGGAGAATATGGAGGCCAAGTCAACACCTCAAACCCATTGTTGTGTTCCTCAAACTATTCTCGAAATTCATCAGACTGGGCCACCCTCTTCCATTACTCCGTGGTCCAGTTCTGATCCCCACGTGCCCATTGTAGAGGGCCCCCCCCCCCCCATCTGACTGTGGACACGGGTCGGCATCGGCACAGTGACCGGTCTGAGGCTACACAGCCCTCGTACACAACAAACTGCGATGCTCTGTGTGTTCTCACACCTTTCTGAATCAGAATCAGCATTAGGGCTCATTTACACTTGCTTCGGCTTCAATATATATTCATGCTTCAAAACATGGCTTCGGACAGGCTTTGTTAAAGCTCTCTGAATGCCGTCACTAAATAAAATGGTTAGCTTATAGTCCTGCTTACACCTTGCTTTTGGTTGGTTTTGCTTCGGCTTTGCTTCAAAAATTATACCCCGTGTAGCTTTAGTGGTGCTTCAAAGCCTCCATAGAGGTCTATGGCAAAGCTCGCTTGACACCCCACCAAAGCCTCACTGAAGCCCGACCGAAGCCTCATCGAAGCTCGACTAAAGCCTCATCAAAGCTCAACCAAAGCCCCATCAAAGCCCCACTGAAGCCTCATCTAAGCTCCACCAAAGCCTCGTCAAAGCTCCACCAAAGCCTCATCGAAGCTCCACCAAAACCTCATCCAAGCTCTACCAAAGCCTCATCCAAGCTCTACCAAAGCCTCATCAAAGTCCCATCGAAGCTCCACCAAAGCCTCATTGAAGCCTCACCAAAGCCTCATTAAAGCCCCACCAAAGCCTCTTCGAAACCTGACCAAAGCCCCATTGAAGCCCCAGTGAAGTCTCATTGAAGCCCCACCAAAGCCTCATGAAAGCTCCATCAAAGCCTTATCAAAGCCCCACCAGAGCCTCATCGAAGCCCCACTGAAGCCTCATCGAAGTTCCACCAAAGCCTCATCAAAGCCCCATCAAAGCTCCACCAAAGCCCCATTGAAGCCCCACCAAAGCCTTATTTAAAGCCCTACCCTAGCCTCATCAAAGCCCCATTGAAGCCCCACCGAAGCCTCATCAACGCTCCACCAAAGCCTCATCAAAGCTCCACGAAAACCTCATCAAAGCCCCACCAAAGCCTCATCAAAGCTCCACCAAAGCCCCACCGAAGCCTCTTCGAAGCTCCACCAAAGCCTCATCGAAGCCTCATCAAAGCTCCACCAACGCCTCATCAAAGCCCCATCGAAGCTCCACCAAAGCCCCACGGAAGCTCCACCAAAGCCCCACTGAAGCCTCATTGAAGCCCCACGGAAGCTCCACCAAAGCCCCACTGAAGCCTCATTGAAGCCCCACCAAATCCCCATCGAAGCACCAAGCAAAAGCAGGTGTAAACAGGGCTGTAAGCTCACCATTTTAATTAGTGACAGGAGCTTTGAGTGACGTTCTGAGAGCTTTAAGAAAGCCTGTCCGAAGCCTTGTTTTGAAGAAAGTGTAAACTAGCCCTTAAAGTGGTTCTAAAGGCTGAAGGTTTGAAGGTATAGAAAGCATGAAGGGATCAAACCTTCTGTGTGCGGCTTTTTTACCACTTCTATTCCTTTATATTGGGATTTGGAATGTACAGAGGCAGCAATTTAGAAACGATAAAATGTTAAGTGCTGAGAAACATCTTTTTGAAAGAAAAACTAAAAAAGTTTTTACAACCAAAAACGTAAATGTATTTTATTGGGATTTTATGTGATAAACCAACACAAAGTGGCACATAATTGTGAAGTGGAAGGAAAATGATAAATTATGTTTTTCAACATTTTTTGCAAATAAATATGTAAAAAGTGTGTGTGTGCGGGGGGGGGGGGTACATTTGTATTCAGCCCCCTCTGATACCCCTAACTAAAATCTAATGGAACCAATTGCCTTCAGAAGTCACCTAATTAGTAAATAGAGTCCACCTGTGTGTAATTTAATCTCAGTATAATTACAGCTGTTCTGTGAAGCCCTCAGAGGTTTATTAGAGAACCTTAGTGAACAAACAGCATCATGAAGGCCAAGGAACACACCAGACAAGTCAGGGATTAAGTTGTGGAGAAGTATAAAGCAGGGTTGGGTTATAAGAAAATCTCCCAAGCTTTGAACATCTCACAGAGCTCTGTTCAATCCATCATCCGAAAATGAAAAGAGTATGGCACAACTGCAAACCTACCAAGACACGGCCGTCCACCTAAACTGACCGGCCGGGCAAGGAGAGCATTCATCAGAGAAGCAGCCAAGAGGCCCATGGTGACTCTGGAGGAGCTGCAGAGATCCACAGCTCAGGTGGGAGAATCTGTCCACAGGACAACTATTAGTTGTCTCTCCACAAATCTGCCCTTTATGGAAGAGTGACAAGAAGAAAGACATTGGTGAAAGAAAGCCATAAGAAGTCCCGTTTGCCATTTGTGAATGGGGCTGAGGTCAGGACTCTGTGCAGGACTGTCAGATTCCTCCACCCCAAACTCGCTCATCCGTGTCTTTATAGACCTTGCTTTGTGCACTTGTCCAAATCATTTGGTGCAGGGGGGGATTATGGTGATACAAGGCAGGACGGATCCATGCGCTTTCATGTTGTTTACACCAAATTCTGACCCGACCATCTGAATGTCGCAGCTGAAATCCAAACTCATCAGAACAGGCAACGTTTTTCCAATCTTCTATTGTGCAGTTTTGGTGATCCTGTGCGAATTGTAGCCTCAGTTTCCTGTTCTTAGCTGACAGGAGCGGCACCCGGTGTGATCTTCTGCTGCTGTAGCCCATCTGCTTCAAGGTTCGATGTGTTGTGCGTTCAGAGATGGTATTCTGCACTCCTTGGATGTAACGAGTGGTTATTTGAGTTAGTGTTGGCTTTTTATCATCTGGAACCAGTCTGCACATTCTCCTCTGACCCCAACAAGGCATTTTCCTCCACGCAACTGCCGCTCACTGGATATTTTCTCTCTTTCGGACCATTGTCTGTAAACTAGATGGCTGTGCGTGAAAATCCCAGTAGGTCCGAAATGAAATACTCAAACCAGCCCATCTGGCACCAACAACTACGCCACGTTCAAAGTCACCAAATCCCCTTTCTTCCCCATTCTGATGCTCGGTTGGAACTTCAGCAAGTCGTCTTCACCACGTCTAGATGGCTAAATGCAATGAATTGCTGCCATGTGATCGGCTGATCAGCAATTTGTGTTACCAAGCAATTGAACAGGCGTACCTAATAAAGTGGTCGGTGAGTGTATGTAAAGCGCTGTGTAAATTGACGGAGCTACATAAGTACCTGTAATAAAGCCCCGATCACACCTGAGCTTAAAGCGGGAGTCCGCCGGGACTCTGCGTTTTTTTTTTTTAAAGCCAGCAGCTACAAATATTGCAGGTGCTGACTTTAAAAATAGTGACACTTACCTGTCCAGCGCGCCCGCGATGTCGGCACCCGAAGCCGATCTCTAGATCGACACTCGGGTGCTGCCGCCGCCATCTTGGATATGGGAATCAGGAAGTGGAGCCTTTCGGCTTCATTTCCCGGTTCCCTACTGCGCATGCGCAAATCGCGCTGCGCAATAAGGACGGTCCCCGCTGCCTCTGGGATCTGTGTGTTTCCCAGCAGGCAGTGGGGCACTTGCGGAAAGGGGCGGGTACTTGCGGAAAGGGGCGTAATCTACGCCCCTTTCCGCAGAGAGCTATCCCGGAAGTGGGTGCAGAATACCTGTACTGTACAGGTATCTGCACCCCCATCCCCCCTGAAAGGTGCCAATTGTGGCGCCGGAGGGGGGGAGGGTTCCGATGAGCGGAGGTCCACTTTAGGGTGGACTTCCGCTTTAAAGGCGCAGTCCTGCTTGCATTTCTTTGGTGGCGCCTTGAATGGGCTGCTCTACACACAACAAACGCTCCAAAAGTAGCTCCAGAACCCTTTTGGTTGCAGAGTGTCGGCCATTTTTTGAGTGCGTGTTTCGGTGCACAACAAACGGGCTGCCAACAAAAATGAACATAGTGATGTACTACGTGGATTTTCAGCTCTTTAGCGCCACCCTTTGGGCTCCTTCTGCTAATTTCTTGTTTAGTAGAAGTTTGGTGAGTGTTGATTTGCACTTTTCATTTCACGCTTTTCAGTTCAGTTTCTGAGCGGCTGTTCATCAGCCAGACATGTTGCGGAATCGGAGGAGATAAAGCGTTATTTATTATTGGCCTTGGAGTTATTGCTTTGACCCAAGTCCAGTCCAGGAACAGGTGGAGGAAGAGGATTTCTTGGACCAAAAATTGGTTGCTTTATTAATGGTGACCAATTATGCAATATGCCTTTGCTGCGGGAGCTCCAGGAGAATAATCCGGATGATTTTCGGAATTATCTCCGGATGACGGACCCCTGCTTTCACCAACTCTTGGCATTGCTGACCCCCTATATTTAGAAGCAGGACACATGCATGAGGCTTTTATTTTATTTTTTGGTTGAATAATAATGATTTGATTTGTTATAATTTCTATATTTTTGGATGCATAGAATGCACTTTTTGGTTAAGTTCTATTGGCAGATAGCACGTCTACTTTTATTTTCTTTTTTTTAATGCACAATAAAAACAATAGTGGAGAATAATACTTGGCTCTGTGTTTTACTTCAAATGACAGTTTGGGAGTGGCAGTTACATAAAAAAAATACAATGTAAAATTGACAAGGGGCGCCGACATAGTTGTATCTTTGATCTTATAAACTACGGGATAATGGTCTTGTGGTAACTTGCCCAAATAAAAAAACAAAAAACAAAAACATAATAATATTATTCTTGATATCACTAGAAAAAAAAGCCTTTGAAAATGAGTTTGCAATAACTCCATCAGTATCACCAGAAAAGCAGCTTCATTATTATCCCATTAAAGAAGAAGAGAATTGTGCGCTGCATTTCCAGATGTCATAATTTGCCGTGTCACGAATGTCAATTCTCCATTACGAACGCTTGTTTACGAGACCGACCGCTTCCGGCTTGCCCTTGCTTCCGAGCATGCGCGTTTTGCACTTTGGACTTTTGTCCGACGGACTTGTGTACACACGCTGGGAAAATCCAACAACAGACATTTGTCCGCGGAAAATTTTAAAGCCCTGCCATCCAACATTTGTCTGCGGAAAATCCGCCAACAATTGTCCGATGGAGCGTAGACACGGTCGGATTTTCCACCCAACAGCCCGTCATCACACAATTCCCATCGGAAAGTCCGGTCGTGTGTACGAGGCTTTCGTTTTGGATGGAGCTGGGAGGGGGTCGGTCTGTCAGGTTTTTTATTGCTGTCTGGGTTCCCCCGCTGGGGAGATCCGTCCTCCACCTTCTTAGCCCTTGTACACACGGGTCGGACATTCCGACAACAAAATTCCGATCGGACAAAGTGCCACGCATGCTCAGATCAAATTGCGAGACTAAAGCTATTGGCTACTAGCCTGAACGTAGTCCCCGCCGCAACGAACGAACGTCATCACGTTCTGAACGATCGAATTTCCCGACAACTTTGTCCAACCGTGTGTATGCAACACCACTTCCGGACAAAATCCGTCGGAAAAAATCAGACGGATTTTGTCCGAAACTGGTGTTGCATACACACGGTCGGACAAAGTTGTCGAAAAATCCGATCGTTCAGAACGTGATGACGTTCGTTCGTTGCGGCGGGGACTACGTTCAGGCTAGTAGCCAATAGCTTTAGTCTCGCAATTTGATCTGAGCATGCGTGGCACTTTGTCCGATCGGAATTCTCTACAAACGATCGGATCGCGTTGTCGGAAAATGTTATATCCAGCTCTCAAACTTTGTCGGTCGGACATTCCGATGGAAAAAGTCAGATGAAGCCCACACACACGGTCGGATTATCCGACAACGCGGTCCGATCGGACATTTTCCGTCGGAATTTCCTACCGTGTGTACAAAGGGGCTATCAGTTGTCTCCGCAGAAAATCCAAAAATCAATCATTCCCGCGTTGCTCGTTTTTTTTTCTTCCCTGTGGAGTTCCCTTGTATTGCTGTCTGTGTCGATCAGCCCGGGACGATCAGCTTCTCTGTTTGTCCTGCTGCCCGTTGTCAGGACTGAAAGTGACGGGAAAATCCAAAACTTTGAAGTTGTCACCAAAACAGAAAAAGAGGTGAAATCATCCAAAAGGAAGATTCACACTCACCGGCCACTTTATTAGGTACACCAGTTTAATTGCTTGGTAACACAGAAAATTGCTAATCAGCCAATCACACGGCAGCAACTTGATACATTTAGGCATCTAGACGTGGTGAAGACGACTTGCTAAAGTTCAAACCGAGCGTCAGCATAGGGAACAAAGGGGATTTAGGTGACTTTGAACGTAGCGTGGTTGTTGGTGTCAGACAGGCTGGTCTGAGTATTTCTGGGATTTTCACACACAGCCATCTCTCGGGTTTACAGAGAATGGTCCGAAAAAGAGAAAATATCCAGTGAGCGGCGGTTGTGTGGAGGAAAATGCCTTGTTGAGGTCAGAGGAGAATAGGCAGACTGGTTCCAGATGATAGAAAGGCAACAGTAACTCAAATAAGGACTCGTTACATCCAAGATATGCAGAATACCATCTATGAACGTACAACACACCAAACCTTGAAGCAGATGGGCTACAGCAGCAGAAGACCACACCGGGTGCCACTCCTGTCAGCTAAGAACAGGAAACTGAGGCTGCAATTGGTACAGGATCACCAAAATTGGACAATAGAAGATCAGAAAAACTTTTCCTGGTCTGACGAGTCTGGATTTCAGCTGCGACATTCAGATGGTGGGGTCAGAATTTGGTGTAAACAACATGAAAGCGCATGGATCCATCCTGCCTTGTATCACCGTAATCAATACAAAATGATTTGGACCAGTGCACAAAGTAAAATCCATAAAGACATGGATGAGTGAATTTGGGGTGGAGGAACTTGACTGGCCTGCACAGAGTCCTGACCTCAACCCGATCGAACATCTTTAGGATAAATTAGAGCGGAGCCAGGCCTTTTCGTCCAACATCAGTACCTGACCTCACAAATGCACTTCTGGAAGAATGGTCAAACATCCCCATAGACACACTCCTAAACCTTGTGGACGGCCTTCCCAGAAGAGTTGAAGCTGTTATAGCCGCAAAGGGCGGAGCCAACTCAATATTGAACCCTACGGACTAAAGCCTCGTACACACGATCGGATTTTCGGCATTGGAATTGTGTGATGACAGACTGTTTGCCTAAAATCCGACTGTCGGTAGGCTCCATCAGACAATTGTCGCCCAACTTTCCACTAAAAAAATGTTGGATGACAGGCTAGTAAATTTTTGGCGGACAACGGTCTGTTGTCAGATTTTCGTATCCTCTGTACACAAGTCCATCACACAAAATTCCAAATTACAAACACCCGCAATCGGAATCAATGCTCACAAAACACGACATAAGCAGAAGGTGCCCAAAGGGTGGCGCTCGAGAGCTGAAATTCCTCGCAGTATGTCACTACGTTCGTGTTTGTTGGCCAACAATTGTGTACTATTAGTATGCAAGACAAGTTCCCGGCACACGCCCTTCAGATAGAAGTCTGAGGCTTTGTCTGCGGAAAATCTGATGGTGTGTACGAGACTTTAAGATGGATACACACTATACAACTTTTGTTGTTCGATTTCGACTTTATATTTACCCACAACTATGTAGTGCGAGGGCCTGCCTGATTGCGTACTCATTGAATGTGATTAGCTTTGACCTCATATTATATGGTTTTGGTAAATCTAACGCCCCGTACACACGAGCGGAATTTCCGTGGGAAAAAACCTTGGATGGTTTTTCCGACGGAATTCCGCTCAAGCTTGGCTTGCATACACACAGTCACGCAAAAGTTCTCGGAACTTTCGACCACCAAGAACGCGGTGACTTACAACACTACGACGAGCCGAGAAAATTAAGTTCAATGCTTTCCGAGCATGCGTCCAATTGTTTCCGAGCATACGTGAGAATTTTGCGCGTCGGAATTTGTACAGAAATTTCCGATCAGAACTTTTTCCAACCGAAAAAATTGAGAACCTGCTCTCAATCTTTTGCTGGCGGGAATTCGGCCAGCAAATGTCCGAAGGAACATACACACGATGGGAATTTCCCACCAAAAGCTCTGATCGGTCTTTAGCTGGCCGAATTTTCTTTTTTTTTTTTTCGTTTTTTTTAATGATTTTTGACACTTTTTTTTGTGAAATGGTAGGGGTACCCCGTTACCATTTCACATGGGGGAGAGGCCAGGATCTGGGGGTACCCTTGTTAAAAGAGGCTTCCAGGTTTAGTTAAGCCCCCCGCCCCGCCCACAGATCCCCACAACCACCGGGGCTTTAAGGGAAAAATCTAAAGAAAATTGTATAGTGTGTATCCAGCTTTAGATTGGGATGCCATTAACCAGTTCCCGACCAGCGCACGCCGATGTACGTCGGCAGAATGGCACGGGCAGGCAAATGAGCGTACCTGTACGTCCCTTTAAATTTGCCGCCCTCCCATCGGGAGCTCGCCGCCGGCGGCGCGCTCCCGTGCTAGTCGGGACCCCCGTGAGTCCAGACGCGGGTCCTGCATACCCGCGATCGTCTCACGGGGCAGCCGAATGAAGAAATGCCGTTGTAAACAGCATTTCTCCATTCTGCCTAGCAACTAGTGACGCTGATCTCTGCTCCATGTGATTGGAGCAGAGATCAGTGTTCACTAAATGAAAGCCCAGCCCCCCCACAGTTAGTAACACACCCCTAGGAACACTTAACCCCTACACTGCCACCCACTGGTTAACCCCTTCACGGCCAGTTTCATTTACACAGGAATCACTGCATTTGTATAGCACTGATTGCTGTATAAATGACAATGGTCCCAAAAATGTGTCAAAAAATGTCCGATGTGTCCACCACAATGTCGCAGTCACAATAAAAATCGCTGATCGCCGCCATTACTAGTAAAAAAAAAAAATTATTAATAAAAATGCTATAAAACTATCCCTATTTTGTAAACGCTATAACTTTTGCGCAAACCAATCAATAATCGCTTATTGCGATTTTTTTTTAACAAAAATACGTAGAAGAATACGTATCGGCCTAAACTGAGGGAAAAAAAATTTTTTTTATATATTTTTGGGGGATATTTATTATAACAAAAAGTAAAAAATAATGCGTTTTTTTTTTTTCAAAATTGTCGCTCTATTTTTGTTTATAGCGCAAAAAATAAAAACCGCAGGGGCGATCAAATACCACCAAAAGAAATCTCTATTTGTGAGGGGAAAAAAAGGACGCCAATTTTGTTCGGGAGCCACGTCGCACGAGCGCGCAATTGTCAGTTAAAGCGACGCAGTGCCGAATCGCAAAAAGTGGTCTGGTCTTAAGCCAGCAAAATGGTCCGGGTCTGTAAGTGGTTAAAGTTCATGAGCCTGTAAAAGGCAGGCGTCCCAATACTTTTGACAATCCAGTCTGTGTGCATTAGCCTGACGGCTGGCATGAATGATGTTCCTGACACTTTTCTTTGCAGGGCAGGTAACTCTTGGAACACATATGCCTTGGTTTTTTTCGATCGGCTTCCATCCAAGTATTGCCTGAAATGATATTTACTGTTGTTGCGATATGTCTCCGGGGTTGGAATATAACTTCTCTAGTCCATAAAGTTTTACTTATCCCAAAATAACCCATGTGGAGGGTCGGTGATGAGATTATCTGCCGTGTGGGGAAGATAATTACTGCTCCCTAAGCAGATTAAATGTCCTGTAACGTTATTGCGGAGAGTCAGGCTAATTGAATCATATTGTGTTCTTGTCTGCAGAGGAAGCATGATCTGCATTATAAGATCGCTCTTATTATAAACTACCTGGGGCACTGCATCTCCGTGTTGGCTCTGGTCATCGCCTTCCTGCTCTTCCTGTGTTTAAGGTAAGACGTTCTTCTGAATTCCCTTGAGGCCTTTCCAAAGCCCCCCCCCCCCCCCCCCCCAAAAAAAAAAAAAAATATTTAATATATTGCAGCTTACGGCCCCTTTAAATGTGGCGACTGTGTTCACTTTCATTTTTCTGACTTTTTTTTTTTGCCACTTCCTGTCCTGGGGTGACAATGCTCACTCAATGCATCTATGGAGTCACAGTTTCCATTCCATTTAGATGGCACAAATAAAGTCTACATTGATATCTCCTGATGAAGTGGACCATATCCAAGAAACACGTTGCTATTATATGCAATTATCACAGTATTTATGATCGATTTTACAATTGTTGTATATTTTAGTATATAATCTGCTACTGTATGGACTAATAATATTTCCACTTCATGCTATGCCTTAAAATTATACTATAAATGTTGTTTCCATGTATCAAATTCAGGAAAGCGACATGTAAATGAAATGATTCTTTCTTTTTCAGGTTCATTGAGTAATTCCCCGTACACACGGTCGGATATTCCGACCACAAAATCCGTCGGATTTTTTCCGACAGATTTTGGCCGAAACTTGTCTTGCATACACACGGTCGCACAAAGTTGTCGGAAAATATCCGATCGTTCGGAACGAGGTGGCATACAAAACGTACAATAGGACCAGGTAGAGGCCAAGTAGCCAATAGCTTTCGTCTCCAAATTTTTTCCGAGCATGCCTGGCACTTTGTGCGTCGGAATTCTCTACACACGATGGGGAAAAAGTCAGATTTTGTTGTCAGAAAATTTTAGATCCAGCTCTCAAACTTTTTCCGTCGGAAATTCAGTCGGAAATTCAGTTGGGAAAAAGTCAGATAGAGCCCCACGCACCATCGGACAACATAATCCGATCGGACTTTTTCCATTGGAATTTCCGACTGTGTGTACGGGGCATAAACAGTGTTGTCACCCCATGCTGCTCTCTTGATTTGGACTATACCCAACTAGTGATGGCCGAACGGTTCGCCCGGCGGTCGTTTCGCGGCGAATTTCCGACATTCGCGGTCCGCACGTTCGAACGCCTTTTTCCGTCGTTCGCCGCGGCGGACTTACGTGTTTAATGTATACAAGAACTTTAACCTTTGGTGACACGTTTATCATGTGATACAGGACAGCCAATTGAGACATGACAGCACATGGACACTTGTACATTCCCCCTAACCTATAAATACACCCGATCCGGTGGCCATTTTACATTCTTTCTTCTGTTAAGATAGGGACAGGTTCCTGTGTGGAGTAGGGAGAGATAAACCACTAGCTATTTGGTACACAAAAGTTCTTTTCAGGACTGGTATAGGTGTTAGGTGTTGATAGGTTTGCTGTGCTGCTGATTCTTGCAGCAGCCTGAGTGTCTTTTGTTAGTTTAGAGAAAGGGAAAGGACGGTGTATGCTACAGGGACAGCCAGATTAGTCTTTCATCATCATCATCATCATCATCATCATTAGCTGTTACTATCAAGGTCCACAAAAGAGCTGTTCCAGTAACCACTAATCGTTCTCTTTTTTTGCCAATTTGTATAGGGACAGGAAGGAAGCAGTGTTGTCAGGCAGTGAGGGTAATTTTAAAGACTTGCTGTTATTATTAGTTCCACAAAGGTTCTTTTCAGGACTGGTATCAGTGGTACAGTAATAGGCTTGTACATGTATAATATTCTTTCTTCCAAATATAGAAAGGATATTATACTTGACTGCTGCCCTTCTGCTGCAGTCTGCTAAACATTCACAACTCACTTGTTCCACAAAAGTTCTTATAAGGACTGGTAACTTGGTATAGGGTGCTACGGTACATAGGCTTGAGTGCGGTACAGTCTGCTGTTCTGTAAGGACCGCTATCGGTCCACAATAGATAGGGTTGACGTGCACCACTGCTGACCGCTGCCCTATACTGCAGCAGTCCTTCAGCGGTATAGGGACTGACGTACAGTCTGCTAATCACTAACACACAACCTGCTTGTTCCACAAAAGTTCTTATAAGGACTGGTAACTTGGTATAGGGTGCTACGGTACATAGGCTTGAGTGCGGTACAGTCTGCTGTTCTGTAAGGACCGCTATCGGTCCACAATAGATAGGGTTGACGTGCACCACTGCTGACCGCTGCCCTATACTGCAGCAGTCCTTCAGCGGTATAGGGACTGACGTACAGTCTGCTAAAAACTAATACACAACCTGCTTGGTCCACAAAAGTTCTTATAAGGACTGGTAACTTGGTATAGGGTGCTACGGTACATAGGCTTGAGTGCGGTACAGTCTGCTGTTCTGTAAGGACCGCTATCGGTCCACAATAGATAGGGTTGACGTGCACCACTGCTGACCGCTCACCTATACTGCAGCAGTCCTTCAGCGGTATAGGGACTGACGTACAGTCTGCTAAACACTAATACACAACCTGCTTGTTCCACAAAAGTTCTTATAAGGACTGGTAACTTGGTATAGGGTGCTACGGTACATAGGCTTGAGTGCGGTACAGTCTGCTGTTCTGTAAGGACCGCTATCGGTCCACAATAGATAGGGTTGACGTGCACCACTGCTGACCGCTCACCTATACTGCAGCAGTCCTTCAGCGGTATAGGGACTGACGTACAGTCTGCTAATCACTAACACACAACCTGCTTGTTCCACAAAAGTTCTTATAAGGACTGGTAACTTGGTATAGGGTGCTACGGTACATAGGCTTGAGTGCGGTACAGTCTGCTGTTCTGTAAGGACCGCTATCGGTCCACAATAGATAGGGTTGACGTGCACCACTGCTGACCGCTCACCTATACTGCAGCAGTCCTTCAGCGGTATAGGGACTGACGTACAGTCTGCTAAACACTAATACACAACCTGCTTGTTCCACAAAAGTTCTTATAAGGACTGGTAACTTGGTATAGGGTGCTACGGTACATAGGCTTGAGTGCGGTACAGTCTGCTGTTCTGTAAGGACCGCTATCGGTCCACAATAGATAGGGTTGACGTGCACCACTGCTGACCGCTGCCCTATACTGCAGCAGTCCTTCAGCGGTATAGGGACTGACGTACAGTCTGCTAAACACTAATACACAACCTGCTTGGTCCACAAAAGTTCTTATAAGGACTGGTAACTTGGTATAGGGTGCTACGGTACATAGGCTTGAGTGCGGTACAGTCTGCTGTTCTGTAAGGACCGCTATCGGTCCACAATAGATAGGGTTGACGTGCACCACTGCTGACCGCTCACCTATACTGCAGCAGTCCTTCAGCGGTATAGGGACTGACGTACAGTCTGCTAATCACTAACACACAACCTGCTTGTTCCACAAAAGTTCTTATAAGGACTGGTAACTTGGTATAGGGTGCTACGGTACATAGGCTTGAGTGCGGTACAGTCTGCTGTTCTGTAAGGACCGCTATCGGTCCACAATAGATAGGGTTGACGTGCACCACTGCTGACCGCTGCCCTATACTGCAGCAGTCCTTCAGCGGTATAGGGACTGACGTACAGTCTGCTAAACACTAATACACAACCTGCTTGGTCCACAAAAGTTCTTATAAGGACTGGTAACTTGGTATAGGGTGCTACGGTACATAGGCTTGAGTGCGGTACAGTCTGCTGTTCTGTAAGGACCGCTATCGGTCCACAATAGATAGGGTTGACGTGCACCACTGCTGACCGCTGCCCTATACTGCAGCAGTCCTTCAGCGGTATAGGGACTGACGTACAGTCTGCTAATCACTAACACACAACCTGCTTGTTCCACAAAAGTTCTTATAAGGACTGGTAACTTGGTATAGGGTGCTACGGTACATAGGCTTGAGTGCGGTACAGTCTGCTGTTCTGTAAGGACCGCTATCGGTCCACAATAGATAGGGTTGACGTGCACCACTGCTGACCGCTGCCCTATACTGCAGCAGTCCTTCAGCGGTATAGGGACTGACGTACAGTCTGCTAAAAACTAATACACAACCTGCTTGGTCCACAAAAGTTCTTATAAGGACTGGTAACTTGGTATAGGGTGCTACGGTACATAGGCTTGAGTGCGGTACAGTCTGCTGTTCTGTAAGGACCGCTATCGGTCCACAATAGATAGGGTTGACGTGCACCACTGCTGACCGCTCACCTATACTGCAGCAGTCCTTCAGCGGTATAGGGACTGACGTACAGTCTGCTAAACACTAATACACAACCTGCTTGTTCCACAAAAGTTCTTATAAGGACTGGTAACTTGGTATAGGGTGCTACGGTACATAGGCTTGAGTGCGGTACAGTCTGCTGTTCTGTAAGGACCGCTATCGGTCCACAATAGATAGGGTTGACGTGCACCACTGCTGACCGCTCACCTATACTGCAGCAGTCCTTCAGCGGTATAGGGACTGACGTACAGTCTGCTAAACACTAATACACAACCTGCTTGTTCCACAAAAGTTCTTATAAGGACTGGTAACTTGGTATAGGGTGCTACGGTACATAGGCTTGAGTGCGGTACAGTCTGCTGTTCTGTAAGGACCGCTATCGGTCCACAATAGATAGGGTTGACGTGCACCACTGCTGACCGCTCACCTATACTGCAGCAGTCCTTCAGCGGTATAGGGACTGACGTACAGTCTGCTAATCACTAACACACAACCTGCTTGTTCCACAAAAGTTCTTATAAGGACTGGTAACTTGGTATAGGGTGCTACGGTACATAGGCTTGAGTGCGGTACAGTCTGCTGTTCTGTAAGGACCGCTATCGGTCCACAATAGATAGGGTTGACGTGCACCACTGCTGACCGCTCACCTATACTGCAGCAGTCCTTCAGCGGTATAGGGACTGACGTACAGTCTGCTAAACACTAATACACAACCTGCTTGTTCCACAAAAGTTCTTATAAGGACTGGTAACTTGGTATAGGGTGCTACGGTACATAGGCTTGAGTGCGGTACAGTCTGCTGTTCTGTAAGGACCGCTATCGGTCCACAATAGATAGGGTTGACGTGCACCACTGCTGACCGCTCACCTATACTGCAGCAGTCCTTCAGCGGTATAGGGACTGACGTACAGTCTGCTAAACACTAATACACAACCTGCTTGGTCCACAAAAGTTCTTATAAGGACTGGTAACTTGGTATAGGGTGCTACGGTACATAGGCTTGAGTGCGGTACAGTCTGCTGTTCTGTAAGGACCGCTATCGGTCCACAATAGATAGGGTTGACGTGCACCACTGCTGACCGCTGCCCTATACTGCAGCAGTCCTTCAGCGGTATAGGGACTGACGTACAGTCTGCTAAACACTAATACACAACCTGCTTGGTCCACAAAAGTTCTTATAAGGACTGGTAACTTGGTATAGGGTGCTACGGTACATAGGCTTGAGTGCGGTACAGTCTGCTGTTCTGTAAGGACCGCTATAGGTCCACAATAGATAGGGTTGACGTGCACCACTGCTGACCGCTCACCTATACTGCAGCAGTCCTTCAGCGGTATAGGGACTAAGAGTTTTGTCACAGGGTCATTTAAAAAATGACATGCAGAGGAAGAGGCAGGCCCTTCCGCAGGGGTGGTAGGGGTAGGGCAGGAGCAACAGGCTTGAGCCAAAGTGGGAAGTTGCAGAAGGTGCGTTCAATTACTTTAAAGGATGCACCAGACTTGGTTGAGTGGCTCGCTCAGCCTTACTCTTCTGCACCCTCCTCATCCTCTCGATCTGCACCCTCTTCTTCACTCTCTGCTATGTGCACCCCCAAAGACACTACCACCAACAACACGACCACCACCACCACCACCACATACCTTCCGCTTGAGTCACTGGAATTATTTTCCGATCCATATCAAGAGGACATTTCTGATGCGCAGCCACTCTTGGTATTGGATCAGGAAGAGGAGGTAGCAACAAGCGCTACTCAGCAGTCTGACGCCAGTACCCAGATCAGCCCAAGGAGGAGGTTGGTCCCCGGTGTTGCTGCCTACTCCGAGATCTCTACTTATAGCGGTGGGGAAGGTGACGTTGATGATGACGTGTCTAGTGATGTCACGTGGGTGCCCACAAGAGAGGAAGAGGAGGGGAGTTCAGAGGGAGATATGGACCAGCAGATAGGGAGGAGAAGCAGCAATGACTTACATTGCACAGCAGGGACAAAGCAGACTGCAAATGTATCAGGAGCGAGTCATCGACCATGTACGGTCACATCTGGCGCTCCCAGGACACCGGCACATGGCTCCGCAGTGTGGGCTTTTTTTAACGTGTCCGCTGCTGACAATAGCGTTGCCATCTGCAATCTTTGCAGTCAACGCGTTAGTCGCGGTAAGCCCAATACTCACCTAGGGACGACCGCCTTAAGAAGGCACATGAGCAGCCATCACCGAGCCCAGTGGGAGCAACGGAACACACAAAGCCACACTGCAGGCTCTCACCGTCCAGCCTCGTCTTCTACTTCTCCTTCTCCTCTCTCCTCACAATTGTCCTCCACTCCACCTTCCATCACGCCAAGCTCACATTTTTCTGCAAAAAGGCAGGCTTCCGTGGGCCTAATGTTTGAGCGTAAAAAAATGATGATGCCGGATAACCCTCTTGCCCAACGGTTGGCGGCTGGCTTGTCAGAACTCATAGCCCGCCAACTACTGCCATATAAACTGGTGGACTCGGAGGCCTTTCGCAAATTTGTGGCCATTGGAACACCACAATGGAAGGTCCCAGGAAGGAAGTATTTCTCAGAGAAGGGCATCCCAGAGCTATATGGCCATGTTCAGCGGCAAGTGAATGTATCTCTGGCACACAGTGTCGGTGCCAAGATACATCTGACCACAGACACGTGGTCTAGCAAACACGGGCAGGGAAGGTATATCAGTTTTACTGCCCACTGGGTGAACCTTCTGACGGCCGTCAAGCATGTAACCCGTGGCACCCGTGTAGATTTGGTTTTACCGCCACGGATTGCATGCAGGCCTGACTCTTCTTCTCCTCCTCCTACTCCATCCTCCTCCCTCTCCTCCTCAGCTGCCTCCTCCTTTTCCGCTGCTAGCGTCTCTTCCACTGCACCGCCCAAGCTCCCCAGAACCTATTCCACATGCCAGGTGAGACGTTGCCATGCCGTGCTGCGTCTGTTGTGCCTGGAAGCAAAGAGCCACACTGGCCCGGCACTCCTTTCAGCTTTGCGTTCACAGGCAGATGAGTGGCTAACACCGCTCAATTTGACAGTTGGTAAAGTGGTGTGTGACAACGGTGCCAATCTGCTTAGCGCATTGAAACAGGGCAAAATCACGCACGTGCCGTGCATGGCACACGTCTTAAACTTGGTCGTGCAGCGATTCCTTGTCAAATACCCTGGGGTCCAGGACATCTTGCGGCAGGCAAGGAAAATCTCGGCCCATTTCAGAAGATCTTACACGGCCATGGCTCGCCTTGCTGACATTCAGCGGCGACACCATCTGCCGGTCAGACGTCTTATTTGCGATTGCCCGACGCGATGGAACTCAACCTTCTATATGCTTGATAGGCTGCTCCAGCAGAAACGTGCAGTTAACGTCTACCTGTATGAACTCTGCGAAAGAAACGGTTCTGGGGAGCTGGGTTTTTTTTCACCGCGCCAGTGGCTGCTCATGCGCGACACATGCAGACTTCTGCGGCCATTTGAGGAGATCACCAAACTGGTCAGTCGCAGCCATGGCGCCATCAGTGACATGGTACCTTATGCCTTCTTTCTGGAGCGTGCATTGCGTCGTGTCATTGATCAGGCTGTGGAGGAGCAGGAGCGGGAAGATGAGGAAGTCGCAATGCTGGATGAATTCCCAGGGGGGGCTACTCTATCTGAGACAAGTCAACAACAGGAGTCTGATGAGGAGTCAGAGGAGGATGGTGCCGGGGCGGATGAGCAGGAGCAAGAAGAGCATGCTTTAAACCTTTCTGGGATCCCTGTTGTGCGTGGATGGGGAGAGGAGAATGAAGAGGACGACATTATCCTGGATGATGAGCAGGAGCCAGGCCACCACACCGCTTCCACTTTAGTGCAAATGGGGGCCTTCATGCTCCAGTGTTTTAATAGGGACCCCCGTATAAAAAGCATGAGGGTCAAGGACCAGTACTGGGTGGCAACGTACTTAGACCCCCGGTACAAACACAAAATGGCGGAAATGTTACCGCCGTCGCAGAGGGCTGTCAGAATGCAGCACTTCCAGGCCTTGCTTCGAGAAATGCTGCATTCTGCTTTTGCGTGCGCTGGCAGAGGAGCAATTCCCACTCCCAGAGAAGGATTTGCGGGTACCAATCCAACAGCGCCTGCAAGAAGAGGCCGGTTTGAAGATGTGTTGGTGACTTCGGATATGAGGTCATTCTTTCAGCCGACCCATCGACAGGTGTCATCCGGATCCAGCATCAGGGAACGCCTAGACCGTCAGGTGTCCGACTACATTGGGTTAACGGCCGATGTGGACGCTCTGAGGAGTGATGAACCCCTAGACTACTGGGTGGGCAGGCTTGACCTCTGGCCAGAGCTTGCCCAATTTGCAATCGAACTGTTGGCTTGCCCCTCATCCAGTGTCCTGTCCGAAAGGACGTTCAGCGCAGCAGGGGGGATTGTGACCGATAAGCGTACTCGCCTAGCTCACCACAGTGTTAACTACCTCACATTTCTAAAAATGAATGAGGCATGGATCTCGGAGGAATTCAACACATGTGACCAGTAGACCATGTATATGTCTATAAACTATTTTTTTAATCAAGCACACAGACCTTCTTAATTCATTTGGCTCACTTCCTTGACCCAAAAAAGCACACCGTACTATATGCCCCTACCCTCCTCTTTGAAGAGGTTGAGCGGTGTCATATTTCTACTGGGGCTGCTTATGATATCCCTGTGCTGTGCTGACTTCCTCCTGGGGGTTCTTATTATGAAGGGATCACACTATCCCTGTGCTGTGCTGACTTCCTCCTGGGGGTTCTTATTATGAGGGGATCACACCATCCCTGTGCTGTGCTGACTTCCTCCTGGGGCTGCTTACGGTGCTGCTGTCAGTGCTGTATGTCACGGTGCTGCTGTCAGCGCTGTATGTCACGGTGCTGCTGTCAGCGCTGTATGTCACGGTGCTGCTGTCAGCGCTGTATGTCACGGTGCTGCTGTCAGCGCTGTATGTCACGGTGCTGCTGTCAGCGCTGTATGTCACGGTGCTGCTGTCAGCGCTGTATGTCACGGTGCTGCTGTCAGCGCTGTATGTCACGGTGCTGCTGTCAGCGCTGTATGTCACGGTGCTGCTGTCAGCGCTGTATGTCACGGTGCTGCTGTCAGCGCTGTATGTCACGGTGCTGCTGTCAGCGCTGTATGTCACGGTGCTGCTGTCAGTGCTCTGTATTACGGTGCTGCTGTCAGATGCCTCTATCACGGTGCATGTGTCATTCCGGTATGTCACGCTGCTGGTGATCATCTCCTGCACCCTCTTCTTTGCCTACCCTGGTCCCTGACCTTCCCTCTCCTCCATTGCCTTCATTAGCTCCATAGTCCTGAATTGTTAGAACAATTTCCCAAATAAAATAAAAATGCTTGTAGTTATCGATCCCAAATTCACCTCATACATGTATTATGTCATTGTCCAGATGGTGGGACTACGTTTTACCCCCTAATAATTACCACGTGGCCGCAAATTCGACATGAAGGTTTGCAAAGTTCGCCTCCCATTGAAGTCAATGGGGCCCGCGGCGAACGGTCGGTTTCGCGAACGTTTGGGTCCGTTCGCATTTCGCGTTCGCGAAACGTCCCGTCGGAAGTTCGTCCATCACTATACCCAACTTCCCCTCTAGGGATGAGCCTGATGTTCGAGCCGAATAGCGAACAATGTGCGGTGTTTGCGGCAAATTTGAAAGCCTGATAAAGTTTATGGGACACTAACATGAAAAATCAAAAGCGTTAATTTTGAAGGCTTATATGCAAGTTATTGTCTTAAAAAGTGTTTGGGGACCCGGGTCCTGCCCCAGGGGACATGGATCAATGACATTTTTTTTTTTTTCAAAACGGACGTTTTTTCGGGAGCAGTGATTTTTTTTGTCTTTCTTTTACAATTTCTTAACACTTTTTTTTGTGAAATGGTAGGGGTACAATGTACCCCATTACCATTTCACATGGGGGGAGGCCGGGATCTGGGGGTCCCCTTGTTAAAGGGGGCTTTCAGGTTCCAATAAGCCCCCCCGCCCGCAGATCCCCACAGCAACCGGGCAAGGGTTGTGGGGATGAGGCCCTTGTCCCCATCAACATGGGGACAAGGTGCTATGGGGGGCTACCCCAAAGCACCCTCCCCATGTTGAGGCTATGTGGCCTGGTACGGTTTGGGGTGGGGGACGCTCTCTCTTCCCTCCCCCTATTTTTCTGCCTGCCAGGTTGCGTGCTCACATAAGGGTCTGGTATGGTGCAGTGTTCACCTTACTATTTTTGTTCACCTAATAAAAATAGCCCGTATTGCGAAACGCTCGTAAACCGCGTTACGCGCAATGCGAGGTTCCACTGTATATAGCAGTCTTGTGACTCCTATCGGTGTCTAGTTAAAGCTTATAGAAGGAGTTTTCATTCTCCCCTGATTGTCCTATGAGGCTGCAGGATCCCTGACCCTCTGTCTGGACAGTGCTGATTGGCCCTGTGCTGATCACGTGTAAAAAAAAAAAAAAAAGAAGAAAACTCTCTAGCAAGAAACACCAAACTGAGCATGTGCAGATTGCCCCCAAGGCTCTGTTCTATCAGGAGATGGATTGGGGACAGTGAAAGAAGGGGAGGATCAGAGAAGACAGGATCAAACAGCCTTTTTACAGAGGATTAACCCTTCAGGTTCCACAGTGAGTATAACAAGCATGCTCTACTGCATATACAGATTGATTTTACTGTTGTGGGTTTAGTAACACTGTAAGTTAAAACAAAAATATCCTGTTCTCTTTGTATTGCTTCCTTATGTGAAAGTATGGTCAGTTTTCTGGCCATGCTGGGGCTGCGAAAACAGCCTGCCTGTCCTCCAATGGTCAGGCTTGTGCTGCCTCCCCCCCCCCCCCCCCCTCCGCACAGCCATTCACAGGGGAGATGAGTTCACTGCTGTTTCTCTGTATATGCAGTAAAGCATGCTTGTTATACTCTCTGTGCAACCTAAGAGGCAGAAAAACAAATTCTTTGGCAGGCAAGCCAACTGTTACTTTTATGTAGTTAATCTGTGTAACTGTTTGCCTGGAGTTCAGCTGTAAAGCCATTGTGCAGGGAGCTAGCAAAAAAAACAGAACTTCCAAAGGTCCACTTTAACCACTCGAGGTCCGCGCTATGGCCGAATGACGGCTACCGCATGGACCTGAATTTCCGGGAGGCCGTCATAGGACGTCCTCCCCTTTGCACGCTCCCCGCACGCCCCCTGCAGGCTTACACTCAAGGGACATCAGTCCCGAAGAGGAAGGAGGCACATCTGCCTCCTCCTCTGTGCCTACCAGTGCCACCTGCCATTGCCACCTGCCAATGCCCATGAGTGACACTTAACAATGCCCACAAGTGCCACCTATCAATGCCCACCAGTGGTGCCAATCAGTGCCTCATCAGTGACACCTAGAAGTGCTGCCTTTCAGTGTAACCTACCGGTGCCCATCACTGCCAGCTATCAGTGCCAGCTATCAGTGCCACCTATTAGTGCCGCTTCTCAGTGCCCACCAATGCCAACCTATCAGTGCCCTTCAGTGCCAACCATCAGTGCCACCTCTCAATGTCACCTATCAGTGCCCACCAATGCAGCCTATCAGTGCCCGTCAGTGCAGCCTATCGGTGCCCATCGGTGCAGCCTCATCAGCGTACATCAATGAAGGAGGAAAATTACCTGTTTTCAAAATGTTATAACAAAATATAAAAAAATATAATTTTTTTTTTAATTCTGTATTTAAAAATTTTTTTTAACAAAAAATAAAAACCACAGAAGTGATAAAATACCACCAAAAGAAAGCTCTATTTGTGGGGAAAAAATGCTAAAAATTTCATTTGGGTACAGTGTTGTATGACCGCGCAATTGTCATTCAAAGTGCGTCAGCGCTGAAAGCTGAAAATTTGGTCTTGGCAGGAGGGGGGGTTTAAGTGCCCAGTAAGCAAGTGGTTAAAGTAAGTACTAGAATAAAATCCTATAACCTACACTAAATATATATGGACCTTTTCTTTCAAATCCATTTTAGAATCTTGCAAAAAGGTGTTTAAAGTTTTATGTGTTGTAGAGAAATTTGGAAGGTATTAATAAGAGAACGTACGGCGAATGGAGATCCGAAAAGGTCATCCCAAAGGGGAGAGCCAACAAGAAGAAAAGGATAACCTGTTGTGGAGCGCGTCGCTTGTTTGAAGATGGAAAAATTGGATGATGTGTTTCTGTCAATGTTCTGCAGGACCCCAATTAAAGCATTTTCAGAAGAGTGAGCTGAGAGAGAGCCGGATGGATCGGATCACAGAGCTTTGATCTTCATATTCTAAATTGGGCACAGTTCTCAGAGAGACAAAGTAGCCAAGAAGGTTTGAAGGAAGACTCATGGAAGATCGGAAAGGTTCATATAGTATTGAAGGTTCCGTGCCTGTTTAAAAAAAAAAAAAAATCAAGCTTTGAAAGCATATATTGAAACAATGTAATATTACAGAGAAACATAAACATACAGTAAGGGGGAAGAAAAAAAAGTATTTGGTCCCCTGCCGATTTTGAAAGAAATGATCGGTCTATAATTTTAATGGTCGGGTTAATTTAACAGTGAGAGACAGAACAATAACGAAAATATCCAGAAAAACACATTTCAAAAAAGTTATAAATCGATTTGCATTTTAATGAATGAAATAAGTATTTGACCCCTTCGCTAAACATGACTTAGTACATGGTGGCAAAACCCTTGTTGGCAATCACAGAGGTCAGACGTTTCTTCAGGTTTGCACACATCTCAGGAGGCATTTTGTCCCACTCCTCTTTGCAGATCCTCTCCAAGTCATTAAAGGGGTTGTAAAGGTAAATGTTTTTTCACCTTAATGCATTCTATGCATTAAGGTGAAAAAACATCTCACACTGCCGGCGCCCCCAGTCCCCCCGTTTTACTTACCTGACCCCTCGAAAATCCCGCGCTCGCCCCCGCCGTCCTCTTCGCCGCTCAGCCTGGCCGCTGATTGGCTGGAGTGGATGGATTGAAAGCAGCGCAGCCATTGGCTCGCGCTGCTGTCAATCACATCCAATGATGCAGCGCGCCGGGGGCGGGGCCTTGTGATACAGCGAGCGGCTATAGCCGCCGGCTGTATCACGGGAGCGCGTCCACAGTGCTTCTCACCAATGCGAGGGAGCTCGCATTAACGTGAGAAGCACCTGCGGGAGGAAGCTGAGACAGCCGCCGAGGGACCCCAGAAGAGCAGGTTCGGGGCCACTCTGTGCAAAACGAGCTGCACAGTGGAGGTAAGTATGACATGTTTGTTATTTTAAAAAAATAAAAATTTTTACTTTACAACCCCTTTAAGGTTTTGAGGCCGATGTTTGGTAACTGGAACCTTCAGCTCCCTCCACATATTTTTCATGGGATTAAGGTCGGGAGACTGACTAAGCCACTCCAGGACCTTAATGTGCTTCTTCTTGAGCCACTCTTTTGTTACCTTGGCCATGTGGTTTGGGTCATTGTCATGCTGGAATACCCATCCATGACCCATTTTCAGTGCCCTGGCCGTGGGAAGGAGGGTCTCACTCAAACTTGACGATAGCCCCGTCCATCGTCCCTTTGATGCGGTGAAGTTGTCCTGTCCGCTTAGCAGAAAAACTCCTCCAAAGCATAATGTTTCCACCTCCATGTTTGATGGAGGGGGTGGTGTTCTTGGGGTCATAGGGCATCATTCCTCCTCCTCCAAATCTTGCGAGTTGAGTTGATGGCAAAGAGCTTGATTTTGGTCTCTTCTGACCACAACACTTTCACCCAGTTCTCCTCTGAATCATTCAGATGTTCATTAGCAAACTTCAGATGGACCTGTACGTGTGCTTTCTTGATCGGGGGGATCTTGCAGACGCTGCAGGATTTCCGTCCTTCACGGTGTAGTGTGTTACCAATTGTTTTCTTGGTGTCTATGGTCCCAATTGCCTTGAGATCATTGACAAGATCCTCCTGTGTAGTTCTGGGCTGATTTCACAACGTTCTCATGATCATTGAAACTCCACGTGATGAGATCTTTCATGGAGCCCCAGACCGAGGGAGACTGACAGTTATTTTGTGTTTCTTCCATTTGCGAATAAAGGCAGCAACTGTTGTCACCCTCTCACCAAGCTGCTTGGCGATGGTCTTGTAGCCCATTCCAGCCCTGTGTAGGTCTACAATCTTGTCCCTGAAATCCTTGGACAGCTCTTTGGTCTTGGCCATGGTGGAGAGATTGGAATCTGATTGATTGGTTGCTTCTGTGGACAGTTGTCCTTTAGACAGGTAACAAACTGAGATTAGGAGCACTCCCTTTAAGAGAGTGCTCCTAATCTCAGCTCCTTAGCTGTATAGAAGACACCAGGGAGACAGAAATCTCGCTGATTGATAGGGGATCAAATACTTATTTTACTGATTAAAATGCAAATCAATTTAAAACTTTTTTAAAATGCATTTTTCTGGATATTTTTGCTGTTATTCTGCCTCTCACTGTTAAAATAAACCGGCCATTAAAATTATAGACTGATCATTTCTTTGTCAGTGGGAAAACATACAAAATCAGCAGGGGATCAAATATGTTTTTTCCCTCACTGTAACTATACAAAACATTGTTAATTTTTTTTTTTTTTTTAATGATGGATGCATCATACAGTATATTATATTGAACACCAAAGATTTCCTAATGCTGATTTTTTTTGCGAAGGTAGACCAAATATTAAAAGCCTACGTAAATTTTTAAATAGTTTCCCTTATGCCTCATACACACTATCAGATTTTCTGCTGAGTATTTCCTTCAGATTTACCAAAACCATGTAGTAGAAGGGCCTGCCTGATTGCATACACATTGCAGCTCCTAAGGTTTGTCCTCATATTATATGGTTTTGGTAAATCTGAAGGAAAAACTCAGCAGAAAATCTGATAGTGTGTACGGGGCTTTAGTGATAATTATTTTGTCCATACCATCATTGGGATCTGGGCAGACTGACAAAGGTCTCGATAAGACCCTTTACCTGTTCACTTTTGTGTTGAGGAATCTGTGCATTGTAGTGGTCGTGAACTAGACAGGTCAGTAGGCATTTTACTAAAATACGAAGATGGCAAAGTGCACAACCCTTGTTGGCTCTGCCAGTTGGGATAACCTTTTGGATCTCTACACACGACCGGACTTTTTGACAGCAAAGGTCCGACGGAACGGGTCCGTCAGACAATTCGATCGTGTGTGGGCTCCATCGGACCTTTGCCACCGGAACTCCGCCGGACCGAGAAATCCGTTCGTGTGTGTGCTAGAAGGACGGACAAAAACCGACGCTGGGGCAGCTATTGGCTACTGGCTATGAACTTACTTATTCTCGTTCGGTCGTACGCCATCATGTTCGAAATGGACTTTGGTGTGATTGTGTGTGGCCAAGTCCGTTCATTCGGAAAGTCCGTCGGAAATCTGCCGAAATTCCGTCGGAAAGACCGTCGGACCTAGTCCCTCGAAAAAGTCCGGTCGTGTGTACGCGGCATAATGGTGCAATAACATTATCACAAATTAAATGAGACTCTTGGAACTTTGTACATAGGTGGAGATCAGCAAGGGTTGGCATGATGTGTTTCTGTCAATGTTCATATAGTAAATAGAGATCCAAAAGGGTATCCCAACTGGCAGAGCCAACGAGAGAGAAGGAGGACTTGTAGTGGAGCATGTAGATTGCTTGAAGATGGAAAAATTGGATGATGTGTTTCTTTCAATGTTCTTCATGACCCCATTTACGGCATTTTCAGAAGAGTGAGCCGAGGGAGCCTAGTTGGAACTGTTCACAGAGCTTTGATCTTCTGTTCTAAATTGGACACAATTCTCAGAGAGACAAAGTAGCCAAGAAGGTTTGAAGCAAGTCTCATGGAAGATCGGAAGTTTCATATAGTGGACATTGGACACAATTCTCAGCCCTTGTACACACAGTCAGAGATTCCGACGGAATGTGTCCGATCGGACAGTTTTGTCGGATATTCCGACTGTGTGTGGTCTCCATCGGACTGTTTCCGTCGGAGTATCCGACGGACCAAGTTTTCCAACTTGTTGGTAAAATTTTCCGACAAAATGCTCCAATCGGACATACTCCGATCATGTGTAGAGAATTCCGATCGGACAAAGTGCCACGCATGCTCAGATCAAATTCCTACACCAAAGCTATTGACTACTAGCCTGAACGTAGTCCCGTCGTAACTAAATAACGTAATCACGTTCTGTCCGACTGTGTGTATGCAACAGTTTCGGACAAAATCCGACGGATTTGGTTGTCGGAATGTCCGACCGTGTGTACAGGGGCTAAGAGAGACAAAGTAGCCAAGAAGGTTTGAAGCAAGTCTCATGGAAGATTGGAAGTTTCATATAGTATTGAAAGATTTTGGCTTGTTCAAAAAAAAACAGATTTGAAAACACATATTGAAACAATGTAAAATTTCAGAGAAGCATAAACATATACAATAAAATGTCAATATGGAGCAATGGTTGCAGACTGAGTTGGGACAGACTACATGGACAGAGGGGGACAGAAATGCCCCATGCACACGGTCAGACATTCCGACCACAAAATCCATCGGATTTTTCCCGACGGATTTTGGCCAAAACTTGTGTTGCATACACACGGCCGCACAAAGTTGTCGGAAAATCCGATCGTTCGGAACGATGTGACGTACAAAACGTACGACGGGACTACATAGAGGCCAGTAGCCAATAGCTTTTGTCTCCAATTTTCTTCTGAGCATGCGTGGCACTTTCTCTACACGCGATCGGAAAAAAGTCCGATCTGATTTTGTTGTCGGAAAATTTTAGATCCAGCTCTCAAACTTTTTCCAGAAATTCCGACGGAAAAAAGCTCACACACGATCGGATTTTCTGACAACATAATCCGATCTGACTTTTTCCGTCGGAATTTCCGACCGTTTGTGTATGGTGCATTATGGTACAAATCCTCAGGAACAAATCGTATGGCTTTAGGATCCACTGAAGAATCCAATCAAGCACACTTAATGTAGAACTTCTGAGAGACTGAAGAGATCTCTAGGCAGTGAACGGACAAAAAGAGCAGAGAGCGCAGACTAAGTGTAGTAGGTGTTCACACATTTATTTAAAAAAAGACAATTTCCAAACTCACATGAAGTAAACTTAAATGTGCTTATCGTGGTTATCAAAGGGATTCCCAGCTTGGGAGGGCACCAGAAGAGCTGTCACAGTGGATGCACTGGATATGGTCTGGATGACACCTGTAATGGATAAGAGAGACAGCAAAAGGGCGCCAATCTAAGTGTAGCAAGGTAGAGAGATGGACACTGCACACAATAATTGGCACAGTGTGAAGGTGACCATGTGCATAACAGTCATTGGTGCATCTGCAGCTGGCAGAAGGAGGCATCCACGATTACGAGATTGAGTCGCACCACTGCGGGGGTGGAGTGTGGTAGCTGGGGTAACCAGGGAGCCTCAGGATAGGAAGCAGCATGTGTGGATCGATGGAGTGCAGGCGGGGACTGCAAGTGACGATATCGGAAGTGATGTCACTGGATGTAGATGGGCATGGCTACATGTTTCGAGGCCCACACCTCTTTTTCAAGCCAGCTGGCTACGCGTTTCAAGGACCACGCCTTATGTTCAAGTTATCTGCCGAAAATCATGGAAGAGGATTCATATAGTATTAAAGGATTTGAGGTTTGTTCATATGGTAAAAAGATATCCTAGAGGCCATCCCAACGGGGAGAGCCAATAAGAAGGAAGGTTAACCTGTTATGGAGCATACAGATTGTTTGATGATGGAAAAATTGGATGATGAGTTTCTGTCAATGTTCTTCATGACCCCAATTAAAGCATTTTTGGAAAAAGTGAGTTGAGAGAAAGCTCAGTTGGATCAGTTCACGGAGCTTTATGCTCTACATAGAACACAATGCTTGAAGAAACAAAGTAGCCAACAAGGGTTGAACAAGACTCATGGAAGATTGGAAGGTTCATATGGTATTGATGGATTCTGGCTTGAGTGGCTGGTCTTTGTTCTAAATTATTTAGATCAACATTTATGAATTTTATTGCACTTTTATCTTTCTTGGTCTGGCGCCATCACGGATATGCCGAAGGGCTTCGCCGGGCTTTTGGGTCTTAGGTGAGCCCTGCACAGGGGGGGGGGGGGGTTCCTAGGTGAAACCATATACTAAACAGAGGGCGCACCAGCCTAGTGCACCATCCTTAGAGCATATCTTTTATTGTTAAAAAGTGGTAAATATACTCAAAATCCAACAGGTGCATCAAATTATTACAACATCTCCAAGACCTCGAAGCATCACATCTCATAACGGGTATGATAAAAGTCCAATAGGCTGACGCATTTCGTTGGGCTTCCCTCTTCTTCAGAGCCCTCTGAAGAAGAGGGAAGCCCCTCAAAATGCGTTGGCCTAGTGGACTTTCATCATCCCAGTATGAGATGTGATGCTTCGAGGTGTTGTAATCATTTGACAAGCTTTGATGCACCTGTGGGTTTGTGAGTATATTTACCACTTATTAGCAATAAAAGATATGCTTCTGAGGATAATACGCTAGGGTGGCACGCCCTCTGTTTTGTTCATGATTTCATTGTATCCAGACCTCCCCAGTTATGAGAGGGAAGCAATTGCGGTATTTTCTTTGGGGGGGGGGCAGAAAACACTAACCCCCCCCCCCCCCGGTTGGTCTCGGCAAGCTGCCCGACGGGTCAGGTGTACTGACTCATCCCATGTAAACGGCGCTTCGGCTCTCTTCCAGGGGCAGTGCCAGCGGCGACTCTCCCTCGGGTTTCCTCCCGCCTGGCTCTGAATTCCATTTCCTCCCTCCTTCCCCTGCTCTCCATGGGGGGGGGGGGGGGAGGGAGACAATTGTGAGTCTTCTCTTTTCGGCCAATCAGAAAACGGGTCTCGGACCTTCTACTGATTGTCCGGATTGAGGATCAGTGTAACAACAGCGAATATTCATTCTCTGTTGTAACACCCGGGTGGGCTAGTAGCGCAATGCTCTACACCATGAGTCCACCTTTTTTGAAGCTTATAAGAGCCTATGGCGCTAATCAGGTGCTTCAAAAATACTCCCCCCCCCCCCCCCCGCCGCTGTAATTCAGGTGTCCGGAATGGGGCCGAACGCCTGAATAGGCGGTGGTAGTGGCGGGCGTGGATGGATTCATGCAACGCATAGCTGGAGAGAGCGCTTGACGTCGGGCACCCCTAATGGACAGCCGCCACTGGAGGGAAGCAAGGCGAGGTATATCCACAAAAGCCGGGATGGAAATATGGGTAACTATCTGCCACCTCTGGGGTCCACTCTCAAGTGCAGGAGGTTATCTACTTGTTTGTCGGTTTCCTAGGTGAGAGACACAAGTGCTGCTCAAAAACCTTGTGGAGATTCAAAAAATATATTCATTAATAAATAGTAATATCCGAAAGTGAGAGAAGGAGGGAGGAGAAGGCAAGGATTTTTTTTTTCCCATGAAGGTCCCCATTGACACTTTCACCCCCTTCCTGCCCAGGTTATTTTTTCAGATTTTAGCATTGTCACACTTTGAATGACAACTGCTCAGTCATGCAACACTGTACCCAAATTCAATTTGTATCAGACATATAGAGCTTACTTCTGGTGGTATTTATTCACAGCTGGGGTTTTTTATTTTTGTGCTACATAAATAAAAAAGACCAAAAAATTTGAAATAAAAAAACTGTTTTTCTTTGTCTACTCGCTCATCCATGTCTTTATGGACATTGCTTTGTGCACTGGTCCAAATCATTTGGTGGAGGGGGGATTATGGTGTGGGGGCTGTTTTTCAGGGGTTTGGTTATGCCCCTTAGTTCCAGTGAAGGGAACTCTTAAGGCGTCAGCATACCAAGACATTTTGGACAATTTCATGCTCCCAACTTTGTGGGAATAGTTTGGGGGATGGCCCCTTCCTGTTCCAACATGACTGCGCACCAGTGCACAAAGCAAGGTCCATAAAGACATGGATGAGCGAGTTTGGGGTGGAGGAACTTGACTAGCCTGCACAGAGTCCTGACCTCAACCCGATACACCTTTGGGATAAATTAGAGCGGAGACTGCAAGCCAGGCATTCTCGTCCAACATCAGCACCTGACCTCACAAATGCTCTTCTGGAAGAATGGTCAAACATTCCCATAGACACACTCCTAAACCTTGTGGACGGCCTTCCCAGAAGAGTTGAAGCTGTTATATCTGCAAAGGGTGGGCCAACTCAATATTGAACCTTATGGACTAAGACTGGGATGCCATTAAAGTTCATGTGCGTGTAAAGGCAGGTGTCCCAATAATTTTGGCAATATAGTCTATATTTGAAAATGTATCAATTCTGATGACCAGCTGATCACAGTGATCATAATGTAAGCACAGGCTGCTGGCTACAAGAGGAGAGCGATAGTAGGTTTGATTTACTAAAACTGGAGAGTGCAAACTCTGGTGCAGCTGTGTATGGCAGCCAATCCGCTTTTAACTTCAGCTTGTTCAATTAAGCTTTGACAATAAAACCTGGAAGCGGATTGGTTTCTATGCAGAGCTGCACCAGATTTTGCACTCTCCAGTTTTAGTAAATCACCCCCACTATCTCTCTCCTCTTGCAGCCAGCAGCCTGTGCTTACATTGTGATCTCTGTGATCAGCTTCAGCAATCACATGGTGCAGGACTAATCACAGCTGCCCTGTACCCCGGCTCTGCGATCTGCTGTGTCTGGTGGTGGTCACAAACCGATCACAGATCGTGCCAGTGAGCAGCCTGGCGGGCCCTTCAAAAGTAATAAAAACCTGACAGATGGTCCCACATCCCCCAATCCGTCCAAAACTAGAAAAAAGTTTTTACACTTTAAGGGCCACATGGACACCACATGCAGTCCAGTGCGTTTTATTTTCTGCATCAAAAATGCATGGAAAGTAGGTTATATGGTTTTCAGTGGCATAGTTCGCACCAGTGCGGTCGGTTCCAGTGCATTCCAGTTCCAGAAAAAAAAAGTAGAACGCTGTAAAACGCATCAGAAATGCACCAGAATGCACCTAAATGCACCAAAAACACACTGCAACACACTTGTCCTTATTTAAGGTTAAGAAAAAAAAGAGGGGGGGGAGCACTGGACTGCATCAAAAACGCACCAAAAACGCGCATGCAGAAAAGCACCTGGAACGCATCCGGACCGCGTTTCGATGGTGTAAACTGGCCCTTAAGCTACATTCACTCTTTAGTGATTGTGCATGCAATTATGTGATTTTGCACGCTTTTATGAAACGCGAGAAAAATGTCTTGCTTGCGGTGTCGTTAATTCTTAACCCCCCTTCAGCCCCGGAAGATTTTACCCCCCTTTCTGACCAGAGCAATATTTGCGATTCGGCACTGCGTCGCTTTAACTGACAATTGCGCGATCGTGCGACGTGGCTCCCAAACAGAATTGACGTCATTTTTTTCCCACAAATAGAGCTTTCTTTTGGTGCTATTTGATCCCCCCTGCGGTTTTTATTTTTTTGCGGTATAAACAAAAAAAGACAGACAATTTTGAAAAAAAAAACGAATTTTTTTGCTCTAATAAATATCCCCCAAAAATTTATAAAAAAAAACTCATTTTTTTTCTCAGTTTAGATATACGTATTCTTCTACATATTTTTGGTTAAAAAAAAAAACGCAATAAGCGTATATTGATTGGTTTGCGCAAAAGTTATAACATCTACAAAATAGGGGATAGTTTTATGGCATTTTTATTATAATTTTTTTTTATTATTAGTAATAGCGACATGCGATTTTTATCGTGACTGTGACATTATGGCGGACACATCGGACACTTTTGACACTATTTTGGGACCATGGTCATTTATACAGCGATCAGTGCAATAGGCGGCAAATTTAAAGGGACGTACCTGCACGCCCATTTGCCTGCCTGTGCCATTCTGCCGACGTATATCTGTGTGCGCCGGTCGGCAGGCGGTTAATCATTAACAACATGCGAATCCGAATCGTTCTGAAAATTTGTGAATTGGTTAGAAAATGACTAACTAAATAAAATTAAACAAATTCCGAAAAGAATCAACAAAACATAATTAGTAACAACGAATCTATCCGAAACTAAACACATTTTTTCATTCTGCACATGTCTACCTGAGGCCAATCACTTCATTGGGTATATGTAAGGATTTCCAACCACTTTAAATCTTCTAATGCCGCGTACACACGACCGGACTTTCCGGCACACTAGGTTTTTTCGGCGGAGTTCCGACGGACTTTCCGAAACGAACAGACTTGGCCGTTAGTTTTGAACGTGATGACATAAACGGGACTAAACAAGGAAGCTCAATAGCCAGTAGCCAATAGCTTCCCTTGCGTCGTAGTTGGTCTGTCAGACCAGCACGCAGACGAACGGTTTTCCCGATTTTAGTCCGTCGGAGTTGAGTCAGTCGGACAGATTTGAAAAATGTTCTATTTCTAGGTCCGTCAGATTTTTTTTTTTGAAAAACGATCGGATTAGCCCACACACTAATCCCTTCAGGAACTATGGAAAAGTCCGTTCGTGTGTACGCGGCTTTACACTCCCCTCCCACCAGACTGGCAATACTGTTGTCGTAATCTGTCCCCTGTGCTCCTTCATCCAGAGTGGGGGGTGCGCTCTAATACAGGAGGTGTGTTACTGGCCAGATCATCAGGTGAAAACTTAGGGGGAAAAAAGACAAAAAAAAAAGAAAACGAATGCAGCCACCGCATGCTGCAATATAATACGTTTTTGGTTTGGGGTTTATTACAGCTTTTGTTGTTTGATTATTCTATGAATGTCGATGTGTTCTAACCTTCCACCAGCCACTATTGCTTTCATGTTTCCAATCGGGGCGGACTGACAACTCATGGGGCCCTCGGGCAATAGGAGATTATGGGGCCCCCGGGCAATAGGAGATTATGGGGCCCTGGTCAATAGAAGATTATGGGGCCCCCGGGCAATAGGAGATTATGGGGCCCTGGTCAATAGAAGATTATGGGGCCCTCGGGCAATAGGAGATTATGGGGCCCTGGTCAATAGAAGATTATGGGGCCCTCGGGCAATAGGAGATTATGGGGCCCTGGTCAATAGAAGATTATGGGGCCCCCGGGGAATAGGAGATTATGGGGCCCTGGTCAATAGAAGATTATGGGGCCCTCGGGCAATAGGAGATTATGGGGCCCTGGTCAATAGAAGATTATGGGGCCCTCGGGCAATAGGAGATTATGGGGCCCTGGTCAATAGAAGATTATGGGGCCCCCGGGCAATAGGAGATTATGGGGCCCTGGTCAATAGAAGATTATGGGGCCCTCGGGCAATAGGAGATTATGGGGCCACACAGTATACACGCACACACACACATACAGTATACACACACAGATGCATACTGTCCCTGGTTTTATTGAGGCTGGCAACCCCGATGGGGCCCCCTAGTGGCATGGGGCCCTCGGGCAGTGCCCGAGTGCCCCAATGGTCAGTCCGCCCCTGTTTCCAATGCTATAAAAGTATAATTTCTGCTTTATCTGAACTACGTCTTTATTGTTTCCAGGAGTATAAGATGCCTTCGGAACATTATTCATTGGAACTTAATCACAACCTTTATCCTCCGGAATATCATGTGGTTCCTCCTTCAGATGATTGACCATAACATTCATGAGAAAAATGAGGTATGACCATTCTGTGTACGGAAACTGTCATTGCATTGGACTGCCATGGACAAAGCGATATAACAATAAATCAACTCAACTATATGTAAACCTAAAACTTTTTGTTAGCTTTTGGAAGGAGGTAGAGCTTCACGATTCTGGCCAAAATGAGAATCACGATTTTTTTTGCTTAGAATAAAAAGATCACGATTCTCGCGGCGTAAAAGCTTTCACATTATACAAAAAAAATTGGGCTAATTTTACTGGTTAGTTTTTTTTTTTTTTAATTCATTAAAGTGTAATTTTTTTCCAAAATATTGCATTTGAACGACTGCTGCGCAAATACAGTGTGACATAAAATATTGCAACAACCACCATTTTATTCTCTAAGGTCTCTGCAAAAAAAAAAAAAAAAATGTATATGTATGTATGTGTATATATATATATATATATATATATAATGTTTGGGAGTTCTAAGTAATTTTCTAGCAAAAATGTTTTATTTTAACTTGAAACCAACAAATGTCAGAAAAAGGTTTAGTGTTTAAGTGGTTAAACTTCCCTCATTTACACACCAAAGTGTATTCCTTTGATCTAATTGATAAATCCTTAGAATGTTTATACTTTAAGTTCCACTGCTAAAGAATGTTGTGATTCTTGGCAGACTGCCTGTTTTGATGGCTGTCTTCTTTTGCAGAGCAGAGAGAATTGCTAGGTCTACAACAGATCTGGGGCTGGAGCCCATAGCAGCGTAGCAAATAAAGTTATACGCTTGGGTGGGCATACACATGTATATACTGTAATATATGTGTGTGTGTGTGTGTATATATCCCCAGAGAGCCCCCCACCTACATCAGGGTCCCCAAAGAGCCCCCCCTTACATCAGGGTTCCCAGAGAGCCCCCCTTATACTAGGGTCCCCAGAGAGCTGCCCCCTTAAATCAGGGTCCCCAGAGAGCCTCCCCCTTAAATCAGGGTCCCAAGAGAGCCTCCCCCTTAAAATCAGGGTCCCCAGATAGCCTCCTTCTTAAATCAGGGTCCCCAGAGAGCCTCCCCCTTACATCAGGTTCCCCAGAGTGCCTCCCCCTTACATCAGGTTCCCCAGAGTGCCTCCCCCTTACATCAGGGTCCCCAGAGTGCCTCCCCCTTAAAGTCAGGGTCCCCAGTGAGCCTCCCCCTTAAAGTCAGGGTCCCCAGTGAGCCTCCCCCTTAAAGTCAGGGTCCCCAGTGAGCCTCCCCCTTAAAATCAGGGTCCCCAGAGAGCCTCCCTCTTAAAATCAGGGTCCCCAGAGAGCCTCCCCCTTAAAATCAGGGTCCCCAGGGAGCCTCCTTCTTAAATCAGGGTCCCCAGAGAGCTTGCCCCTTACATCAGGGTCCCCAGAGAGCCTCCCCCTTAAAGTCATGGTCCACAGAGAGCCCCCCTTAGAATCAGGGTCCCCAGAGAGCCCCCCTTACATTAGGGTCTCCAGAGAGCCTCCTCCTTACATCAGAGTCCCCAGAGAGCCTCCCCCTTGCATCAGGGTTCCCAGAGAGCCTCCTTACATTAGGGTCCCCAGAGAGCCCCCCTTAAATCAGGGTCCCCAGAGAGCCTCCCCCTTAAAATCAGGGTCCCTAGAGAGCCCCCTTTAAAATCAGGGTCCCCAGAGAGCCTCCCCCTTAAAATCAGGGTCCCCAGAGAGCCTCCCCCTTAAAATCAGGGTCCCCAGAGAGCCTCCCCCTTAAAGTCATGGTCCACAGAGAGCCCCCCCTTAGAATTAGGGTCCCCAGAGAGCCCCCCCCTAAATCAGGGTCCCCAGAGAGCCTCCCCCTTGCATCAGGGTCCCCAGAGAGCCTCTCCCTTAAAATCAGGGTCCCCCAGAGAGCCCCCTTAAAATCAGGGTCCCCAGAGAGCCTCCCCCTTAAAATCAGGGTCCCCAGAGAGCCCCCCTTATAATCAGGGTCCCCAGAGAGCCTCCCCCTTAAAATCAGGGTCCCCAGAGAGCCTCCCCCTTAAAATCAGGGTCCCCAGAGAGCCTCCCCCTTAAAATCAGGGTCCCCAGAGAGCCTCCCCCTTAAAATCAGGGTCCCCAGAGAGCCTCCCCCTTGCATCAGGGTCCCCAGAGAACCTCCCCTCCCCTTGGGGATCCCTGCAGAGATTTGGTGCTATGGGCCCCAAATTCGGGGCTATAGCCCCAAAAGCCACCCTCTAGCGACGCCACTGGTTGGATGAGTGGATGAATATAACCCATTAGGTTATTTTCTGTTGTCTGTGTCCTGCTGGAGAGATTTCCTTTCACTTCCTCCCTCTCTTGGAGACATTACAGAAAATGAGAAGGAATCTCCCCAAAGTGAGAGGAATTCCTAGCTTAGTTGTCACTAAAATATTTGTCCCCATTGAATGTTTTCCCCTCACTTCTTATCCTGGTGACAACTCTAAAATGTAGAATGTTTCAAGATAAAAAAAAAAAAAAAGCTTTTACTGCAATATTCTTCAATCCAGAGATTGCACTTTTTTTTCTGCCACTAGATGTCCTCAGTTTGATGACCAGCATCATTCAGCCCAATTCCTCTGATCTCGGGTCATCCTGGACATGCCCCCAGCCTAGGACTGGACAGTGAAAGGAGAAGCAGAACAGTAATGATCTCATTTTGCCCTGCTTTCTGCTCCTATTTTTTTTCTTAGCACACGATTGGTTGATTAACCCCTTGTCTGCCAAGGTATGTTTATAAACGTCCTGTTATTCAAAGGGTTAAAGCAAGCTCATAGAAGGGTCCCCACCCCTTCCCTGCTGGCACCACCCACAGTGGATTCCAGGCTCTCCCATTCCTCCAGGGAGCCCTCGACCATGGCAAATGGCTGCACCACAGAGAGCAGGAGGTGTTTGGGGAACTATTGCCTTTATTGCAATAAACACCCTACAGCCAAAGGTTTGTGTTCAACTAACCATCATACCTACCTCTAGTACATGGCCAAATACTATATATGTTAAAGTCTATCCTCATTGGAAAGGAAAAATCCTCCATTAGAGTGTGGTTGATCTCCACTACCACTGTTATTCGGCACTCTCCTCAACGCTATGCTCCAGCAGTGGACTGTCCCTTGGTGTCCTCAAGTCAATTGCAGGGCTATGGATTCTGCATTGTACTTGATGACATCAGAGGACCTGTGACTGCTCTAGGGAGCCTACAGGGTGTAGGACCAGGTACCTTTTCCGATACCCAAGACATGAAAGAGCAGCCCCAATGCAAGGGAGGTCTTTTGTTTTCCCTGGAGTAGAGATTTAATCCTACAGTGTACAAAGACATTTTAAATAATTGTGCACTTCCAACCTTGTGGTAACAGTTTGGAGAAGGCCCTTTTCTGTTCCGGCATGATTGAACCCTTGTGTGCAAAGCCAGCTCCACAAAGGCATGGGTTTAGTGTGAAGAAACTCAAGTGGCCGGCACAGAGCCCTGACCTCAAGCCTACTGAACACCTTTGGGATGAATTGGTGCACCGAGCTAGGTCATCTTATCCAACATGAGTACCCGACCTCACAAATGCTCTTTTGGCTAAATGAGTAAAAATTCCCCACAGACACCCTCAAAAAAACACATGACTGTGCCCCTGTGTACAAAGCCAGCATCATAAAAACATGGTCTGATGAGTTTGGTGTGGAGAATCTCAAGTGTCCTGCTCAGAGCTCTGACCTCAAACCTACCGAACACCTTTGCGATGAGGTACAACTCTGATTGTGATCCAGGTCTTCTCATCCAACATCAATACCTGACCCCACAAATGTTCCTTTGGTTGAATGGGAACAAATTCCCGCGGACACGTTTCGAAATCTTGTGGAAAGTCTTCCCAGAAAAGGGGGGGGGCTGTTTTTTAGCTGTAAAGAGTACCCAACTGTCTATTAATGTCAGTGTTTTTGGGAATGGGATGCCCAACAAGCTCACATAGCATGGTTGCTCAACCAGGGTTCCTCCAGAGGTTGTTAGGGTACATTTTTTGAAAAATCTGGTCAACCAGAAATGTCAACAAAGGGGAGAGAGCAAAGGGACTATTGCGGTGCACATTTTCAGAGGTTGATAGGGGTTCCTTGAGCAATGAGCAGCACGACAAGTTCACATTGACACCAATGATCTGTTTGGTTTCAGTAAGGGGTAATTCTTTCCAATGACCACAAGTGTGAGGAGCATTGTTCCCACTGACCATCGCACTAATGCAGGGCTGGATTAACGTAGGGGCTATTGGAGCTGCAGCTCCAGGCCCCTACTTTAATATAGGCCCAGCCACCCAAAAAGGACAGGCTGCCCATGGAAAGAAATGGGCCAACGGGAAGAGATCTCCCTTGATGGGCCCTGCATTCCACATGCACCGCCTGGGCAGGGTGGTGGGATTGATAATGGGCACTGCATGAGCAGGAGTCCTAACAGAAGCCTGGGGCACGCCAATGCAGGGCTCTTACAGAAGTCTGGGGCTTCCATAGTGTTAGGCCTGCGCAGCTGCACTATTTCAGCTCAGAGTGCACGCTGTTGCATGGTCCTTACAGAAACTTTGCAAATCAAATGCCAGGCTTCCCTAGTGTTATGCCTGTGTGGTTGTGCCCTTTTGAGTTTGGGTGCATGCCAGCACAGGCTCTTAGAAAGCAGAAGGGTGCCCAGTAAAAGGTCCACCAAAAGTCTCAGCACCAAGCACATGATGCTCTTAATCCGGCCCTGCACTAATGTATCATGAGTTGTAGATATATAATTTTAGCAAGGGATCCTTGAGACCAGAAAGACATTACAAGGGTTCCTCTTTGTTGAAAAGGTTGAGAAAGGCTGTGATATAGGTCTGATGATTGGGTTTCCACCAGCTTTTGGCCAATCAATGTAGCACGTGGCAATGATGTCACTGTGAAGTCTTAATTGAAATGTGTGGCATATGGCATGGACTCTCTTATAGTTTCCACAAGGCATTTATCTTTTATAGATTTCTGCTTTGCCTGAACAAGTTTTCTTTTCTCTACTTAATAGACCTCATATGGCCTTGAACAAAATCTTTCAAAGGCCTGATAAATGGATGTCTTTTGTGTTGTACACCTGAGGTCAGATCCATCATTTCTGTAATCCTCATTATTCTGAGCCTTCAGTCTTCGTCTTAGTCACCTCTACTTACTGAATCAGCGTGGGGTTTGTTCAACAATACATTTCTCTGCACTTCTGATGCATGCATCTCCAACATTGGTGGGCTCATATGTGGCTTTTGTTCGTATGATAGAATATATAAAGAACAAAGAATTGATAATGGTCCTTACAAAAAGAAATTGGTTTGGTGCAAAGGAAAGAATATTGGCATTAAAAAGGGGATCAACTCCAGAGATAAAACGATAATTCTCCCGCTCTACAAGACTCTGGTCCGGCCGCACCTGGAGTATGCCGTCCAGTTCTGGGAACCAGTCCTCAGGAAGGATGTACTGGAAATGGAGCGACTACAAAGAAGGGCAACAAAGCTAATAAAGGGTCTGGACTCAGAAGTTAGTTTGGTGGAAAGGAAAGAATATTGGCATTAAAAAGGGGATCAGAGGTAGAACGATAATTCTCCCATTTAACGAGACTCTGGTCCGGCCGCACCTGGAGTATGCTGTCCAGTTCTGGGCACCAGTCCTCAGGAAGGATGTACTGGAAATGGGGCGAGTACAAAGAAGGGCAACAAATACCGTGTACACACGGCCGGACTTTTCGACAGCAAAGGTCCAACGGAACGAATCCTTCGGACAATTCGATCGTGTGTGGGCTTCATCTGACCTTTACTGTCAAAAAATCAGACAGACTTTAGATTTAGAACATGTTTCAAATCTTTCCGATGGACTCGAGTCCTTTTGTCTCTATGCTGGTCCGACGGACGAAAACCGACGCTAGGGCAGCTATTGGCTACTGGCTATGAACTCCCTTATTCTAGTCCAGTCTTACGTCATCACGTTCAAATCCGTCGGACTTTGGTGCGATTGTGTGTGTCCAAGTCCGTTCATTCAGAAAGTTAGTCGGAACTCCGCTGAAAAGTCCGTTGGGAAGACAGTCGGACCTAGTCTCCCAGAAAGTCTGGTCGTGTGTACACGGCATAAGCTAATAAAGGGTCTGGAGGATATTAGTTATGAGGAAAGGTTGCGAACACTGAACTTATTCTCTCTGGAGAAGAGACGCTTAAGAGGGGATATGATTTCAATATACAAATACCGTACTGGTGGCCCCACAATAGGGATAATAAGTTTTCGGGGAAGGGAGTTTAACAAGACTTGAGGCCACTCATTAAAATTTGAAGAAAAGAGGTTTACCGTATATACTCGAGTATAGGCCGACCCGAGTATAAGCCGAGGCCCCCAATTTACCCCCAAAAAACTGGGAAACCTATTGACTCGTGTATAAGCCGAGGGTGAGATATGCCTGTCCATCCCTGTGTGTGTGTCCATCCATCCATCCATCCCTGTGTGTGTGTGTGTCCATCCATCCATCCATCCCTGTGTGTGTGTGTGTCCATCCATCCATCCATCCATCCCTGTGTGTGTGTGTGTCCATCCATCCATCCATCCATCCCTGTGTGTGTGTGTGTGTCCATCCATCCATCCATCCCTGTGTGTGTGTCCGTCCATCCATCCATCCATCCATCCATCCCTGTGTGTGTGTCCATCCATGTGTGTGTGTGTGTGTGTGTGTGTGTGTGTGTGTGTGTGTGTGTGTGGCCTTGTGTGTCCAGCCTACCTGTGTCCCCAGCCTCCGTCCGGTCCCGAGCCTCCGTCCGGTCCCGTCCCGTCCCGAGCCGAGCCTCCGTCCGGTCCGGTCCCGTCCCGTCCCGAGACTCCGTCTGGTCCCGTCCCGTCCCGAGCCGAGCCTCCGTCCGGTCCCGTCCCAGGATCACCGCTCTTCGTCGGCGCCCATTTTCCTGTTCAAATGCCGCGCCTCCCTGTCTGTGATAGGCGGAACACAATTTCCCAGCAGTCTGTGTTCCGCCTATCACGGCCATCCTTTCATCCTCGTCCGTAGTACGAGGATGAGCGGATGTCCGTGATAGGCGGAACACAGGCTGCTGGGAAATTCAGTGTTCCGCCTATCACAGGCGAAGGCGGAGCCGGAGGCGCGGCTTTTGAATTAGAATAGAATGGCCGCTGTCTGTCTGCTCGACACGCTGATCGAGCAGGCAGACAGCGATGACTCGAGTATAAGCCGAGGGGGGCACTTTCAGCCTCAAAAAAGAGGCTGAAAATCTCGGCTTATACTCGAGTATATACGGTAACCTTAAACTATGTAGAGGGTTCTTTACTGTAAGAGCGGCAAGGATGTGGAATTCCCTTCCACAGGCGGTGGTCTCAGCGGGGGACATCGATAGTTTAAAAAAACTATTAGCTAAGCACCTGACATATAATCACACACATAGGTTGGACTTGATGGACTTGTGTCTTTTTTCAACCTCACCAACTATGTAACTATTAACTGGTTTCTTGTATTTGAGTTTTGGGTAAAAGGACAAGTGATAAAACACTAAATAATCAGCCCATCCCGGGATATAGGGCTAAAAAATAAGTTCAAAGTAGTATTAAACCAAAAACCGAAAATTTCAAATATTGCAGCTTACCAGACCTTAAATGTAATGGCTGCATTCGTTTGAGGCTGATGGCCACTGCCCCCTCCTATAACTGGCATTTGCAAGCAAGGAGCACATGTAAGGACGACGCATGTCAAACAAAACCAAAGAAAATTCCCAGCTCAACTTACCGACCAGCCGTTGGTGTTATGCCCCATACACACAGTCAGACAAAGTTGTCGGAAAATCTGATCATTCGGAACGTGGTGACGTTCGTTGCGTATGACGGGACTACGTAGAGGCTAGTAGCCAATAGCTTCGGTCTCGTAATTTGATCTGAGCATGCGTGGCACTTTGTCCATCGGAATTCTCTACAAACGATCGGAAAAAGTCTGATCCTGCTTTCAAATTTTTTCCGTCAAAATTTCCGAGGGAAAAAGTCCGATAGAGCCCACACACGATCGGATTTTCCGACAATATAATCCGATCTGACCTTTTCCGTCGGAATTTCCAACCGTGTGTACAGGGCATTAGTGTTACAAGATCTCAGGCGTGATTGGGGAGCAGGTGTGTTAAATTTGGTGTTATCGCTCTCACTCTCTCATACTGGGCACTGGAAGTTCAACATGGCACCTCATGGCAAAGAACTCTCTGAGGATCTGAAAAAAAGAATTTTTGCTCTACATAAAGATGGCCTAGGCCAGTGATGGTGAACCACTCAGAACAGGCCTCACCATGGTCAACCAAAGAAGTTGAGTGCACGTGCTCAGCATCATATCCAGAGGTTGTCATTGGGAAATAGACATATGAGTGCTGCCAGCATTGCTGCAGAGGTTGAAGGGGTGGGAGGTCAGCCTGTCAGTGCTCAGACCATACGCCGCACACTGCATCAAATTGGTCTGCATGGCTGTTGTCCCAGAAGGAAGCCTCTTCTAAAGATGATGCACAAGAAAGTCCGCAAACAGTTTGCTGAAGACAAGCAGACTAAGGACATGGATTACTGGAACCATGTCCTGTGGTGTGATGAGACCAAGATAAACTTATTTGGTTCAGATGGTGACAAGCGTGTGTGGTGAGGAGTACAAAGACAAGTGTGTCTCGCCTACAGTCAAGCATGGTGGTGGGAGTGTCATGGTCTGGGGCTACATGAGTGCTGCCGGCACTGGGGAGCTACAGTTCATTGAGGGAACCATCAATGCCAACATGTACTGTGACCAGGGGCGGACTGACAACTCATGGGGCCCTCGGGCAATAGAAGATCATGGGGCCCCCTTGGTCTCCACACTTAAGCCAAACCGGCACAGGGAGAGACTGGAGAGAGAACATACACACAGGGGGACACTAGAGGGAGAACGCACACACACACACGGGGACACCAGAGGGAGAACGCACACACACACACACAGGGGGGGACACTGGAGGGAGAACGCACACACACACACACGGGGGGGACACTGGAGGGAGAACGCGCACACACACACAGGGGGGACACTGGAGGGAGAACGCAAACACACACACAGGGGGGACACTGGAGGGAGAACGCACACACACACACACACGGGGGGGACACTGGAGGGAGAACGCGCACACACACACAGGGGGGACACTGGAGGGAGAACGCAAACACACACACAGGGGAGGGCACTGGAGGGAGAACGTGCACACACACGGAGGGGGGGGGGGGGGACACTGGAGGGAGAAAGCACACACACACACACAGGGGGGGACACTGGAGGGAGAAAGCACACACACACACACAGGGGGGGACACTGGAGGGAAAACGCACACACACACATGGGGACACTGGAGGGAGAAGGCACACACACGGGGACACTGGAGAAAGAAGGCACACACACAGGGGGACACTGGAGGGAGAAGGCACACACAGGGGGACACTGGAGGGAGAAGGCACACACAAATGGGGACACTGGAGGGAGAAGGCACACACACGGGGACACTGGAGAAAGAAGGCACACACACAGGGGGACACTGGAGGGAGAAGGCACACACACAGGGGGACACTGGAGGGAGATGGCACACACACAGGGGGACACTGGAGGGAGAAGGCACACACACAGGGGGACACTGGAGGGAGAAGGCACACACACAGAGGGACACTGGAGGGAGAAGGCACTCACACAGGGGGACAGTGGAGGGAGAATGCACACACACAGGGGGACACTGGAGGGAGAATGCACACACACATGGGGACACTGGAGGGAGAATGCACACACACATGGGGACACTGGAGGGAGAATGCACACACACAGGGGGGGACACTGGAGGGAGAATGTGTGTGTGCATTCTCCCTCCAGTGTCCCCCTGTGTGTGTGCATTCTCCCTCCAGTGTCCCCCTGTGTGTGTGCCTTCTCCCTCCAGTGTCCCTCTGTGTGTGTGCCTTCTCCCTCCAGTGTCCCCCTGTGTGTGTGCCTTCTCCCTCCAGTGTCCCCCTGTGTGTGTGCCTTCTCCCTCCAGTGTCCCCCTGTGTGTGTGCCTTCTCCCTCCAGTGTCCCCCTGTGTGTGCCTTCTCCCTCCAGTGCCCCCCCCCCCCGTGTGTGTTCTCCCTCCAGTGTCCCCCCCCCCCGTGTGTGTGTGTGTGTGTGCGTTCTCCCTCCAGTGTCCCCCCCTGTGTGTGTGTGTATGTGTGTGTGTGTGTGTGTGTGTGCGTTCTCCCTCTAGTGTCCCCCTGTGTGCAGACACTAGAAAATTTGTAGCCATTTCTTGGTAGATGATATTAGAATTAAAATTATTATTATTATTATTATTACTAATAATAATAATAATAAAAATAATAATAATATCTGCATTGGTATTGATAATAATGTTGTAGTTTATTTTTAATGTTGCTTTTTTTTTTTGTAGTCCAATATAGAGGTTTTATTTTAAGCAGGGGAATTTTGTAGCTATTTCTTCGTAGATGATATTGGAATTAAAAGTTATTATTATTAATATTATTATTAATAATAATAATATCTGCATTGGTATTGATAATAATGTTGTAGTTTATTTTTAATTTTGCTTTTTTTTTGTAGTCAAATAGACAGGTTTTATTTTAAGCAGGGTAATTTTGTAGCCATTTCTTGGTAGGTGATATTAGAATTAAAAGTTATTATTATTATTATTATTATTATTATTATTATTATTATTATTATTAATAATAATAATAATAATAATAATAATAATAATAATAATTATAATATCTGCATTGGTATTGTTAATAATGTTGTAGTTTATTTTTAATTTTGCGTTTGTTTTTTTTTTGTAGTCCAATAGACAGGTTTTATTTTAAGCAGGGGGATTTGTAGCTATTTCTTGGTAGATGATATTAGGATTAAATGTAGTATTATTATTATTATTATTATTATTATTAATAATAATAATAATAATAATAATAATATCTGCATTGGTATTGTTAATAATGTTGTAGTTTATTTTTATTTTTTTATTTTTTTTGTAGTCAAATAGACAGGTTTTATTTTAAGCAGGGAAATTTTGTAGCCATTTCTTTGTAGATGATATTAGAATTAAAAGTTATTATTATTATTATTATTATTACTACTAATAATAATAATAATAAAAATAATAATAATATCTGCATTGGTATTGGTAATAATGTTGTAGTTTATTTTTAATTTTGCTTTTTTTTTGTAGTCCAATAGACACGTTTTATTTTAAGCAGGGGAATTTTGTAGCCATTTCTTGGTAGGTGATGTTAGAATTAAAAGTTATTATTATTATTATTATTAATGATAATAATAATAATAATTATAATATCTGCATTGGTATGTTGTAGTTTATTTTTAATTTTGCTTTTTTTTTTTTTTTTTTGTAGTCCAATAGACAGGTTTTATTTTAAGCAGGGGCATTTTGTAGCCATTTCTTGGTAGATGATATTAGAATTAAAAGTTATTATTATTATTATTACTAATAATAATAATAATAATATCTGCATTGGTATTGTTAATAATGTTGTAGTTTATTTTTTATTTTGTATTAGACTGTTATAGTCCCCACCTCTTCACCTCGTCCAGTCTCAGAAAGCTTTGCATTCATTCAGAAGATGCACAGCATTCTCTGAATGGCCCCTGTGCCGTGCGGCCACCTTCCTGTGATCACAGTGCAGCAGGCTGGACGCTCCGCATGGAACTGGGAAGGTATTGGACCTCTTGGTGTAGGGGGGTCAGTGATTTCCAGCTTCCAGGACCATCAGCCAGGTATGGTATATACTGTAGTTACATTGGTCCAAGCTATAACATACTGATGCCTGGAATTAACCTTCAACATTATTGTACAGAAGCAAATAAAATGCCAGAAAAACCCTGAAAAAGGAATAATGACCCCAAATCATTAGATTACAGTTTAAATGGATCTTCCGTCTTCTCTCCCAGATCTGGTGTCGATGTATCACAACGATTTACAATTACTTTGTGGTGACCAACTTCTTCTGGATGTTTGTGGAAGGTTGTTACCTCCATACTGCCATAGTGATGACCTACTCCACGGACAAGCTGCGCAAATGGGTCTTCCTCTTCATAGGATGGTGTAAGTCTTTTCCATACATTTTTACATTGTGGGGGGGTTGTAAACCCTTTACATATACTGAAGTCATTACCCACACATGATACACAGAGATAAAAACAAAATCCTCCAACATCAGTTGTTCTTGTTTATCTGCAGCCCTCTCTTCTTTTCAGCCTTCTAAACCACACAGATCAAAGGCTCTTTCTCAGCTCCAGCAGGCGGGGGGGGGGGGGACCTTATTTCGCACACTGAGCAGATTAGAGCAAGGAGTGTAATCTGAGACCTGAGTGGAGGGTATGGACATGCACCTCTCTACACAATCTCTTAGGGGAACAGGAGCAGCTGAGGCTGTCAATCATCTGCTGTGCGCTGGAGGGGGGCGGGCCATCTCCCGAGATCAATGGCGTACTAAGTGGGGGGCGTGGGTGGGCAGGCCATCTCCCGACATGCTGTGGTGTTGGGATAACTTTTGCAGATAGTAGGGAGAACAGATAGGAACCACATTAGGTACTTTGGTTTGAGGCAAATACGCACTATAGATGTACACTATATTGTCAAAAGTATTGTGACACCTGCCTTTACATGCACATGAACTTTAATAACATCCCAGTCTTAGTCCGTAGAGTGCAGACTGTGAGCCAGGCCTTCTCATCCAACATCAGTGCCTGACCTCACAAATGCTCTTCTGGAAGAATGGTCAAACATTCCCATAGACACACTCCTAAACCTTGTGGACGGTCTTCCCAGAAGAGTTGAAGCTGTTATAGCTGCAATGGGTGGGCCAACTCAATATTGAACCCTACAGACTAAGACTGGAATTCCATTAAAGTTCATGTGTAAAGGCAGGTGTCCCAATACTTTTGGTAATATAGTGTATGTTAGTGTGCAAAAAAAAAAAAAAGTGTGCTAATCCACTGTACTGGAATAATACCCCGTGTCTCATATTTTATTTTTACAGGGGGTAGACTGAGAGGGTCATCCTAAGACTACCCTGGGCTGGCCAAAAAAATAGAATGTACTCCCCAGTAGATGCAGAGGTGGGGCCACAGGGGGCAGTTACCCTGGGTGCAAAATTCTTAGGGGGCCAAAATCATACCTCCCAACCATCCTGGATCCCGCAGGATCACCCCAGGAGTTCTGGCACCTGGCCTCACAAATTCACCTGCCAGGAGCACGCTATTGCCAGACACCCAGTGCACCTTCCCCAGAGTTCCTGCGGGCTGCCTTGGGTCCCTAGTACCCAGGGGTGGACTGACAACTCATGGGGCCCCCGGGCAATAGGAGATTATGGGGCCCCCAGGCAATCCGAGATTATGGGGCCACACAGTATACACATACATGTACACACAGTATACACAGACATGTTTCTATTGGCTGAGGAGGTACTGGAGAGGCGGGGCAGCTATAATCTTGGGATTTTTAGACCAAAAGGATGTCGGTAAGGGACATTTCAGAGACAGATGTAAAAAAAAAAAAAAACACAGCTTTTTACATTCTGTACCTGGTTTTACTGAGACTGGCAACCCAGATGGGGCCCCCTAGTGGCTCAGGGCCCTCGGCCAGTGCCCGAGTGGCCCAATGGTCAGTCCGCCCCTGCTAGTACCACGAATCTCCTCGCCTGCACCAGCCAGTATTTCCCCCAATTGGCCTATAACAACGCTACATGTCAGAGTTGAAGGAAGCTAGGATCCTCCTTGGCTCTGACATGTATGATGCACAAGAGGAGGGGAATATGGGAGGGGGAGTTATCAAAGATTTGTGCTGCGGTGGATTTATGCTGGGAGGAGTGTGTGGGGGGGGGATGATAAGATGATTTGTACTGGGGGCTAGGAGGAGGGGGGAAGATTTGTGCTAGAAGGAGTAAATTGGGGGCTGGTATCGTTCTGGTAGGGGGATTGTGCTAGAAGTAGGGATTTGGAGGGGATGATTTGTGCTGGTAGGGAAATTTGTGCTAGGAGGGATTTGGAGGGGATGATTAGTGCTGGGAGGGGGATTGTGCTAGAAGGAGGGATTTGGAGGGGAGGATTTGTGCTGGGAGGGGGATCTGTGCTAGAAAAAAGGCTTTGGGAGGAGAATTTGTGCTAGAATGCAAGAGGGATATGGGGGGAGGATCTGTGTTGGGAGGGGGTTTATTCTAGACAGAGGGATTGGGGCAGGGGGAGGGATTTGTTCTGGGAAGGTGATTCATGCTAGAAGGAGGGATTTGGAGGAGGATTTGTGCTGGGAGGGGAATCTCTGCTAGAAAGAGGGATATGGAGGAAGATTAGTGCTGGGAGAGAAATTTGTACTTGAAGGAGAAATTTGGGGGGATGATTTGTGCTGGGTGGGAGACTTGTGCTAAAGGGAAGGATTTGGGGGGAGAATTTGTGTTGGGACGGGGGTTTGTGCTAGAAAGAAGGCTTTGGGGCGAGAATTGGTGCTAAAAATGGAAGAGAGGATTTGTGCTAGGAGGGGGATTTGTGCTTGAAGGAGGGATTTAGGGGAGCATTAGTGCTGGGAAGGGGATTTGTGCTAGGAGGGGGATTGGTGCTAGCAAGAGGGATTGGGGGGAGGATTTGTGCTGGGAGGGGGTTTGCTCTAGACAGAGGGATTTGGGGGGTTGTTCTGGGAGGGCGATGCATGCTAGAAGGAAGGATTTGGGGGAGGATTTGTGCTGGGAAGGGGGATTTGTGTGTGTGTGGTGAGGGCGTGGGGGGGGGGGGGGGGTCGCAGGAATTTGAGCTGGAAAGGAAGCGAGGATTTGAGGGTAAGGTACGATACGGATTTTCATATCACAGTGTGCCGGGACCGCCCTGTTATCTGCCGGCTCAGCGGGGACAACGGAGCGATCCCCACTGAGCAAGCGGATCATCACGGGGCCAGGGCCGTCTTTAACATTGATTGGACCCTGGGCAAAACTTTTCTTGTTCCCCCCCCCCCCCCCATGTAATTTCGCTCTCCACCTGCTCTGAAACATACAATAAATAGCAGCTAGACTCAAAATCAGTTTACTGACTCAGATCATGCAACTATTGTGATTGGTTGCCAGAGGTTACAGTGTATCATTACTGCTCACTGATTGGTTGCTAGAGGTTACAGTGTATCATTACTGCTCACTGATTGGTTGCTAGAGGTTACAGTGTATCATTACCGCTCACTGACTGGTTGCTAGAGGTTACAGTGTATCATTACCACTCACTGACTGGTTGCTAGAGGTTACAGCACACATTACAGCTCACTGATTAGTTACTAGAGGTTATAGCACATGATTTCTGCTTGTTGATTGGTTGTTAGAGATTACTGTGGATATGACCTCAGGGGGCATGATATACATATGAATGCCACCGTGTCACGTACCTGGTGGAAGGAGCCCGGAGTGCAGGGAGCGGCCTCTCGTAAGCCTCTGGCTCGAGATCCCCTGAAAGTGGGAACAGGGACTCTAGAGGTCAGAGGGCACAAGTGCCAAGTCCGTGTAGGTAGGCTTGGTCCTGGAGCTGGTGTCAGGCAGCAGCGGGTGCAGGCAGATGATACTGGAACAGCTGGAGAGCGGTCAGCGGCTGGCAGCAGGTGCAGGAAGTCACACAGGAACGGCTGGCAGGCGGGCAACTGGCAGCAGCGGTCACGGAGACAAACTGGATAAGCAGGCAACAGCAGGGTCAACACAGGCCGGGTCGTCAACGGGCAGGCAGTAGAGGTACCGGAGGAGAAGGCAGAAGCGTAGTCAGGAAGTCCGAGGTCAAGGCTGGCAGCAAGCAGGGGTAAACAGGAACAGGCCGGATAGATCAGAGGCAGGAACAATCAGGTTTAGCAGAGGTAACTCACAGGAACGCTGTAGACAGGACAGCACCGGGCCACTAGAACGGATCTCTTAAGAAGCCCTCTGGGCGCCAAGAACGGTCGCACGGCGTGCCCGTTCGCGCCCACGTGAAACCGTGCAACCGACCGTGACCCCGCGCACCCGCGTGCGCACGTTCGCAATCTCGCGCACCCGCGTGCGCCCGATCGTACCTGCTCGCACCCGCGTGCGTCCGTTCGGGAAGACCTATTAGCGCTCAACGGACCAATTCTGTGGGTAAGTCTTCCACGGGCCGCTGGAACTCGGAACCGACCATGACATTGCCCCCCCCAAGGGGCAGCCTCCGGATGCCCAATTGAGCCATTTTACTAGGATGGGCCCTTTTAAAGGCAAGAATCAGTCTCCTGGCATGGATGTTGGATTCAGGTTCCCAAGAATTCTCTTCAGGTCCGTACCCTTTCCACTTCACCAGGAATTGAACTTGATTCCGTCTACGCCTACAATCCAAGATAGATTCCACCTCGTACTCGACTTCACCGTCGATGATTACAGGTTCAGGTGGGACAATCCTCCGGCTGTCAAAGGGATCCGGGATGGCTGGTTTGAGTAGCGCTACATGAAATACGGGGTGAATCCGGAATGATTCTGGCAGTTTTAGTTCAAATGCTACGTCGTTTATCTTCCTTACAATTGGGAAGGGACCCACAAACCTTGGGCCCAATTTCTTAGTAGGACAGGCCATCTTTAAATTCAACGTGGAGAGCCAAACCTGGTCCCCAACCTTAAGTTCTAGCTCCCCCCTTCTCCTCCTGTCAAAGACTTCTTTATTATGTTTTTGGGTCCTTGCCATGGTCTCCTGCAGTAGTTTGTTGTTGGAACTAAAGAAGTCGATATTCTCCTGGACTGCTGGTACCGGGCTTTCAGGCAGGTCTTGGGACAAGAATGAGGGGTGGAAGCCATAATTGGCGAAGAACGGAGACTGACTTGTGGCAGAGTGGATGGAGTTATTATAAGCGAACTCCGCTAATGGGAGCAAGGAAGCCCAGTTGTCCTGAGAAAAGGACGAGAAGCAGCGCAGGTACTGCTCCAGCGTCTGGTTCGTCCGTTCTGTTTGCCCATTGGTCTGTGGGTGGTAAGCAGACGAGAGACAAAGATCAATTTTCAAGGCCCTGCAGAGTGCTCTCCAGAATTTAGACGTGAATTGCACACCCCGATCAGAAATAATGTTTGCGGGAACACCATGTAGCCTCACGATTTCTTTGATAAAAACCTCAGCGGTTTCTGCAGCGGAGGGGGTGCCCTTCATTGGCAAGAAGTGGGCCATTTTGGTTAGCCTATCCACTACCACGAAGATCGTGGAATAGCCTTCTGATGGAGGAAGCTCCACGATAAAATCCATTGATATCATCCGCCAAGGCCTCTCTGGAACAGGTAATGGTTTCATCAGACCCCAGGCCCTGGACTTGCTGCTTTTGTTTCGGATGCAAATGACACATGCCTCCACGTATCTTTTACAATCGGATCTCAACTGGGGCCACCAAAAGGTGCGCTGGACCAACTCGGTGGTCTTGAGGGCACCGAAATGGCCGGCCAGCGGGTGATCATGGCATGCACTGAGGACTGGCACCCGAGCCTCCTGGGGAACAAAAATTTTGCCTTCATACCAGAGAAGTTCGTCTTGGGCCAGAAGTGTGATGTTAGGTGGAGGAGTGGCACCAGCGGAGACTTGCTTGATCAGGGACAGCAAATCTGTTTGAAGAAGAAGAAAGTTCCCTGAGGTCAGGATGGTATCTGGATGTGGAGAGGCCTCTGGCTCGCTGAACATTCGGGACAGGGCGTCCGGTTTGGTGTTCTTGGAACCCGGGCGATAAGTTATGTGAAACGAAAACCGGGAAAAGAAAAGAGCCCATCTGGCCTGACGTGGCTTCAACCTCTTGGCGGACTTCAAATATTCCAGATTTCTGTGATCTGTGTAAATGAGGATTGGATGTGTGGCCCCCTCCAGCAGATAGCGCCATTCCTCAAGGGCCACTTTAATGGCCAATAGCTCCCGATCTCCGGCGTCATAATTCGCCTCTGCTTCGGATAGCTTGCGGGAAAAGAATGCGACTGGGTGCAGACGGGCCCTAAGCCCATGTCTCTGGGAGAGAATCGCCCCAACCGCAATCTCAGAGGCATCAACCTCTAGGATATAAGGCCGGGTCGGGTCAGGATGCTTGAGAATAGAGGCCGACACAAACAAGCTTTTCAGAGTAGAGAAGGCTTCCTGAGCCTCTGGGGACCATTGAAACTTCAGACCCTGCCTGGTCAGTCTTGTGATGGGGGCTATAATAGTAGAGAATCCTCTAATAAATTTCCTATAGAAATTTGCGAATCCAACGAAACGCTGGACCCCTTTTCTGTCAGTAGGAGCGGGCCAATCACGGATAGCGGAGATCTTCTGAGGGTCCATCTCGATGCCATCTACAGAAATTACCAGCCCCAGGAATTGAATACTCCGTTGTTCGAAGGTACATTTCTCCGGTTTGGCATATAGCCCGTGAAGTCGGAGTCGGGTTAGTACTTTCCTGACGTGCCCCCGGTGTTCTGCCAGGGAGGAGGAGAAGATCAGGATGTCGTCCAGATAAGTAATGACAAACAGGTCTAGGTAGTCTCTGAAGATGTCGTTAATGAAATGCTGGAATGTGGCGGGAGCGTTGCATAAACCAAAGGGCATGACTAGGTACTCAAAATGCCCGAAACGAGTACGGAAGGCAGTCTTCCACTCGTCGCCGTCACGGATGCGAACCAGATTGTAGGCCCCCCGGAGATCCAGCTTCGAAAACACTGCTGCTGACCCCAGTCTCTGGAAGAGTTCCGGCACAAGTGGTAGGGGATAACGGTTCTTTATGGTTATCTTGTTAAGGGCCCGGTAGTCAATGCAGGGGCGCAGAGTCTGGTCCTTTTTTTCCACGAAAAAGATTCCCGCTCCCGCCGGTGAAGTAGAGGGACGTATGAATCCCTTCCTGAGATTGTCATCCAGGTAGGACTTCAAGGTCATCAACTCAGTCTCTGATAGTGGAAAAATTCTTCCAAAAGGAATTTCTGCCCCTGGAAGTAATTCAATAGGACAATCGTATGGCCTGTGAGGGGGTAAGGTCTCCGCGCCCTTCTTGCTAAACACATCCAGGTAATCATGGTAGGCAGGTGGTACAGCTTGGCGGGTTTCTGCGTCAACTTCCAGGCAGAGCAACGAAGGGGGAGCCTGGTCGGTTCCTGACAAGCAGCGCTGGAGACAGTAAGGTGAGAGGAATCTTAACTCCCCGGTGGACCAGTCAATAAGGGGGTTATGTGCCCTTAGCCAGGGCATGCCGAGAATGATAGGGAAGAGAGGGGAGGTAATAACATCCAGACAGAGCAGTTCTTGGTGGTTTCTGGCAATGGTGGTTAATAAGGGCTGAGTCTCTTGGGTTACAGGACCGGACTTAAGAGTAGAGCCATCGGCCAGATGTATAGAAAGTCCCCTTGCCCTGGGCTGGAGAGGGATGTTATATCTTGAGGCAAACGTTAAGTCCATAAAGCCGCTGCAAGCTCCCGAGTCAATAATAGCGTTGGTCCGGACGTTCCCTCCTGGTAGCTGCAAGGAAATGGACACAGTCAAATGGGAGGTAGTACTAGGACAGTCTAACGTAAGGGCAGAAGATACGGAGAGACACTTACGGAGCTTGGCAGGGCAATTACGCACAAAATGTCCAGACCCTCCACAGTATAGGCAGAGATTTCCCTCCCGACAACGTTGGCGTTCCTCTGGCGTTAAGGAAGGCCTAAGTAGGCCCAGCTGCATGGGCTCAGGGAGATCCTGACTTGTCGTGGAGACAGCGGGAGAGGTAGGATGAGGAGAGCTGGGAACCCGGGGAAGCATCCATACCGGACGAGGAGTTGTTGAGGACCGCTCCAGGCGACGTTCCCTCAGCCGCCTGTCTATCTGAATAGCTAGCTCCACCAAGGCTTCTAGAGTCTCTGGAATGCCCACTCGGGCGAGCTCGTCCTTCAAGGGTTCCGATAGGCCCATGCGGAACTGATAGCGTAACGCTGCGTTGTTCCAGTCTGTGTCGGAACTCCAGCGTCGGAACTCCGACACATAGTCCTCTACAGGTCGGCGACCTTGCTGCAGTGAGTGCAGGGCTGCTTCGGCGGTGGCGGTTAGTTGTGGGTCTTCATATAACCGCGCCATGGCCTGAAAGAAGAAGTCCAGGGTTTCAAGGGAAGGATCCTTCTTCTCTAATAAGCGGTGGGCCCAGGACTGTGGTTCGCTGGTTAGCAGCGAGATGACATAGCCCACCTTGGTGGCCTCAAGGGAAAAGGTCCTGGGCTGTAGAGCAAAGAACAGTTCACATGAGTTGCGAAAAGTCCGGAATTTCCCACGATCACCAGAGAATCTCTCGGGTGTGGGCACCCTGGGTTCGGGTGGCAGCATTACCACAGCAGGAGTAGCAGAAGTTCCGGAAGCAGTAGAAGAAGAAGAAGTAGACAGGGCCTGGACCCGTTCCTCCAGCTGACTATAGCCCTCTTGTAAACTCTTCACTGCTTGAGTGAGGCCTGCGAGGTGGCGGCAAAGTTCATCCATAGGAGAGGCTCCCTGCGTGGGCTCGGACATGGCTGTCCTGTACTGTCACGTACCTGGTGGAAGGAGCCCGGAGTGCAGGGAGCGGCCTCTCGTAAGCCTCTGGCTCGAGATCCCCTGAAAGTGGGAACAGGGACTCTAGAGGTCAGAGGGCACAAGTGCCAAGTCCGTGTAGGTAGGCTTGGTCCTGGAGCTGGTGTCAGGCAGCAGCGGGTGCAGGCAGATGATACTGGAACAGCTGGAGAGCGGTCAGCGGCTGGCAGCAGGTGCAGGAAGTCACACAGGAACGGCTGGCAGGCGGGCAACTGGCAGCAGCGGTCACGGAGACAAACTGGATAAGCAGGCAACAGCAGGGTCAACACAGGCCGGGTCGTCAACGGGCAGGCAGTAGAGGTACCGGAGGAGAAGGCAGAAGCGTAGTCAGGAAGTCCGAGGTCAAGGCTGGCAGCAAGCAGGGGTAAACAGGAACAGGCCGGATAGATCAGAGGCAGGAACAATCAGGTTTAGCAGAGGTAACTCACAGGAACGCTGTAGACAGGACAGCACCGGGCCACTAGAACGGATCTCTTAAGAAGCCCTCTGGGCGCCAAGAACGGTCGCACGGCGTGCCCGTTCGCGCCCACGTGAAACCGTGCAACCGACCGTGACCCCGCGCACCCGCGTGCGCACGTTCGCAATCTCGCGCACCCGCGTGCGCCCGATCGTACCTGCTCGCACCCGCGTGCGTCCGTTCGCGCTAACGCGCGCCCGGGAAGACCTATTAGCGCTCAACGGACCAATTCTGTGGGTACCGTATATACTCGAGTATAGGCCGACCCGAATATAAGCCGAGGCCCCCAATTTACCCCCAAAAAACTGGAAAACTTATTGACTCGTGTATAAGCCGAGGGTGAGACATGGCTGTCCATCCCTGTGTGTCCGTCCATCCCTGTGTGTGTGTCCGTCCATCCATCCCTGTGTGTGTGTCCATCCATCCATCCATCCATCCATCCCTGTGTGTGTGTCCGTCCATCCATCCCTGTGTGTGTATCCATCCATCCATCCATCCCTGTGTGTGTGTGTGTGTGTGTGTGTATTCATCCATCCATCCCTGTGTGTGTGTGTGTATCCATCCATCCATCCATCCCTGTGTGTGTGTGTGTGTGTGTATCCATCCATCCATCCATCCCTGTGTGTGTGTGTGTGTGTGTGTGTGTGTGTGTGTGTGTGTATCCATCCATCCATCCATCCATCCCTGTGTGTGTGTGTGTGTGTGTATCCATCCATCCATCCCTGTGTGTGTGTGTGTGTGTGTGTGTATCCATCCATCCATCCATCCATCCCTGTGTGTGTGTGTGTGTGTGTGTGTGTGTGTATCCATCCATCTATCCATCCATCCCTGTGTGTGTGTGTGTGTATCCATCCATCCATCCATCCATCCCTGTGTGTGTGTGTGTGTGTGTGTGTGTGTGTGTGTATCCATCCATCCATCCATCCATCCCTGTGTGTGTGTGTGTGTATCCATCCATCCATCCATCCATCCCTGTGTGTGTGTGTGTGTGTGTGTGTGTGTGTGTGTGTGTGTGTGTATCCATCCATCCATCCGTGTGTGTGTGTGTGTGTGTGTGTGTGTGTGTGTGTGTGTGTGTGTGTGTGTGTGTGTGTCCGTGCAGCCTTGTGTGTGTGTCCAGCCTACCTGTGTCCCAAGCCGTCGTCCCGAGCCTCCTCCGTCCCGTGCCTCCTCCGTCCCGTGTCGTGCCGATGGATCGCCGCTCCAGGATCGCCGCTCTTCTCGGCGGCCATTCTACAATTCAAAAGCCGCGCCTCCGCCTCCGCCTGTGATAGGCGGAACACTGAATTTCCCAGCAGCCTGTGTTCCGCCTATCACGGACATCCTCTCATACTCGTCCGTAGTATGAGAATGAACGGATGTCCGTGATAGGCGGAACACTGACTGCTGGGAAATTCAGTGTTCCGCCTATCACAGGCGGAGGCGGAGAAGGAGGCGCGGCTTTTGAATTTTAATGTCCGCCGTCTGTCTGCTCGATACGCTGATCGAGCAGTCAGACAGCGGTGACTCGAGTATAAGCCGAGGGGGCACTTTCAGCCTCAAAAAAGAGGCTGAAAATCTCGGCTTATACTCGAGTATATACGGTAAGTCTTCCACGGGCCGCTGGAACTCGGAACCGACCATGACACACCGGCTGCCGCTATTTACATATGAATGCAGCCGCTATTTACGTATGAATGCTGGTAATTTACATGTAAACACATAGTCTGCAGGTGAGTCAGCTGTACATAATAGGGCAGAGCTGGGCAGCATTAGTAGCAGCACTTCACACTGAGATATCAGGACACAGCACAGGACTAAAACCTCAAGGGATGAGGGAATTTAAACCAGGATAGTTGGAAAGTATGAGGCAGCTTGCTTTGGGCCCCACAACAATGACAGGGCCCAGGGCAGCTGCCCCTTTTGCCCTGCCTTAAAAACGGCCCTGCACGGGGCGGATCATTACTGATCCATCCCGTGTGAAAGGGGCCTAAGGCTCCGTCCTTGGACTCCTCCTATTCTCGCTCTATACATCTTCCCTGGGCCAGTTGATAACCTCTCATTGCTTCCAATACCACCTCTATGCTGATGACACCCAGATCTATCTCTCCTCTCCTCAACTCATCCCCTCGATCTCTTCACAGATCTCAAACTTACTGAATGACATATCAGGTATGGATGTCACACCACTTCCACAATCTCAATCTTTCTAAAACTGAGCTTGTTATATTTTCTCCTTCCCGTATATATACACTGGTAAATGGGGCTCAGGGATTGATAATGCCGCGTACACACGAGCGAATTGTCCGGCGTACTTGGTCCGCCGAAACGCATTTCAGTGGACAATTCGATCGTGTGTGGGCTTCAGCGGACTTTTCCAGCGTAAAGTCCGGCGGACTTAGAAAGTAGTTTTGCACTCCAATCTTTCCGCCGGACTTGGGTTTTAGCGGACAATACGTTTGTGAGTATGCTAGTCCGGCAGACTAAGAATGACGCATGCTCAGAAGCAAGTACGAAAAAAGGAAGCTATTGGCTACTGGCTATTGAACTTCCTTTTTCTAGTCCCGTCGTACATGCAAACGCCGGACTTTCTGTGTGTCCGTGTGTGGCCAAGTCCGTTCGGTAGAAAGTCCGCCGGATTGTTTGCCGGACTAAGTACGCCGGACAATTCGCTTGTGTGTACGCGGCATAACAGTCCATGATTTGGGGGGTACAATACTTGCCACTGGCCGAACATAATGCTCCTTTTTCCAAGGCATCATTTAACAGAATGTCAAAAAATGTACCCCCACCAGTCCAACATATAAAGAATATAATACTCATTTTGTCTGGAGGGAATCTAATCTAATAGAGAAGAATACTTTAATCTGTGGCCCTGTGACGGCTGAGACTCCGAAGACCGACGAAAGATAAAGACCAAATGGTCCACCAAGTCTTCACCCCCTTCAAAGCTGTCAAACCCAAAGTCAGCAGGACCATGGTTTGACAGCTTTGAAGGGGGTGAAGACTTGGTGGACCATTGGTCTTTATCTTTCGTCGGTCTTCGGAGTCTCAGCCGTCAAAGGGCCACAGAGTAAAGTATTCTTCTCTATTAGATTAGATTCCCTCCAGACAAAATGAGTATTATATTCTTTATATGTTGGACTGGTGGGGGCACATTTTTTTATTTTTATTTTTGTTTGGCAAAGCCTAGTATTTAACTTAAAGCTGCAGATGATTTTTAAAGTACAGGAAATGTACAGAAAAAAAAAATTTTTTTTTTGAATTATAATTAAAATATAATAAATGATAAAACCAAAACACAAAAATACAATTACGGTTCTGCCTGGAGATTTAGATATCATTCCCCTTTAACCACATTATTTAGGAAAGCCATTTTAATCCTATTCATTTACTTTTTAATATCCCAAAATGAATGCCGTCCGAATTGCTTCTCTATAATTGAACTGGAACCGGCACCTCCAAGAATGAGCGCATTTCAAAAATACATTAAGCACTTTCCTATCATTTTTCATTCTCTGAAATGATTTTATTGGCCCGCTGAATGCAGTGATTATGGATTCTGGAGAAGTGAGGACGAACCAATTAAATTTTTTCTTTATTTGTTACAAATACCATTTTAAACCAGCGGAGCGGGGAATATTCTCAGGGAATTATTTAGTACTTAAACAAGGGGTCTTCCTGGAATACTAAACCCACAACAGTAAAAATCTGTCTGTATATGCAGTAAAGTATGCTTGTTATACTCACTGTGGAACATAAAGAGTTAAACCTCTGCATTGTGTAAAATGGCTGATTGATCCTGTCTTCTTTGATCCTCCCCTTCTTTTGCTGTCCCCAATCCATCTCAATAAAACACAGCCTTGGGGGCACTCTGCACATGCTCAGTTTGTTGTTTATGGCTAGGGAGCTTTTTTTTTTTTTTTTTTGGGGGGAGGGTGCAAGTGATCAGCACAGGGCCAACCAGCACTGTCCACACAGAGGGTCAGGGGTCATGCAGTCTCATAGAACAGTCAGAGGAGAATGAAAACTCCTCCTACAAACTTTAACCGGTGCTCGCCTGCACGCTGATAGAGATCACAAGACAGGTGCGTCTCATAAAATTAGAATATCATCAGAAAGTTCATTTATTTCAGTAATTAAATTCAAAAAGTGAAACTCATATACTATATAGATTCATTACACACAGAGAGATATATTTCTTTCTTTTAATTTTGATGATTATGGCTTACAGCGAGTGAAAACCCAAAATTCAATATCTCAGAAAATTTGAATATTACATAAGACCAATAAAAACAGGATTTTTAATACAGAAATGTTGGCTTACTGAAAAGTCTGTCCATGTACACAGGGGCGTAACTATAGGGGGTGCAGCAGTCACGACCGAAACTGGGCCCTGTGATGCAGGGGGCCCATGCAGCCCCCTCTACATATGGCCGGCAGCAGCATAGGCATCTAGGAGTACCAGTGCACCATGCACACGGGTGGCTGGAGGTGGAGGGTGACTAGCAGAGCTCCATGCTCGACTATCGCACTGGCTGCTCTTTAGTTGTGCATTCCCCGCATGACCTGTGTCCTCGGCCGGCTCCTCAGAGTACCCCTCTCCTGCTCCATGCATTGCTGCTCAGTCTGATGTCTGTTCTCCCCAGCCAGAGTCCCGCCCCCCCCTGAGTCCGGCCCACACTGCACTGCATACTTCTCCCGGGTAAACAAACTTTAAGCACACAGATGCAGTGCAGCTCTATGAGAGACGGCTCCCCGGAGGACACTGCAGGCTTGTCTGCCAGCCCCCCTCCTCCCCCGTCATACAAAGATGATGAAAGTTCTTTCTGGGAGATATGCTGATCGCCCATCCAGCACACTGGATGGAGCCCAGGCCAACATGGATGAGTGCGTGGCCTGCAGCTTGGTCATGGTGAGTGAGAGGACCCCATCCCCCACACACCATTACATACCCCTCCATCTCCCCCTGGGGACAGGGACCCCATCTCACGTGGGGACAGGGACCCCCACCTCCCCTGGGGACAGGGTCCCCTTCTCACCTGGGGGCAGTTACTTCATCTGCCCTGGAGAAAAGGCCCTCATCTCTTCTGGGGACGGGGACCCCATCCTGCCTAGGGACAGTCCCCCAATGGGGCACCTAAAAATAAAAAAAAATAAAAAAAAACTACTGATTCCAGTGGTGGAACTACAGGGCTCACAAAGGTCATACCTGTGACCACGCCCTGGAGTTCCACCACCGGACTCGGAGGAAAGGGCCCTGGCTGGGGTTCAGGGGGGCCCTTCATGGTTTCTTGCATCGGGGCCCTGAAGGTTCTAGTTATGCCACTGCATGTACAGTATATTATGCACTCAGTACTTGGTCGGGGTTCCTTTTGCATGAATTATTGCATCAATGCGGCGTTGCATGGAGGTGATCAGCCTGTGGCACTGCTGAGGTGTTATGGAAGTCCAGGATGCTTTGATAGCGCCCTTCAGCTGTTCTGCATTGTTGGGTCTGGTGTATCTCATCTTCCTCTTAACAATACCCCACAGATACTCTATGGCAGTGGTCATCAACCCTGTCCTCAGGGCCCACTAACTGGCCAGGTTTGCAAGATAACTGAAATAAATCACAGGTGATATCATTTGCTGCTCAGTGATTGCAATATTCTAGTTGGCATCTCCCCAAGGTAATACATAAAACCTGACCTGTTAGTGGGCCCTGAGGACAGGAGTTGATGACCACTGCTCTATGGGGTTTAGGTCAGGCGAGTTTGTTGGCCAATCAAGCACAGTGATACCATGATCATTACTAGGGATGCCCCCCCCCCCCCGCCCTCCGCTTCGGTTCACAGCAGAACATGCGAACAGGCAAAAAATGAATTCCAACGTGAGAACACCGTTAAAGTCTATGGGACACAAACGTGAAAAATCAAAAGTGCTAATTTTAAGGGTTAATATGCAAGTTATTGTTATAAAAAGTGTTTGGGGACCTGGGTCCTGCCCCAGGGTACACGTATGAATGCAAAGAAAAAAGTTTTAAAAATGGCCGTGATTTTAACAATGCTTAAAGTGAAACAATAAAAGTGAAATATTCCTTTATATTTCGTACCTGGAGGGTGTCTATAGTATGCCTGTAAAGTGGCGCACAAAATGACATTTCTAAAGGAAAAAAAAAGTAATTTAAAAGTAATCGCAGTTATAGTGAATTGTCGGGTCTCGGCAATACAGATAAAAGTATTTGAAAAAAACGGCATGGGATCCCCCCAGTCCATTACCAGGCCCTTTGGGTCTCGTATGAATATTAAGGGAAACCCCAAACCAAAATGTAAAAAAAATTGCGTGGGAGTCCCCCCAAATTCCATACCAGGCCCTTCAGGTCTGGTATGTATATTAAGGGGAACCCTGTGCCAATTAAAAAAAAAAATGGCATAGGGGCCCCCCTCAAAATCCATACCAGACCTGAAGGGTCTGGTATGGATTTTTAGAGGGAACCCCATGCCAAAATAAAAAAAAATGGCGTGGGTCCCCCCAAAAATCCATACCAGACCCTTATCCAAACACGCAACCTGGCAGGCTGCAGGAAAAAAGGGGGGGGGGGGGCGAGAGAGTCAGCAAGTGGTTAATAACATGCAAGATGTATAAAATACATATCAATGGTACAGAACAAGTAAAAAATATTTGGATCGTAAAAATACACATACAAATACACATATAACATGGACATCAAGGATACTTGATATATATCAACTTGGCAACACATGATAATGTGGAAAAGATTGATTAGTAAGTCTTATGAATTCATATATATACATGTCATTGGGGCGGCACATTGCAGTATAAGTGACATGATTTAAAGTACTATGAACATGATTGCTTAGTAGACAATAGACTGGATTGATTGCTGATACAGGCATGTATCTGCATCCTAAATGTTCGACGCGTTTCGTGTGTGAACACTCATCAGGGGCGGATGATCATGGATATCTATAAAGAATGAAATATAATGAATCTAGTGTGGCGCTAAACATAACAGGAGAAGACAAATGTGGCAGTCCTGGATACTTACATGCGATAAGTTAGCAATGGGATATGGTGAATGTCGGCCCAGGGCCAGGAGGGTTGTCTGTCCCAGGAGCCGAGGTACTATGGAGCCGCGTGCCAATGGGGCGCACACACAAAGCCCCCCAGAACACAGGTTGCCAATCTTCATAGTGAATCAGAGGGATGAGTGGGTGGCGACTACCAAAAAGTCTATAATGAATAAATATAGTATATAGTGAGTTGCATGGTACCGGTAAAGAAAATCTGTGAAGATAGTGTGCAGCAGGGATCTGCAATTAGCGGACCTCCAGCTGTTGCAGAACTGACACCCAGAGGCAGAGGCATGCTGGGACTTGTGGTTTTGCAACAGCTGGAGGTCCGCTAATTGCAGATCCCTGGTGTACATGATGACGTAGTGATTACCTTGAACGTGTACAAAGAAAGCAGAGTGCTTCTGTAGAATAGGGCGTCTTCCAAAGTGTGGCAAAGGCAGCTGTGTCCGGGGAGGCGTCATATATATGCCCCCCGCACGCTGACTCCTACCAATGGCACGCTAGCTCGGTATGTGTAGAGAGGGGCTCTGACCCCGGTGGTGAACATCGCTCATGTCAGAAACGCACCTTGCCCAGCTATGTTGGCTGCAATGGAGATACTCGTGCTCCATGTCATGACACCAAATGACGTCACATGTGAGACACGGTGCGTGGCGACGATGCGCTGTGGGTACCCACCCAGCCCTCCAAGCCCCCCGCCCAGAAAAAGGGCAGAAGGAAGGGGGAAAGGGAGGTCATACAGAGTGTATTGCAGCAGGAGACATCAAAACAGTCCAAAGTGTGGAACAACCACAACTCCCCACCTAACTGGTAATGTGGTGCAACAAGTGCCGCGTGATCTCAGGGGCATGTTATGTCCCGAGCAAACAAAGCTCCAGATATGGTACCAGCTCCAAATATGGTACATAGCCTGCCAGGGCTTTGAACCTCCCACATGAAATGCAGGGGAAACACTGCCAACTCAGTCAAAAAGCCTCCATCCCTATTGAATATGAAAGGCAATGGGGTTGATTTACTAAAACTGGAGCGTGGAAAAGTTGGTGCAGCTGTGCATAGAAACCAATCAGCTTCCAGGTTTTTGTTTTGTTTTTTCAAAGCTTAACTGAACAAGCTGAAATTAGAAGCTGATTGGCTACCACAGCTGCACCAGATTTTGCACTCTCCAGATTTGGTAAATCCACTTCAGTGTTTAAAGGCCAATAAGGACCTCTGTCTTGGGCAGCAGAAACATCAGGTCACTGCTGTCTGAGAAAGAGATTCTTAGTGGCTATGAAACATCGTTTTTTTTTTGGTTGACCATGGTGTGCTGGTGACATCTAAAGGCCGTACACACGATCTGACTTTTTGACTACAAACATGCAAATTAGCTGTTTTGACCATTGGACAAGCTTTTTCGGTTTTCATCTGACTTTTGTTGGCTGTGTGAACGGACAAACTTTTTGAAAACATAAATCCGATGGAGCAAAGTCCAATCTTGTGTACACAAAACCATCGGACTTTTGTACAAGGTACAAACACGCATGCTCAGAACCAATGCAAAAGATCAGACAACAATACAGAAGTTGACCAAAGGTGGCGCTGGAGTAATTGAACGTCCTCTTTTGAAGTGTCGCTACGTTCGTGTTTGTTGCCTAAAAAGTCAGATCGTGTGCAACACAAACCTACAGCCAACGCCCTTTGTACAAAAGTCCATGGGAAAATTTAAACAAAGTGCGATCGTGTGTATGAGACTTTAGATTGTTTCTGGATTATCTGACTCCACGCCTAAAATACATTTTATAGTCATAGGTTTGAGGACACCTAACCGAACCACCACACGCTTGGTGGACATACCATTCCTAAATCTTGCCATCTATTATAATATCTGAACAAAGGCACATACGGTATGAGCCCACCAATGTTGGAGATGCATGTATCAGAACTGCGGAGAAATGTATTGTTGAACGAACCCCACGCTGATTCAGTAAGTAGAGGTGACTACAACAGAAATCGAAGGCTGACAATAACGAGGATTACAGAAATGATCGATCTGACCTCAGGTGTACAACACAAAAGACAGTCAATTCTCGGTCCTTTGACGTATTTGTTGAAGGCAATTTGAGGTCAATTAGGTAGGAGAGAAGAGTTGTTCAGGCAAAGCACAAATCCATAAAAGATAAAAGCCTTGTGGAAACTATAAGAGTGTCCATGCCATTTTCCACCTATTCAATTAGGGCTTCACAATGACATCATTGCCAGTGCCACATGCTACATTGACCAAAAGTTGGTGGAAATCTGATCATGAAACTTATGTGAGCTTGTTGCACATCCCATTGAAAATTCTTGGCCAGTAATGTAGAGTAGGCCCCACTTGGAGGCAAAATCAGCCTCCACTTTTCTGGGAAGACCATGTGATGTCTATTAGGAAGAAGAGAGAAAACTTGTTCTCGCAAAAATATATAAAAGTGGAAAGTATGAGTGTCTGTTCCATATGCCACATATTTCAATTAAGACATCACACTAATACCAATGCCACATGCTATACAGTTTTGAGGCTGATCTCCCTCCCCCGCGCCGGGTAATCCCCAACTTGTGGGACATCGGAGTCCAGGAAACATGGCAGGGTGGGGGGAAGTGACTCCCGGGGTCATTAAAATGTTAGGCAGTTGGTTTGTGGAGTGTACAACCCCTACTGCCACTGCCATAAGCCTTACAGCAGTGGCAATGCAAAGGAAAGTCTCTTTATCACATATCAGAAATTTGGGAGGTAAGCTATCAGGTTATTTGTTACTGTCTGTCTCATTTTACTTCCTGTCTTGGAAATGCAACAGGAAGTGAGAGAAAGTCCAATCTAAGCCCTTGTACACACGGTCGGAGAATACATCGGAATGTGTCCTATTGGACCGCGTTGTCGGATAATCTGACTGTGTGTGGTATGCATCGGACTGTTTCCGTCGGAATATCCATCGGACCCAATTTTCCAACTTGTTGGAAATATTTTCCGACCAACTGGTTTGATCGGACATACTCCGATCATGTGTACAGAATTTTGATCGGACCAAGTGCCACGCATGCTCAGATCAAATTCCTACATCAAAGCTATTGGCTACTAGCCTGAACTTAGTCCCATCGTAACGAAATTACGTCATCATGTTCTGAACGATCGGATTTTTCGACAACTTAGTCCGACCGTGTGTATGCAACAGTTTCGGACAAAATCCGTCGGATTTGGTTGTCGAAATCTCCGACCGTGTGTACAGGGGCTTAGACAGTTGTCACTGGATCATCTGTCCCCTTTGAATAATTTTCTCTCCCCTTTCATTGGCTTCACATGCTTGCAGCAGATCAGAGCAGGCTTCCATTCTTTTAGCCTTCATATCTGGTGTCGACTACTGAGGTACTTACCGTACTTTGCACACATTTGCCAAGACCCTATGTCTTCCACCATCTTCTGTATGGCATTGTGACCACTGTTCAGTTGGGCAGCAAGCTCATGGATTGTGACTCGTTTCTCCACGTGAATCAATTTGTCCACTCGTGTCAGTGGTCACAGTTGATGGTCTTCCACTGCGTGGTTTGTCTTCATTCTTGGTTTCCATCATCTGTGAACATTGCAACTATCATCTGTGTCCTCTCCATAAACATTCTCTAGCCTTCTGTGGATGTAGGACTGCCTGCACCCCTCTTTCATCAAGAACTCAATGATGGCACATTGCTTCTGCTTTTAAACCATTATTTACCTGCAATGTAAAAGAAGAAGAGTTACTATAGAGAAGTGGTCTTCACACTCGTGGACTGGATGTGGCCCTTTGCTTGCCTTTATCCGGTCCTTGAGGCACCATTCCATCCACTGACGCCAATGATGGGTCACTATTCCTTCCACTGATACCAGTGATGGGGCACTATTCCTTCCACTTACACCAATGATGGGGCACTATTCCTTCCACTTACACCAATGATGGGGCACTATTCCTCCCACTGACACCAACAATGGGGCACTATTGCTCCCACTGGCACCAGTGATGGGGAACTATTCCTTCCACTGACACAACAATGGGGCACTATTCATCCTACTAAGATCAATGATGGGGCACTATTCCTCCCACTTACACCAATGATGGGGCACTATGCCTTCCACTGACACCAACAATGGGGCACTATTGCTCCCACTGACACCAGTGGTGGGGCACTATTCCTTCCACTGACACCAACAATGGGGCACTATTCATCCCACTAAGATCAATGATGGGGCACTATTCCTCCCACTGACACCAGTGATGGTGGGGCACTATTCCTTCAACTGTTGCCAATGATGGGGCACTATTCCTCCCACTTACACCAATGAAGGGGCACTATTCCTCCCATTGACACCAACAATGGGGCACTATTCCTCCCACTGATATCAATGATGGGAGCACTATTGCTCCCATTGACACCAGTGATGGGGCACTATTCCTCCCACTAAGATCAATGATGGGGCACTATTCCTCCCATTGACACCAGTGATGGGGGCACTATTCCTTCCACTGACACCAAGGAAGAAGCACTATTCCTCCCACTGATATCAATGATGGGGCACTATTCCTTCCACAGTCATCAATGATGGGGCACTATTCCTTCCACTTATATCAATGCTGAGGCACTATTCAACCCATTGACACCAATGATGGGGCACTATTCCTCCTGCTGACACCAGTGTTGGGGGCACCAGTCCTCTAACAGACTCCAACAGTGGAGCACCATTCCTTTCACTGATACCAACAATGGGGCACTATTTATCCCACTAAAACTAATGAAGGGCACTGTTTACTCCCACTGACACTAGCGAATTGACTTTTATCCCACGGGCCCCAGTCTGCCCTCCCCTAAAGTCTGAATGATAGTTTAATAGCCCTTTGCTCAGAAGGTTGTAAGACACGTCGTCTGCACTATACCTCCCATGGATACAGCTGAGATATCCAAATGCCTATTTGACTTTCCATAATAGAGGGTCCATCACTTGGAGTAAGAGCACATCCTGACCTTAATATTGGTGACGTCACAAGGCAGAGGATTCTTTTAGATTTTCCACACAAACACTTCAGTTTGATGTTCGTTCACCTGATTATGTGGTGTCCTCACTCAGGTTGTGTTGCTGAATTGGACTTTTAAGAGCACTTTTTGGACTATCTTTAGTGTTTATTGTTAATAAGCGCAACTCTATATATTTTTAACACCATTCCTCTCACTGATACCAACAATGGGGCACTATTTATCCCACTAAAGCCAATGATGGGGCATTGTTTACTCCCAACGATGCCAGCGTGTTTTCTAATCCCGCTTGCCGCAGTCTGTCTGACCATCCCCCCTAAATTCTGAATGATAATTAACTGGCCCTTTGCTTAGAAAGTTTGGAGACCCCTGTTATAGAGGAAGAGTCAAGCCGCGTATACACGATCGGACTTTGTGATGGGAAATGTTCGATGACGGGCTGTTGGCGGTAAATCTGGCCGTGTGTACGCTCTATCGGACAATTGTCGTCGGGTTTTCCGCAGACAAATGTTGGATGGCAGGGCTTTACAATTTTCCTTGGACAAATGTCTGTTGTCGGATTTTCCGAGCGTGTATACACAAGTCCGTCGGACAAAAGTCCAAAGTACAAACACGCTTGTAAACTAGCGTTCATAATGGAGAATTGACATTCATGATGTAGCAAATTATGAAATCTCGAAATGCAGCGCACAATTCTCTTCTTCTTTAATGGGATAATAATGAAGCTGCTTTGCTGGTGATACTGATGGAGTTATTGCAAACTAATTTTCAAAGGCTTTTTTTTTTCTAGTGATATCAAGAATAATATTATTATGTTTTGTTTTTGTTTTTTTATTATTTGGGAAAGTTACCACATCACCATTATCCAGCAGTTTTTACGATCAAAGATACAACTATGTTGGTGTCCCTTGTCAATTTTACATTGTATTTTTTTTAAATGTAACTGCCTACTCCCAAACTGTCATTTGAAGTAAAACACACAGCCAATTATTATTCTCCACATTTTTTTTATCGTGCATTTAAAAAAAAATGTAAAAAAAATTTGACATACTATCTGCCCATAGAACTTAACCAAAAAGTGCAAAAATATAGAAAATTTACCAAATCCTACCATTATTCAACCAAATTGACTGGTTAACGAACTGAAAAGCACGAATCAACAATCACTAAACTTCTACTAACACGAAATTAGCAGAAGGAGCCCAAAGGGTGGCGCTAAAGAGCTGAAAAATAACATAGTACGTCACTACGTTCGTAATTGTTGGCCAACATTTGTCTGGGCGTGCGTATGCAAGACAAGTTTGGGCCAACGCCCTTCGGACACAATTTCCACGGTTTTGTTGGCGAACAATCCGATCGTGTGTACGAGACTTCACTCTACCAATATACGAAATTTAAATGACCTACGTAAGTTTTTATTAAAAAGTAATGCCCACTGCTTTTGGTACAGGCAAAATAAAAAGTGTGCCTGTATCCGCTCTTTAAAAACAGAGCTGTGTTTTTTTGTTTTGTTTTTTCAAAAAATCAGATATAGTCAACAATGGAATAGAAACAAAGCGATAAACTCAATCATTTTCCATCGCCATCCTCTCCCCGTCATCGGTGAATCCATGGGGAAGCGTTGAAGGCATAATTAAATTTGGCGATATGTTCTATAAAATCCTCTTTCATTATATCAAAGTGAGTCGCGTCCAGATAAACAGCTGTGCATCGAGGCTCGGGATGGATCAGCGTGTTTATGACCGACGGCATGTTCGGAGCAGAGCCTTGAAATAGGAAGTGCTCTGCGTCAGGGGGGGGGGGGGGGGGTCGCGAGTCGGCGCGGTGCAGAATGAAAACTAACTTGGTGATTGTGTTTAATGGAGCCAGAGTGCTAGAGCAACGCAGAATTCCTCCATCTGTATAATCCGCTCGATAAAATGCACAATAATGAGCGTGACTGGATGACCGCCATATGGAGCGGCGGAGGCGCTCCTAAAAAATGTACGGCTTCTAATCATTCAACAGCTTCCAGCTGGGAAAACACCGGAGGAAAAAGAGCGGCGCAATTAAAGCAGATGTAAAGGGCTGAAAAATACCTTTTGCGATATGGTTTGTTGCAGTGATGCATACGTTGATGCACGTTAGACGCGTGCAATTCGTTTTTGTTCCAAATTTTGTTTTTTTTTATCGAAAATTCAGCATATTCGTAAATTTCGGAAACATCCAAGTTAACGAAAAAACTTTGTCTAATTTTTCCCAAAACAAATTTTCAAAAAGAAAGTTGCATTAACCTCCTTGACGGTATTCCCGAGTGTGGCTCGGGGGGGGGGGGGGGGGGGATTCCGGTACCAGAAGCAGTAACCCACACTCAGGATCGCATCGCAGGATCCAGGCAGAGTTACTTACCTTGTCCCCTGTATCCTGCGATCTTTCCTCCCCCCGCTGTGTCCGCGAGCCGTGTCCTCCGCTTCGATTCATCACAGCGCCGGGCTCAGGGCCATCTTTAATGCAGGGCAAAAGGGGCAGCTGCCCCGGGCCCAGTCATTGTTGTGGGGCCCAAATGAGCAGTACTGCTAGAAAATAGTTGATGAGTGGATTCGGGAGGGCTCAAGAAAATGTTTGCCCGGGGTCCAATCAATATTAAAGACGGCCCTGACAGAGCCGTCTTTAACCACTTGCCGGCCCGCTGCACGCCAATATACGTCGGCACAATGGCAGCGGTGGGCAAATGGGTGTACCTGTACGTCCCCTTTAATTGGCGGGGTTAGCGGGCGTGCCTGCCGCATACAGCGTGACCGTGCCTGCGGGACCCGAGGACTCGTTGTCCGTCGGTGTCCCGGCGATCGTGTCACGAAGCCGCAGAACAGGGAGATGCTATGTAGACAAGGCATTTCCCCATTCTGCCTTGTGACATGACAGAGATCTACTGCTCCCTGTCATTGGGAGCAGCGATCGCTGTCATGTGACTGGAAGCCCACCTCCCCCACAGTTAGAATCACTCCCTAGGACACACTTAACCCCTTAATTGCCCCCTAGTGTTTAACCCCTTCCCTGCCAATGTCATTTACACAGTAATCAGTGCATTTTTATAGCACTGATCGCTGTATAAATGAAAATGGTCCCAAAATAGTGTCAAAAGTGTCCGATGCGTCAGCCATAATGTCCCGATAAAAATCGTAGATGCTATAACTTTTGCGCAAACCAATAAACGCTTATTGCGATTTTTTTTAACCAAAAATATATAGAAGAATACATATCTATATTATATTTGCTATCTCTATTTTAGCAAAAAGTCAAAAGTACTGAGTTTTTTCAAAATCGTCACTCTTTTTTGCTTATAGCGTAAAAAATAAAAACCGCAGAGGTGATCAAATACCACCAAAAGAAAGCTCTATTTGTGAGAAATAGAATACGTCAATTTTGTTTGGGTGCGACGTCGCACAACTGCGCAGTTGTCAGTTAACACGACGCAGTGCCGAATTGTAAAAAGTGCTCTGGTCAGGAAGGGGGTAAAATTTTCCGGGGCTGAAGCGGTTAATGCAGGGAAAAGGGGGCAGCTGCCCTGGGCCCAGTCATTGTTGTGGGGGCCAAATAAGCTGTCCCTTGAGCATGCAAAATAGTTGATAAGTGGACTCGGGAGGGTCAAAGAAAATTTTTGCCCAGGGTCCAATCAATATTAAAGACGGCCCTGGCCGGGCTCAGTTCCCTGCGAGTGTTGCGATGCACGGGGACAGAGCAGGGAGCCAAATTTTACAGATTAGATTATTGTATCAAATAATTTCACATCCCTTTTGTCCCCAGTGGTTTGTCCAGTGCCCTGCATGCATTTGACTATAGTATAACTGATGTTGCCTGTTCTGCTAACCAACCACCCACTCCATACCTTTCCCCTTCCCATTAAAGGAGACCACACCTTTTTGGAGTAAATTAGTGGCCGTAGCAGCCCCTTTATTAATCAAAACAATAAATTAACATATAAACCAAAACATCTCAAGAAACATCAGTTAACTGGACAAACTGAACGCATTGGTCTTCTGCAGGACATTCCCCCTCCCCACCCCATTAACATAATGATCAACATACACTGCGGTCGTATTAACTGTAAACTAGGCCTCAAGCTGACATGCTAACTCACCAACTATTGACCGCAGTGCACCCATTCACCAGATTCCATATAAACCATCGATATATGGAATATCACCAACGAGCCCATATCTCCAATGGGTCCCGCATCACCTTCTCTGTGGGAGGGGGTATCTTCCTTTACCTGCGCTGGCCAATACCCGCCATAGCAAACAAGGGTAAAACCTTATCCTTGAGCGCACCTCCACACCCTCAGGGCTCTCTCAATGCCATCTTGGAGTCCTGAAGCCCACAGATCGATCCCTACGGCATTAAGATGCACTCTCTCATCTCGCAGGTAACGCCAGTTATCTACCTCCAACTCCACATTTCTAACAGCCAACCCCCCATTCCTCACTACAAACTTGCTTATCTCCTGATTGACTTTCCTCCTAGCCTTGTTAATCCTGTCATCCGACATTGCAAACCTCCACGTTGTCCTGGCAATCATGTCCGACCACACAATGATCATCCTGGGGAAAGCCGCACGAAGACGCAAGAAAACATATTAGATGTCCCGCGTGATGTCCAATTTTGTTCGGAGACCCAGATCATTCCCCCCCAGATGTAGAACCAAGACATCCGGACACCTGTCAAAACCCCCAAAACAGTGCACTTCGGGCACCATCCTGCTCCAAAGCATACCCGGGAAACCAAACCATTTCAAGTATGCCTCCCCCCCGGGAATGCCCAATTGCCTACCTTCCGGCCTGACATCGCGCCTCCTAGCTCCCCAGCAGACGTAAGAGTGGCCCATTATCCAGACCAACCCTGGTGGAGCACCTGAAAGAAAGAAAAACAAACCCAAATAACAGTAATTGAACAGCTGTAACACAAACCCATGCCGACACACCCATACTACCTGCTCTAAACGTCCACTAGTTCCCGGCCTAACGTAAGATCTAAATCTCCTGGACTCCCACCTGCCAATCCTTTTCACAGACTCCTCGTCCAACCCCCCCCTAACCGCCTCCGTCATGGCCCCTATCCTGAAAGAATGGGAGGAAAAATTTTTGCCCTCCAAACCCAAAGCCTTTAGGCATTTACGAAAAACTCATATGAATTGAAATCTCGATAATGATTCCCCATTCACATGTATCAACAACGGGCCCGGAAAATCTGGCTGAACGGCCAAGAACGTGCGCATGATGAGAACAGGGCGAACAGGGCACAGCTGACAGTCCGGAATTGCAAATACCACAACTTCCTTTCCTTTGCCTCCTGATCTGTTTTCGATCTGCGCACCCTCATGCTCAACCTGCCTCCCTTTCAGTTTACCTCCTCAAAACCTAACCCTCCCTGCCCTTTATTAGAAGGGCTGACCAATTCCCCAATTCTGAAAGCTCCAAAAACGCCAATGTAAACGCGGTTTTAAACAAAATTCTTTCGTATGGTGAGAAACACACCACCCGCAGCTGCTCACAAAGCCTACCCAGCAGCTCAAAAGACACCGGTCTTCTGTTGTCTTTAACCTGCCGACCCCTCAGATAACCCTTTACCGCCTGTTTCTCCCAAAAGTCTTTCGGGAAATCCTGCTCCCCTCTCAGTTTAAACCAAAACGCCAGGCCAGCCAGTTTCTGTCCCAGGCATGAAACTGAAACGCCGCTCTCCAGGTTCCGTGATACAAAATAGATTACCAGCAGTCTACGATCCTGAACATCCGCCCCCACCTGGGACCCCAAAGTTTCCCATTCTGACCATACTTTCTCGTATGCCGTCCAAGTACCCTCACTCACTGACCGTCTGATCCAGTCGGAGACGCGTCCAAAGCAATCTTCCACAGTCCCGATGGGCAGGGGACCCCATGCGCGTCCGCCGCAGGAGCCAGTTCCCGGAACCTGTCCCACTGAAAGCGAGACATTGCGTCAGCAATAACGTTTTCAACCCCGGGCAGATGCAAATGTTCAATTGCATGTATCTGAGAACCAAGTGCCTCAACAGTCACACCACTGGCGGCGATGCCTGCCTTGAGCAGCCGCCGGTCTGGCTGGAATCTGTGTTTTACTGTGCCCACTGTCCCTGTGGCTCACCGAGACCGCCTCTGCCCTGATGGGTGGTCACTTCGCTGGTGGCTCGGGGGGGGGGGGGGGGTTTGCCAGTGATCCCCGCCCGGTGATGTGGAGCCCTGGGGGAGTCTGGAGAGAACCAAGCCGGTGGGCGGGAGCGCCGGTTCCCCCCTCGTCACCTCCGCAATGTCCCGACCTTCCCCAGCAAGCTGTCAACCTGTTCTCGGAGCCAGTGCTCCCCGTTGGCCGCCACCACGGCCCTCATTTGGCTCACGAGATCTCCCAGTGACGACGCCATCCTCTCCAATCTTCTTACTCTCGACTGACGCTGGGGCGGGATGCCCGCTCCGATGCTTTATCCTGTCTCCGCCCCCTTTATCGCTCCAGTCCTATCACAATCTTCTCCCTAACATACCCAGTTAACTCTCATCATGCCAGCCCTGCGCCTATTCTTGGGTCTTAGCTCCGGGCTGTTCTTTTATATTATATATACTGTTCTTTCTGCCTGGAAACTGGAGATTGTCCAAAGCAACCAAAAAGTGTCCCTTTACATCAAAAGCGGTTTTAGACCAGCTAGAAAACAGTGCAGAATTGAGCGATAGTGATTTAGGGGAAATCCTTCATCAAACACTGAAAGTAACGACAGTGACAATTCTGCAACTGAGCAAATGTCAGTGTTTTTGATTTGATTACATTATTGAATCATTTTATTATTATTATATTATTGTTTGATGTAATTAATTATAGTTATTTATTATAATACAAATTTTGATTTTGTGTTTCAAACCTTATTATACCCGGGATATCTACCAGACTCCTGTTTGGACAAATTCAGGGCTTTTTTTCAGTGGGAACACGGGGGAATGCAGTTCTGACACTGAAAGTATGTAATGGCTTGGAGCTACTGGAGGGTATATTGCTGGTTGCTGGGGGATCTGTTATCTCTGGAGGGGATCTATTGTTGCTGGGAAGGACCTACTATTGAGTGAGGAGTCTATTGATACTGGCTGCTGGGAGATCTTTTGTTGCTGGGGTGGATCTATTTTGCGGGGTGTTGGTATTGTTTTTGGCGGGAGGTCTATTGATGCTGGGGGGGGATCTATTTTTTGTGGAGGGGTCTAGTGATGCTGGCTGCAGGGAATCTATTTTACTGCTTTCCTTCTTATCATTAACAAAGTCCATACAATGAAATTAAGTAGCACCACAAAATGATACTTGGTTCTGTATTTTCCTAAAGGGGTGATACTGGGAGGTGGATAAGGGGTGAAACCAAGGGACAGTGCTCGGAGGTTGGTAGGGGGTGGAACCAAGGGACAGTGCTCAGAGGTGGGTAAGGAGTGGAACCAAGGGACAGTGCTCGGAGGTGGGTAGGGGGTGGAACCAAGGGACAGTGCTCGGAGGTGGGTAATGGGTGGAACCAAGGGACGGTGCTCGGAGGTGGGTAAGAGGTGGAACCAAGGGACAGTGCTCGGAGGGGGGTAGGGGGTGGAACCAAGGGACAGTGCTCGGAGGTGGGTAAGGGGTGGAACCAAGGGACAGTGCTCTGAGGAGGGTAAGGGGGGGAACCAAGGGACAGTGCTTGGAGGTAGGTAGAGGGTGGAACCAAGGGACAGTGCTTGGAGATGGGTAGGGGGTGAACCAAGGAACTGTGCTCAGAGGAGGGGTGGGGGGTTGAACTGAGGGACAGTGCTTGGAGGTGGTTAAGGGGTGGAACCAAGGGACAGTGCTCAGAGCTGGGTAAGGGGTGGAACCAAGGGACAGTGCTCGGAGGTGGGTAAGGGGTGGAACCAAGGGACAGTGCTCTGAAGTGGGTAAGGGGTGGAACCAAGGAACAGTGCTCAGAGGTGGTTAAGGGGTGGAACTAAGGGACAGTGCTCAGAGGTGGGTAAGGGGTGGAACCAAGGGACAGTGCTCTGAGGTGGGTAAGGGGTGGAACCAAGGGACAGTGCTCGGAGGTGGGTAAGGGGTGGAACCAAGGGACAGTGCTCGGAGGAGGGTAAGGGGGGGAACCAAGGGACAGTGCTTGGAGGTAGGTAGAGGGTGGAACCAAGGGACAGTGCTTGGAGATGGGTAGGGGGTGAACCAAGGAACTGTGCTCAGAGGAGGGGTGGGGGGTGGAACTGAGGGACAGTGCTTGGAGGTGGTTAAGGGGTGGAACCAAGGGACAGTGCTCAGAGCTGGGTAAGGGGTGGAACCAAGGGACAGTGCTCGGAGGTGGGTAAGGGGTGGAACCAAGGGACAGTGCTCTGAAGTGGGTAAGGGGTGGAACCAAGGAACAGTGCTCAGAGGTGGTTAAGGGGTGGAACTAGGGGACAGTGCTCAGAGGTGGGTAAGGGGTGGAACCAAGGGACAGTGCTCTGAGGTGGGTAAGGGGTGGAACCAAGGGACAGTGCTCGGAGGTGGGTAAGGGGTGGAACCAAGGGACAGTGCTCGGAGGAGGGTAAGGGGGGGAACCAAGGGACAGTGCTTGGAGGTAGGTAGAGGGTGGAACCAAGGGACAGTGCTTGGAGATGGGTAGGGGGTGAACCAAGGAACTGTGCTCAGAGGAGGGGTGGGGGGTGGAACTGAGGGACAGTGCTTGGAGGTGGTTAAGGGGTGGAACCAAGGGACAGTGCTCAGAGCTGGGTAAGGGGTGGAACCAAGGGACAGTGCTCGGAGGTGGGTAAGGGGTGGAACCAAGGGACAGTGCTCTGAAGTGGGTAAGGGGTGGAACCAAGGAACAGTGCTCAGAGGTGGTTAAGGGGTGGAACTAAGGGACAGTGCTCAGAGGGGGGTAAGGGGTGGAACCAAGGGACAGTGCTCTGAGGTGGGTAAGGGGTGGAACCAAGGGACAGTGCTCGGAGGTGGGTAAGGGGTGGAACCAAGGGACAGTGCTCGGAGGAGGGTAAGGGGGGGAACCAAGGGACAGTGCTTGGAGGTAGGTAGAGGGTGGAACCAAGGGACAGTGCTTGGAGATGGGTAGGGGGTGAACCAAGGAACTGTGCTCAGAGGAGGGGTGGGGGGTGGAACTGAGGGACAGTGCTTGGAGGTGGTTAAGGGGTGGAACCAAGGGACAGTGCTCAGAGCTGGGTAAGGGGTGGAACCAAGGGACAGTGCTCGGAGGTGGGTAAGGGGTGGAACCAAGGGACAGTGCTCTGAAGTGGGTAAGGGGTGGAACCAAGGAACAGTGCTCAGAGGTGGTTAAGGGGTGGAACTAAGGGACAGTGCTCAGAGGTGGGTAAGGGGTGGAACCAAGGGACAGTGCTCGGACGTGGGTAGAGTAGAGAAAAGCAGTGATGTAAAGGGGGGGAGTACTTGCACCTATTCTCTAAGAAAAAAAGCCCTGGACAAAAGTAAGTTATTACTAATGCTGCGTACACACGATCGGACATTCCGTCAAAATGCTCACATCGAACATTTCCTATGGAAAAATCTGACCGTGCGTACGCGGCATTAGAATTACAGGCCTACAATATAAAACGGCAAATTTCCATGAAATACATTGTACCGCTTTGAGCATCAACAATCTGACATAATCATACCGCCAGGGAGGTTAAGGTGAAAAACCTTCTGTACTCCAGCCGCCCCCCCCCCCCCCCCCCCCCCAGAGCCCTCCCTTTCTTTACCTGAACCTGATCGTTCCAGTGATGAGCAGGAGCCCAGCAGCTCCAGCCTCTGTCTTGGGTCCTCATTGGATAGATTGACTCGAGTGCCCCCCCCGGAATGCGGCTCTCCGTGGGGGAACTCAAGAAGAGGAGGAGCCAGGAGCACTGTCGGGGGACCCCAGAAAAGTAGGGTCAGGGCCACTCTGTGCAAAACATTGCACAGAGGAGGTAAGTATGACATGTTTGTTATTTAACCGATTCCCTATAGCAGAATGACGGCCGGAAAGTGATTCAGTTATCCTGACTGGGCGTCATATGACTTCCAGCAGGATAACTAGCCAGCGCGCCCCTGTGGGAGGCTCTTTACCATGTGATTAGCAATCACAGCTGAACACAGTGTAAATAGGAACAGCTTTTCCTCCCCTTGCACTGACAGATGCTAGTAGAGGAGAGCTGATCGGCATCTCTCCTGACAGGAGGGGTCTGCGCTGATTTATTATCAGTGCAGCCCCCCTCAGGATGCCCACCCAGGACCTCCAGGGATGCCTGCCCAGGACCACCAGGGATGCCCACCCAGGACCGCCAGATATGCCCTTCAATGCCCAATAAGGATGGCATTCCAGTGCCTCCTGATCAGTGCTGCCTATCAGTGCCCATCAGTGCCCATCAGTGCTGCATATCAGTGGCACCTATGAATGCTCATTAGTGTTGCTTATCGGTGCCGTATATAAGGGCCTCATCATCAGTGCTGCCTCCTCAGTGCCAATCAGTACTGCCTCATCAGTGCCCATCAGTGAAGCTTCATCAGTGCCTATTAGTGAAGGAGAAAATGTACTTATTTACAAAGTTTTGTAACAAGAAACAAAGAAAAACTTTTTTTTTTTCAAAATGATCTGTCTATTTTTTTTATTTGTAGCGCAAAAAATAAAAACCCCAGAGGTGATCAAATACCACCAAAAGAAAGCTGTGGGAAAAAAATGATAACATTTTTGCTTGGGTACAGTGTTGCACGATCGCGCAATTGTCTTTCAAAGTGTGCCAGCTAAAAGCTGAAAATTGTCCAGGGCAGGAAGGGGGAGGGGTTGAAGTGGTTAAAAAAAATGAACCTTTACAATCACTTTAATGCTCAGTAATAAAAGTATATATTCTAAAGGAATGTAAAGTCTGGGTTTTAAACTAGAGATTAAACTTCAATGTCTTAAATCAAACAGAAAGTTTCAGCGTGATCAGACGCCGTTCTGGAAGCAGAAAAGGAAATTAATTTGGCATGAAATGCGCAGGACGCCGTGTGATATTTCCTTTGAAAAGCACATTTGCCAGATTGAGGAGAACGTTCGCCAAGATCATTTCTCAATCCAATCTGTGATCTCTTCTAGAAAGTGTTTAGGATGGGGGGATATGCAGTGGTGACCCGTCCATAGAGGGCTGCGCGGGCACCGCCCCCCACCCAGCAGTCACAAAAAATAAATAAATAAAATATATTAAAAAGGCCCCTTTAAAAAAAATATATATAAAAAATGTTCTTTAAGTGCACTGTGTTCGCCCTATGGACACAGTGCACTATGGGAAGCGCCACGTCAATGCAATCACGAGATTGCAGACAGGGTGCTTCACTTGCAGGCTTTTGACCTGCTTTGTGGCGCAATCCAAAGCGTTGAGCAGCTTCCGTCCATAGTATTGCTACGGGCAGGAGCTTTGTTCTTCTAGTTAAGAGGTTGCTTCCGGTTTCCCTATTCAGAAGGAAACTGGAAGGGACGTCGGCAGCTCCGTCGAACGCACGGCCCTGTGGTGCTGCCTATATGGTAAGTGTGGCTGCATATGATGGGCACAGTGGCTGCATTTGATGGGGCACAGTGGCTGCATAAGATGGGCACAGTAGCTGTATTTTATGGGGCATAGTGGCAGCATTTGATGGCACAGTGGGAGCATTTGATATGGCACAGTGGCTGCGTTTGATGGGCGCAGTGGCTGCGTTTGATGGGCACAGTGGGTGCGTTTTATTGGACACAGTGGCTGCGTTTGATGGCACAGTGGCAGCAATTGATGGGCACAGTGGTTGCATTTGATTGGGCACAGTGCTTGCATTTGATTGGGCACAGTGGCTGCGTTTGATGCACAGTGGTAGCAATTTATGGGCACAGTGGCTGCGTTTGATGGCACAGTGGCTGCGTTTGATGGCACAGTGGCTGCGTTTGATGGGCACAGTAACTGCGTTTGATGGGCACAGTGGTTGCATTTGATTGGGCACAGTGGCTGCGTTTGATGCACAGTGGTGGCAATTGATGGGCACAGTGGCTGCGTTTGATGGCACAGTGGCTGCACTTGATGGCACAGTGGCAGCAATTGATGGGCACAGTGGCTGCGTTTGATGGGCATAGTGACTGCGTTTTATGGTTAAAATGGCTGCGTTTGATATTTTGATTTTTTTGTACAATTCTCCTTTAAGGGGGTGTGGCAAGGTGTGTGTCTTATGCCTGCATACCTTTGCTGATAGGTGTCCCTCAGTCCCATCTCAAAAAGTTGGGAGGTATGCTGCAGGGAAGGGGTTAAACACTAGAGGGCGATCAAGGGGTTAAGTGTGTCCTAGGGAGTGATTCTAACTGTGGGGGGTGGGGGGTGGGCTCACTACAACATGACAGAGATCACTGGGAGCAGTAGATATCTGTCATGTTGCTAGGCAGAACAGGGAAATGCCTTGTTTACATCTCCCCGTTCTGCCGCTCCATGTCACAATCGTGGGCCCCCAGCGGACATCGAGTTCACGGGCACGCTCACGGAGTATGCAACGCTCGTACTCCCACTAAACTGCGTCTTAAAGGGGATGTAGCTGTACGCCCATTTTCCCAGCCGTGCCATTGTGCCGATGCACATCGTCGTGCGCTAGTCGGCAAGCAGTTAATCTCTGGAGGAACTGCACTTGCAAAGTGCACAGACTATTTGCCTTTAGTAAATCAACCCCACTGTGTCACCTGCCCTCCTCAAACACTTGAAACCCCCCAACCCCCCCCCCCGGGGTGTTCTATTCATACATTTCTCCTGCAGTGGATATGAGTCATGTGATCTCTATTTCTGTGCAGATGTCTGCAAAAAAAACAAAAATAAAAAACAGTGAGACCATTACAGTCACAAGTAAGACATTTGGAATTTTTTTCATTTTAGCCAATCCTATCTGGAGGCAGAAGGAAACAAAAATATGCTTTTTTAATAACATTTAATGATTTATGATATAGCTTTTTAATATTTAGAAGTGATTTATCCCCAGGGTGCCCCTTGTGTTCTGCACACCGTAGGCCTCTGCCCCCACTGCCTTCCCCTACTTATATCTCTGATAAAGATGCCTGACATATTCCATTTACTGATCTTCTAATCTCACGGATCTCATCTCCAGAAGTAATGGGACAGAGCAGTCCCAGCACATGTTCTGGATCCTTGTCAAGTTTCTTCAAGTTGATATGTAGCATAGCTCAGGCCATAAATCAGAATAAAGCGGCAGATAATTAGCTCTAATTAGCCGAGCGGTTCATAGAGGGGAAAGAACGAGCATGTCTGGAGCACCAGAGGTTGGAAATAATTCTTTAACTAATATTCACTTGTGCATTGTTAAAAAAAAAAAGAAAAAAAAAAGAAGAAAAACATTGCGGGATAACCTCTCAGCTTCCTCCATTCCCATCTAGCAATCCATTCTTTAGTTCTAGCATCAGACTTGAAGACCAAGCCTTCGGGCACTTTTTGTTTACAAGTTTAAATCAGTATTTTTTGCTTGAAAATTACTAAATTACTAAATTCCTTAGAACCCTCAAACATTATATATATGTACCCCATACTCATTTGCATGGGGCAGGGGGCCGGGATCTGAGGCCCCCTTATTAAAGGCCAGGGTTGTTAGGAGGAGGTCCTTGTCCTCATCAACATGGGGACAAGCTGCTTTGGGGTGCGGGACCCGCAGGACGCCCCCCCTACCCCAAAGCACCAACCCCCCCCCTCCCCCCTGTTGAGGGCATGCCGCCTGGCTGAGTGACTGGCCAGGCTGCATGCTCGGATAAGGGTAGGGTCTGGTATGGATTTTGGGGGGACCTCCACTCCGTTTTTTTGGCATAGGGGCCCCCCCTTAAAATCCATATCAGACCGAAGGGCCTGGTATGCTCTTGGAGGGGGAACCCATGCCGGTTTGTTATTTAAAATTTGGCGTGGAGTTCCCCCTCAAGATAATCAGAGCACAAGTCGCATGCCAAAGTCGGATCAGGCAAGACGGCGATCCGACTTTGATCCGACTTCAATGGTAGTCAAAGGGCTGAAGTAGGATTAAAGTCGGACCAAAGTAGTAGACATGTGCGCCGTCAATAAATTCCTTTTGTTTTGTTGCGTTCCGTTTGTTATTAGCCGTTAATTCGTATTTCGTACGAATTTCCCACCATCCCATCCCCATGCTGTGCTCATGAGGGGCTCCCACCATCCCTGTGCTGTGCTCATTATGAGGGGCTCCCACCATCCCCGTGCTGTGCCCATTATGAGGGGCTCCCACCATCCCCGTGCTGTGCCCATTATGAGGGGCTCCCACCATCCCCGTGCTGTGCCCATTATGAGGGGCTCCCACCATCCCCGTGCTGTGCCCATTATGAGGGGCTCCCACCATCCCATCCCCAAGCTGTGCTCATTATGAGGGGCTCCCACCATCCCATCCAAGTCCTGTGCTCATTATGAGGGGCACCCATCATTTCTGTGCTGTGCCCAATATGAGGGGCTCCCACCATCCCCGTGCTGTGCCCATTATGAGGGGCTCCCACCATCCCCGTGCTGTGCCCATTATGAGGGGCTCCCACCATCCCCGTGCTGTGCCCATTATGAGGGGATCCCGCCATCCCTGTGCTGTGCCCATTATGAGGGGCTCCCACCATCCCTGTGCTGTGCCCATTATGAGGGGCTCCCACCATCCCTGTGCAGTAGTGCTGACTTCCTGGGTTTTTAACTTCATCATAATGAATAATCGTAATTATTATGACAATAATAAAACGATTTTAATGAACATTCTTATTTTGTCCGATTCTGAATCTCCCATCAACTCCCGTTCCCATATTAAAAAAGATAATTTTCCCAACCCTCACTCAGCAGCAGAAGAAACCCTCTGATTGGTTAACAAAACAGCAGTCAGGTTTCCGTTGTAACGGAACTTGCATCCGAAATTCATCAACGAAATTTCATATTTCGTATACAATTCGGAAGCATAGAAATTCGTATTTCGGGTGCTTCCGAATGTACGAATTTTCGGAAATTCGCATGAATTTTGGATTCGTACGAAATGAACCGCACATGTCTACAGAGTAGTGCAGGGAGCATTTTCAAAGTTGGACCGACTTGTGTCAGACCAGTTAGGACGGCTCCCATAGGGAACCATTGATTTTCACACGTCATGCGAAAAGAGCTCCCAATGTCGGAGCATTTGTCGTACCAGAGTGAACTCTGCTTTTAAACTGTGCAGGGACGGACCTGTCAGAGCGCCGCTCTCCCCTATAGGAGATCGGATGAGGACGGACCGCAGAGTCCGCCGTCCCCCGATCCGCAGACGGAAGGAAAAGTAGGTTTTTCCTCCGTCACACTTTTTTCGGATTGGAGCGGGTCGGATGTCAGCGGACGTTTCACCTCTGACATCCGACGCTCCATAGAGGTCTATGGAGTGTCCGTTCAGGTCCGCCTAAAAAAACTGACAGGCGGACCTGAACGGAGTGTGAAAGGGGCCTTAAACTGAAAAACAAAATATTAAATCTTTGGGACACTGAAATAGAATTTGCATAATAATTTAGAAGAGGGTGTATATAAGCCTAGGCAAAGTCACCGGAGTGGCACTCAAGGATGGCTTTGTAATGATAAAAGATGGAGCTTTCATCTCTTGCTGTATATTGTGAAGTCAGGAATGTAATCACGCAGACTCGTGAAGTTTCCGAAAGGCCCTCCTTAGTGATTCTGGCTGTGTTTGTGTTTTTTTTTCTGCGCAGGTATCCCGTGCCCGATAATTATCGCCTGGGCCATCGGAAAGCTGTGCAATGAAAACGAACAGTAAGTGGTTTAAAGCAGAACTCCGGCTACATACTCATTTGAAATACTGATGAATTGTTTTACTGTACTTGCCAAATATGCTGCAGAAATCTCCCTCCGCTGAGTCTGGCTGCAGCCATTTTAACTGTGGGCAGCTGAAGCTGCTGCCTGTTCACTGCCTGGATTTACACAGACACACAGAGGCACACCTCCAGCTCTGCAGCTCTCATTGGCTCTCTTATGACTCACCCCCCTCCCTTCCTGGCAAACTCTCGGTAGAGTTAAAGAGAGAGCTGTGCATGATGTCATAAGCCTAGGCTAATGACCAGACAAGAAACAGGAAGGGGGCTATATAAGAGCCCTTTCACACAGAGGGCGTTTTGCAGGCACTATAGCGTTAGAAATAGCTCCTGCAATCCGCCCTCAAACTGCTGCACCATTCATTCCAGTGTGAAAGCCCCGAGGACTTTCACACCGGAGTGGTGCGCTGGCAGGACGTCAGGAAAAGTCCTGCCAGCAGCTTCTTTGGAGCGGTGAAGGAGCGGTGTGTTTACCGCTCCCCCACCGCTGCTCCCCATTGGAATCAATGGGGCGGCGCTGCAATACTGCCGGCAAAACACGCCGCTATTGCGGCGTATTGCGCGCAGTTTTTATCCTTTCTCGGCCTCTAGCGGGTGGTAAAAGTGCCCCGCTAGCGGCCGAAATGGGCTGTAAATACGACAGTAAAACGCCGCTAAAAATAGCGGCGTTTTACCACCGACGCTATGGGCTCTGCGGTGTGAAAGGGGTCTTAGGAATTTACTGGCAGAAAAAAAAATGTTTTACTATCCAAAGTTAAAACAACAACAAGAGCAGAAGATTTAATAGATGGAAAGATGAAAAAAATGACTGAAGTTCCACTTTAAGTTTAGTTTTGTGTCTTTTAACTTTGTTTCGTTTATTCATTTTCTAACAGATTCCAAATAAACATGTGCACTGACAAAAAATGTGTTTGTTTTTGTTTTATTCTTTTTTTTTGCTTTTTTTGGAAATTTGAGTAATCGAAAACTCAGAATTCAGAAATTTGAAGATTCAGAAATCCGAAAATTCGGATTTTGGAATTTACGAACTTTAGAATTTCCAATTTTCAGATTGTTAAGTTTTCGAATTCCCGAATTTTCGATTTCCGAATTTTCAGAATTCAAAAATTCGGAATTTCAAAAATGCGAAAATCCAAAAATTTGAAAATCTGAAAAAAAGAAAGTCAATAAAATTTGAAATAATAACTAACTAATAATAACTAACTATTAAATTATTGATATTGGAATTTCCTTTCAAATTTGGCTGTTTGTGAACGTAACAAATACAAATTTATCTGAAGTTATGAATTATCCGAAATAACAAATGCTGCATCTAAACAAATGGAATGGAACAAATTAATAATAAATAATAATAATAAAAAGGTTTTGTTATTATTATTGTTATTTATTATTATTAGATCGTTACGTTCCATCCTTTTAGATATGGCATTCGTTATTTCAAATAATTTGTAACTTCGGATAAATTCGTACTCGTTACATTCACTAACAGCCCAATTTGAAAGGACATTCCAATACCTATAATTTAATCGTTATTATTAGTTAGTTATTTCAGATTTTCGAATCTTCAGATTTTCATTCTTATTTTCAGATTTTCACATTTCCAAATTTCCGAATTTTCAAATTTCCTCACTTCGAATTTTTTGAATTTCCAAAATTTTGAATTTCCAAACTTCCAAAATATCGAATTTCTGAATTCGAAAATTTCTAATTTTCCAATTTCTGAATTTTTCCAATTTCCGAATTTTTCGAATTTCCGAAATTTCGAATTTTCGAATTTCCGAAATTTCAAATTTTCCAATTTCCGAAATTTCAAATTTTCCAATTTCCGAAATTTCAAATTTTCCAATTTCCAAAATTTCAAGTTTTCCAATTTCCAAAATGTCTAATTTTCACAAATTTCGGAAATTCAGAAATTTCAGAAATTCAGCATTGTTTTCTTTAGATTTCAGCTGTCAGTGGGGAACCCCGCTGAGATCTGATGAGTCATCGGTCGTTAAGGACATGGCGGCCGGCTTCCCAGCCCAATCCATAACAACCAGCTATTCTTCATCCGAATATCAAATAGAGCGATCATTTTTTGACCGATCCAAATTCAAATCGTTCCAAAAATTTGGAATTCGTTAGAAAACGAATAAATGAGACACATTCCAACAAAATTCATTACTATTTCATTTGCAGATCCGGATACATCTGAATCTCAGAATAACCCAAATTTTGTCTGAATTTACATTCGGAACGAAACAAATTGCACATGTCTAGATAACACAGGATGCTTTAGGGTGCACTAACCCTCTTCATCCTTACGGAGACCAGGGCTGGTAAATTTGTCAAAAACTTTCCATGCTCCTACAGTAAAAATAAAATAAACTCACACAATAAAAGTTTTGGAATTTCAAATACTGGAAAACTCTGGATGGGACTGAGTCTTACTGAGGGAGAGGGGGTGAAGGTTTTGGAGGAGGATAGGGGACTTGGTGGCCCTGTAGGGAATGAGGTTTCTGGAGAAGGCTATGGTGATACAGTGGGAGATGCCATCACTGGGGGTTTCTTCAGAGGGCCGGGGCACTTTTGGGAGGTTGGGTGGCTCTGCTGGAGGTTGGAGAGTACTGTGGGAGGTTGGGTGACTCTGTTGGAGGTTGGAGAGTACTATGGGAGGTTGGGTGGCACTATTAGAGGTTAGAGAGTACTGTGGGAGGTTGGGTGGCTCTGTTGGAGGTTTGAGAGTACTGTGGGAGGCTGGGTAACTCTGTTGGAGGTTGGAGAGTACTATGGGAGGTTAGGTGGCACTTTTGGAGGTTGTAGAGTACTGTGGGAGGTTGGGTGGCTCTGTTGGAGGTTGGAGAGTACTGTGGGAGGTTGGGTGACTCAGTTGGAGAGTACTATGGGAGGTTGGGTGGCACTATTGGAGGTTGGAGAGTACTGTGGAAGGTTGGGTGGCTCTGTTGGAGGTTGGAGAGTACTGTGGGAGGCTGGGTGACTCTGTTGGAGGTTGGCGAGTACTATGGGAGGTTGAGTGGCACTATTGGAGGTTGGAGAGTACTGTGAGAGGTTGGGTGACTCTGTTGGAGGTTGGAGAGTACTGTGGGAGGCTGGGTGACTCTGTTGGAGGTTGGCGAGTACTATGGGAGGTTGGGTGGCACTATTGGAGGTTGGAGAGTACTGTGGGAGGTTGGGTGGCTCTGTTGGAGGTTGGAGAGTACTGTGGGAGGTTGGGTGGCTCTGTTGGAGGTTGGAGAGTACTGTGGGAGGTTGGGTGACTCTGTTGGAGGTTGCAGAGTACTGTGGGAGGTTGGGTGGCACTATTGGAGGTTGGAGAGTACTGTGGGAGGTTGGGTGGCTCTGTTGGAGGTTGGAGAGTACTGTGGGAGGTTGAGTGGCTCTGTTGGAGGTTGGAGAGTACTATGGGAGGTTGGGTGGCACTATTGGAGGTTGGAGAGTACTGTGGGAGGTTGGGTGGCTCTGTTGGAGGTTGGAGAGTACTGTGGGAGGCTGGGTGACTCTGTTGGAGGTTGGCGAGTACTATGGGAGGTTGGGTGGCACTATTGGAGGTTGGAGAGTACTGTGGGAGGTTGGGTGGCTCTGTTGGAGGTTGGAGAGTACTGTGGGAGGTTGGGTGGCACTATTGGAGGTTGGAGAGTACTGTGGGAGATTGGGTGGCTCTGTTGGAGGTTGGAGAGTACTGTGGGAGGTTGAGTGGCTCTGTTGGAGGTTGGAGAGTACTGTGGGAGGTTGGGTGGCACTATTGGAGGTTGGAGAGTACTGTGGGAGGTTGGGTGGCTCTGTTGGAGGTTGGAGAGTACTGTGGGAGGTTGGGTGGCTCTGTTGGAGGTTGGAGAGTACTGTGGGAGGTTGGGTGGCTCTGTGGGAGGTTGGGTGGCACTATGGGGGGCTGGAGAGCACTACGGGGGCTAAGGGGCACTGAGATCCACAGAGTCTCGCCCTTTAAGATGGTTCCAATCAAGAGACCCCAATGAAAACATTCCAGAAAAGTTTGAGTTGTCACCAAAACAGGAATAGGAGGGAAGAATCGTGCGATAAGCACACTGATAGCAGGCTTTATCCCCATAAATCGGAGAGATTCCCTCACCTGTTGTGTCTGTGGGACAGAAAGTAAAGGGAAATCCCCCCAATGAGACACAGATGGTAGAAAAAATAAATGGCTGACAAAGCTTTAGATACACTTTGGGGGGATTTTACTAAAACTGGAAGCACAGGAAGGATAATATAATAATCACATGAAAATTCTCTTTATATTGATTCCATGCCTATCAGTCTGTGACCTTTCATTTTTATGAATAGGTGCTGGATCGGGAAAGAGCCGGGAAAATACATTGATTACATCTACCAAGGGCCCGTCATCCTGGTACTTCTTGTAAGTAACGATTGTGCGGTCATTTACTTTGGTACGGGGGGCCCCAAACCTTTTAGCTCGATGGCCACGCCCCACATTATGAAAATATTCATTGGCAGAAAAAATAAAATGAATATAAATGAATGTATGAAAATTTTCACTTCAACAAAACAAAGCAAAGAAATTCCAAATAAACGGGCCCATCAAACTCCGCCCTCAAATAAAGGCCCCCATCAAACTCCGCCCTCACAGAAAGGCCCCATCAAATGCCGCCCTGACATAAAGGCCCCCAGCAAACTCCGCCCTCACATAAAGGCCCCCATCAAACTCCGCCCAGACATAAAGGCCATCAAACTCCACCCTCACATAAAGGCCCTCCTCAAACTCCGCCCTCACATAAAGGCCCCCCATCAAACTCCGCTCTCACATAAAGGCCCCCCATCAAACTCCGCCCTGACATAAAAGCCCCCATTAAAGTCCACCCTGATATAAAGGACCTCCACTTAAATCAGGGTCTCCATCAAACTCCGCCCTCACATAAAGGCCCACATCAAACTCCGCCCAGACATAAAGGCCATCAAACTCCGCCCTCACATAAAGGCACTCATCAAACTCTACCCTCACATAAAGGCCCACATCAAACTCCGCTCAGACATAAAGGCCATCAAACTCCGCCCTCACATAAAGGCCCTCATCAAACTCTGCCCTCACATAAAGGCCCCCCATCAAACTCCGCTCTCACATAAAGGCCCCCCCATCAAACTCCACCCTGACATAAAAGCCCCCATTAAAGTCCACCCTGACATAAAGGTCCTCCACTTCAATCGGGGTCTCATCAAACTCCGCCCTCACATAAAGGCCCACATCAAACTCTGCCCTGACATAAAAGCCCCCCTTAAAGTCCACCCCTACATCAGATTCTCCACTTAAATCAGGGTCTCCATCAGAGTGCCCCCCTTACATCGGGGTTCATATTAAAGACCCCCTCCTTAATCAGGATCCTCATTAGAATTCCCTTTACATCAGGGTCCCCCCTACATCAGAGTACCCTTTACATCAGGGGACCCCCTACATCAGAGTACCCTTTTCATCAGAGCCCCCCCTACATCAGAGTACCCTTTTCATCAGAGCCCCCCCTACATCAGAGTACCCTTTTCATCAGGGTGCCCTCTACATCAGAGTACCCTTTACATCAGAGCCCCCCCTACATCAGAGTACCCTTTACATCAGAGCCCCCCCTACATCAGAGTACCCTTTACATCAGAGCCCCCCTACATCAGAGTACCCTTTACATCAGGGTCCCCATCAAAGTCCCCCTTACATCAGAGTTCCCATTAGAGCCCCCTAACATGAGAGTCCCCTTTAAAGTCTGCCCTAACATCAGAGTCCCCACTTAAATCAGGGTTCCAATCAGAGTGACCCACTTATATCAGAGTGCCCCTTTTACATCAGGGTCCCTATCAGAATCCATCTTAAATCAGATTTCCCATTAAAGCCCCCCCCCCCCCCTTACATTTTCCATTAGAGTCTCCTTACATGAGAATCCATATCAAAGTCCTCCTAACATGAGTGTCCTTGTCAGTGCCCTCCCCCACCTTTATGTGAGAACCCCCATCACTGTCCCTCTTTCATCAAAGGCCCCATCAGAGCCCCACTTACATCAAAGTGGCCACTTTTATTAGAGTCCTCCCTTTACATCAGAAGGTCAGATAAAAACTTGCAGAAGAGGCTGGATTTGGCCCAGGGGCCAAAGTTTGGAGACCCCCTGCTTGCATTTTTTTTTAGGAAATCTGCAGTGTTTTTTGCTTACTTTTCAGTTATCAAGTTTATAAAGTGATTTCCTTTTTCCTATTTATTATTTATTATTTATTTATTACATTTTCATATATGATCTTTTTAAAATCACAAATAAACGTTATAATGAAAGGATTCTGCCTTGCAGACCATTCTAGGCTTTCAAAATAAAACTAAATAAACAGCACAACCTGTTTACTTTCTGACTGTCTCTGTCTAATTGAGAATCAATTAAAGGCCATAGAGGCAGAGTAAAAAGTAAGTGTGTGGGGAAAGGTGTGTGTGTGTGGGGGGGGGTGTTGAGCTTAAAGCGGAGTTCCACCCAAAAATCTAGACACCTAAATGCATTGAGTTGCTGCTGATTAGCAATTTGTGTTACCAAGCAATTGAACAGGTGTACCTAATAAAGTGGCCGGTGTGTTTGTGTTCATTCAACCCTCTCCTGCTTGAACCTTTCTGCCGCACACTGCTGGTTGATTGCAAAACATTTTTGATTTGATCAGCAAGGACTCTTCTCCATTCAGATTGTGATGACCTCGAGCCGTTTATAGAAGATTAATAAGTCCGGGGAGTGGACGTCTCTCGGTAAATAGGGGAATGTTTCTTCCAGGCAGGTTTATTGATGGAGCTTATTTTCACAACATTAAATTAAATGAAGTTTCATGGCTGTCCTTGAGGAAGGGAGAGCGATACCAGAGGACGGCACGAGGGAGAGTCTATAAGAGAGTTCCCGGAAAACAACCGACCAAAGCCCGCTGTCCTACCCAATAACACAGCATGGCATAGTGCTGGGGGACAGGAGAGAGGAGGATTCATCATAGACAACCAGAGATCATCGGAGAATGAATGAGCAGAAAACGAGGATCCTGTGTGTGCAACATCCGATGAGACATCAGTGTGTCTGATTATAGATAGATAGAAAGATAGGTAGGTAGGTAGATAGATAGATTAGATAGATAGAGTGCCTTGAAAAGGTATTCATGCCCCTTGAAATTTTCCACATTTTGTCATGTTACAAGCAAAAACGTAAATGTATTTTTTTAGGATTTCATGCGATAGACCAACACAAAGTGGCTCATAATTGTGAAGTGGAAGGAAAATGATAAATGGTTTTCCAAATGTTTTACAAATAAATATGTGAAAAGTGTGGGGGGTACATTTGTATTGCGCCCCCCAGAGTCAATACTTTGTAGAACCCCCTTTCTCTGCAATTACAGCTGCAAGTCTTTTTGGGGATGTCTCTACCAGCTTTGCACATCTAGAGAGGGACATTTTTGCCCATTCTTCTTTGCGAAATAGCTCAAGCTCTGTCAGATTGGATGGAGAGCGTCTGTGAACAGCAATTTTCAAGTCTTGCCACAGATTCTCAATTGGATTTAGGTCTGAACTTTGACTGGGCCATTCTAACACATGGATATGCTTTGATCTAATCCATTCCATTGTAGCTCTGGCTGTATGTTTCGGGTCGTTGTCCTGCTGGAAGGTGAACCTCCGCCCCAGTCTCAAGTCTTTTGCAGACTCTAAGCCCTTGTACACACGGTCGGACATTCCGACAACCAAATCCGTTGGATTTTGTCCGACGGATTTTGTCCGAAACTGTTGTATACACACGGTCGGAAAAACTTGTCGGAAAATCCGATCATACTTAATGTGATGACGTTATTTCGTTAGGACGGGACTACGTTCAGGCTAGTAGCCAATAGCTTAGGTCTAGGAATTTGATCTGAGCATGCGTGGCACTTTGTCCGATCGGAATTCTCTACAGATGATCGGACAAAGTCCGATCGGATCATGTTGTCAGAAAGTTTTATAGCCAAGCTGGAAAACTTGGTCCATCGGATATTCCAACGGAAACAGTCCGGTTGGATTATCCGACAACATGGTCCGATCGGACATCTTCCGTCGGAATGTCCGACCGTTTGTACAAGGGCTAACAGGTTTTCTTTTAAGATTGCTCTGTATTTGGCTCCATCCATCTTCCCATCAACTCTGACCAGCTTCCCTGTCCCTACTGTAGAAAAAAACATCTCCACAACATGATGCTGCCTCCACCATGTTTCACGGTGGGGATGGTGTGTTCAGGGTGATGTGCAGTGTTAATTTTCCACCACACATACTGTTTTGCTTTTAGACCAAAAAGTAAAATTTTGGTCTAACCTGACCAGAGCACCTTCTTCCTCATGTTTGCTGTGTCCCCCACATGGCTTCTCGCAAAATGCAAATGGGACTTCTTATGGCTTTCTTTCAACAATGTCTTTCTTCTTGTCACTCTTGACACTCATAAAGACCAGATTTGTGGAGAGCACAACTAATAGTTGTCCTGTGGACAGATTCTCCCACCTGAGCTGTGGATCTCTGCAGCTCCTCCAGAGTTACCATGGACCTCTTGGCTGCTTCTCTGATGAATGCTCTCCTTGCCTGGCCGGTCAGTTTAGGTGGACGGCCATGTCTTGGTAGGGTTGCAGTTGTGCCATACTCTTTCCATTTTTGGATGATGGATTGAACAGAGCTCCGTGAGATGTTCAAAGCTTGGGATATTTTTGAATACCCTAATACCCTGCTTTAAACTTCTCCACAACTTTATCCCTGACCTGTCTGGTGTGTTCCTTGGCCTTCATAATGCTGTTTGTTCACTAAGGTTCTCTAATAGACCTCTGAGGGCTTCACAGAACAACTGTATTTATACTGAGATTAAATTACACACTGGTGGAATTTATTTACTAAATAGGTGACTTCTGAAGGCAATTGGTTCCACTAGATTTTCCACTAGGTTTTAGTTCAGTCCCCTTTATCAGAGTAAAGAGGGCTGAATACAAATGCACGCCACACTCTTCACATATTTATTTGTAAAAAATTTTAAAAACGATTTATCATTTTCCTTCCACTTCACAATTATGTGCCACTTTGTTTTGGTCTATCACATAAAATCCCAATAAAATACATTTACTTTTTCAAGGCACTGTAGACAGACAGACGGACGGACGGACGAATAGAAGAGAGATAGATAGATAATATTCAGAGGGATAGAAGAGAGATAGATAGATAATAGTCAGAGGGATAGAAGAGAGATAAATAGATAATAGTCAGAGGGATAGAAGAGAGATAGAAATCATAGAGATATGTAGCACCTCATCCTAAAATAGGGCTACAGGTAAATTTTGTTATGCTGGGTGGTAGCCAGCCTGGATAATTTGTAGTGTTTAGTGGTCAAATGGCTTCTGTCCTAATCCTGTTTAGCTGTGGCTTCTCCCTTTTGTCAGTAGGTGGTGCTCTTGCCTTTGACATTAGTGTGATGAGTTTTATGAATAAACATGCCTTTCTCAGCCAATCAGACTGACAGCTTTGCATGCTGGGAAAATGTATTTATTTAGAAAGAGTCAGGTGTGGAACAGCTCCTGGCTACTAGGCCTGAGGTCTGAGGCCTATCCAGGTGGTCTCCTGGCTGCTAGGACCTATCCAAGGCCTATCCGGGTGTTAAAGTTTCTGTTGAAAAAAGCCTGCTAAAGATCCAGAAACGATTCTGAGAGGGATGGAGTTCTAGGGAAGTACCAGAGGGGACTCTTGAAGAGCTGGAGGCTATGAAGTGTTCTGGGAGGACTTCGAGAGAGAAATCATCCAAGGGAATCTGTGCATGGAGCAGTGAGTAAAGTTCAGTTACTAGAGGAGACAGCCTATCCTACAAAGTATAGATGTGCTGGTTCAGCTTAAATACTCTTTTTCCTGTACTGCTCTCTACCTTATATCACCTATTTTTGTCTAAGGAAACAGCCAATCCACCTGTTGCTGATCGTTACCAAGGGTGTCCTGTGACCTATCCCCTCTCTCCCACATTTTTCCTGTTTGAGAAATAAACTTCTCTCTTGTTTAAGCATAAAAGTGATTGGCGCCCAACTTTCTTTCTTGTTCATCACCCACCATGCCTAGTATCTTGCACCCCGAGGAATTATGTCAGCCCTACCTACCTCTGGGAGTCACCATCAAGCTCCTGGAGAATCGGGGTAGGAGCTACATCTGGCGCCCAACGTGGGGCAAAGTGTTAAGCCTGGTACACATGATCGGATTTTCAGAGGAGAAATGTCTGATGACAGGTTGGTGGAAAATCTGACCATTTGTACACTCCATCGGACAATTGTTGGATGTCAGGCTTTAAAATTTTCCATGGACAAATGTCTGTTGTCGGATTTTTGGAACGTGTGTACACAAGTCTGTCAGACAAAAGTCCAAAGTACAAACACACATTCTCGGAAAGCAAGGATGAGCCAGAAGCGGTCAGTCTCATAAACTAGCGTTTGTAATGGAGAATTAACATTAGTGACGCGGCAAATTATGAAATCTCAAAATGCAGCGCACAATTATCTTCTTCTTTAATGGGATAATAATGAAGCTGCTTTGCTGGTGATACTGAATGAGTTATTGCAAACAAATTTTCAAAGGCTTTTTTTTTCTGGTGCTATCTAGAATAATATTATTATGCCTAATTTTTTGGTGCAAGTTACCACAACACCATTATCCCGCAGTTTTTAAGATCAAAGATACAACTCTGTTGGTGTCCCTTGTCAATTTTACATTGTATTTTTTGAAATGTAACTGCCTACTCCCAAACTGTCATTTGAAGTAAAACACATAGCCAAGTATTATTCTACACAATTTTTTTATTGTGCATTAAAAAAAGAAAACAAATAAAATTAGACATGCTATCTGCCAATAGAACTTAACCAAAAAGTGCATTCTATGCATCCAAAAATATAGAAAATATAACAAATCAAATCATTATTCAACCAAAAAATAAAATAGAAGCCTCATGCATGTGTCCTGCTTCTTAATATAGGGGGTCAACAATGCCAAGAGTCTGTGAAAGCAGGGGTCCGTCATCCGGAGATAATCCGAAAATCATCTGGATTATTCTCCTGGAGCTCCCGCAGCAAAGGCATATGACATAATTGGTCATGATTAATAAAGCAACCGATTTTTGGTCCAAAAAATCCTCCTCCTCCTGTTCATGGACTGGACTTGGGTCAAAGCAATAACTCCAAGGCCAATAATAAATAACACGTTATCTCCTCTGATTCCACAACATGTCTGGTTGACTAACGCCGGTTCAGGAATGAACTGAAAAGCGCAAAATAAAAAGCGAAAAATAAAAACGCAAAATTAAAAGCACGAATCAACACTCACCAAACTTCTACTAATAACTAAATTAGCAGAAGGAGCCCAAAGGGTGGCACTAAAGAGCTTAAAAACCACGTAGAATGTCACTACCTTCATGTTGGCCGACAATTCCTTGCCGTTTGTATGCAAGACAATTCCTGGCCAACGCCCTTCGTTCGAGGTTCTGTCTGCGAAAAATCCGATCACGAGGCTTTATTTTTGTTTGCCGTCCCTCCTAGCTAGATCGATTGGATTTTTTTTTTTTACTATCTCCATGTGTAAGTTGGTTTTGTATGTATTTTGTGGGTTTCTCCTGATACTGATGGTACATTTTAGAAATATAATATTTGCAAAATTTTCTGAATAATTGTTTATTTATTTTTCAGATCAATTTTGTTTTCTTATTCAACATAGTGAGAATATTAATGACGAAGTTAAGAGCGTCCACCACCTCGGAGACCATACAGTACAGGTAGGTGTCCTCTATACAGGACTTTTGTGCTGCAATGTCTTCAGCAGGCACCTAGAAAATCACAATGACTTCTCTCCCCACCATTACCCCAAATACTAATATCTTGGCTGACTTGAATATAAGGACATTTATAAAGTAATTCAGGCTCTCAGAGCTGCATGATTCTGGGAAGAATGAGAATCACAATTGTTCTGCTTAGTACTAAGATCCCGATTCTCACGGCGTGCCATCATCTTTCACATTATGCAAAAAAATTAAAAATATTGGGCTAACTTTACTGTTTCTTTTTTTTTTTTTATTCATTAAAGTGTATTTTATTCAAAAAAAAAAATGCAAAACTGCGCAAATACAATATGACATAAAATATTGCAACAACCACCATTTTATTCTCTAGGATCTCTGCTAAAATATATATATATATATATATATATATATATATATATAGTTTCTAAGTAATTTTCTAGCAAAAACATAATGATTTGAACTTGAAACCAACAAGTGTCAGAAAAAGGCTTATGCCGGGTACACGCGACCCTGCTACCCGGCGGACTTAGTCAGACTTTGCAGCGGAGGTCAGCCTGACTTTCCGAACGAGCAGACTTGCCCACACATGACCAGACTTTTCCGGCGGACAATCCTCTGGACTCTGGCAGGTGTCCGCCGGACTTGCCCGAACACGGAGTAAAGTCCGTTCATTTTGAATGTGGCTCCGGGTAGACGGAACTAACGCAGGAAGTCAATGTCGCTGCCTCCATCGACGAGATTGACACCTCGCGAGTCCCGTCACCTGGCATGGATTTAAAGGGGAAGCCCTACGCCGAAAAAACTGCGTGGGGGTCCCCCCAAAGTCCGTAGCAGACCCTTATCCGAGCACGCAGCCCGGCTGGTCAGTAAAGGGGGTGGGGATGAGCGGGCGCCCCCCCTCCTGAGCCGTACCAGGCCGCGTGCCCTCAACATTGGGGGGTGCTTTGGGGAAGGGGGAGCCCTGCGCCCCCCCCCACCCCAAAGCAACTTGTCCCCATGTTGATGAGGACAAGGCCCTCTTCCTGACAACCCTGGCTGTTGGTTGTCGGGGGCTGCGGGCGGGGGGCTTATCAGAATCCAGGAGCCCCCTTTAATAAGGGGGCCCCCAGATACCGGCCCCCCACCCTATGTGAATGAGTATGGGGTATGATGTACCCCTACCCATTCACCTGGGGAAAAAAGTGTTAATAAAAAAACACAACACAGGTTTTTAAAATACTTTATTAGACAGCTCTGGGGGTCTTCTTCCGACTTCGGGGGTCTTCTCACCGGACTCCTCCACTATCTTCTGCTCTTTTACCGCTAGCTCTTTTACTAGCGGAGGCTTTCTTCTTCGTCGTCGCCGCCGTCCGGGGGTCTTCTTCCGACTTCGGGGGTCTTGTCCCGCTCTTTGGTTCTTCCCTGAATCGGGTAGAATCGGATAATGCTTTGATCGGGAGGGGGAAAGAATCACAATCTCGATTCTTATAGATTAATCGTGCAGCTCTATTCTCAGTGCGGTTACAAGTCTGAATTTATACATTCCAGACATGTCACAATGTACAGCAACTGTATTATTTTTCTTTTAAAAAAAGCTCCACTTTTCATCAAATTTTTTTTTATTTTATATTTTGCTCCTAGTCCAAGGACTCATCCTAGGCTGAGATGATGTCATCAGTCTACTGCAGACAGGAATAAGCATTTCCTCATTCTCCTCTCACCCCAGTGGTCTGATTTGCACAGTGTAACTTTGTAGCAAATCACAGAGGCGGCAGCAGGGGCTGATTTGTGTCCGTCATGCTTAGACAAAGCCAAGAACTGCATGATAATCCAAGACGTAGATGATGACCCTGGATGGTTCCCAAGCAAAGATGGTGCTGTCCATCTGGGGAGAAGAGACGTGGGCAGTGCCGGGGGAGTAATGTGATCTCTGTAGCAGCTAATGCTTTAATTTGTTTAATTTACGTTTACACCAATTTTTTTGTATCTTGCAGGAAAGCAGTTAAAGCCACTCTAGTCCTCCTCCCCCTGCTCGGGATAACATACATGCTTTTCTTTGTGAACCCGGGAGAAGACGACGTCTCTCAAATCGTCTTTATTTATTTTAATTCTTTTCTCCAGTCTTTTCAGGTAATTTAATTTAAAGTGGGTTGCTACATTGTCATCGGCTTGTCAGAGGTAATGATAATTGATAAAGGATGTAGACATTAAAGCTGAGATCCAGCTACAGTGTTTATGTGCTAACAATGGGCATGCTGATAGGAGGAGAGAGCAGAGTGACAGAGAGATGCACTTATCAGCAGAAGCCATGCTAGGATTCAGAAAGACCAGAGCATCACGTATTAGTTCTTTTTTTTGTGTATGTTAAATTAAGAAAAAATATTTTTTTTAAATAAAATAATTATTTTATTTTTAATAATAATAATAATAATATATAATAAATAAATATATGTATGTGTGTGTATATATATATATATATATATATATATATATATATTACTTTATATACCACTAAAATAGCAACTTTGCGATTTTAGTGACATTTTCAGCAGGACCAGTATAGAGTAAAAAACTGTATCTTCAGAAAAGCTGGCCAAACACTCTATCCAACAACTACAGTGCATATGTGCTAACAAGGGACAAGCTGATAGGAGGAGAGAGCAAAGTGACACAGAGATGAGCTTATCAGCAGGGGCCATGCTAGGATTCAGAAAGACCTAGAGCATCACTTATTAATTTTGTTTTTGTGTTAAAATAAGAAAAAGCGGGGAAAAAGAATTATAATAATTATAATTATAATAATTTCATTTTAAATCTTATTAATAACAATAATAATAATAATAATAATAAAAGATATATATATATATATATATGTAAATACTGTATATACCAAGTGTAAATAACTTTGCAATTTTAGTGTCATTTTCAATATATAAATATATAGGTAAGAGAGGGTTAAGGGGTGTATAGGTAAGAGAGGGGTGAACGAGTATATAGGTAAGAGAGGGTTAAGGGGTATATAGGTAAGATAGGGTTAAGTGGTATATAGGTAAGAGAGGGTTGAGGGGTATATAGGTAGGAGAGGGTTCAGGGGTATATAGGTAAGAGAGGGTTCAGGGGTATATAGGTAAGAGAGGGTTAAGGGGTGTATAGGTAAGAGAGGGGTGAACGAGTATATAGATAAGAGAGGGTTAAGGGGTATATAGGTAAGATAGGGTTAAGGGGTATATAGGTAAGAGAGGGTTGAGGGGTATATAGGTAGGAGGGGTGAAGGAGTATATAGGTAAGAGAGGGTTCAGGGGTATATAGGTAAGAGAGGGTTAAGGGGTATGTAGGTAAGAGGGGGGAAAAGAGTATATAGGTAAGAGAGGGTTAAGGGGTATATAGGTAAGAGAGGGTTGAGGGGTATATAGGTAAAAGAGGGTTGAGGGGTATATAGGTAAGAGAGAGTTAAGGGGTATAAAGGTAAGAGAGGGATAAAGAGTATATAGGTAAGAGGGGGGAAAGGAGTATATAGGTAAGAGAGGGTTAAGGGGTATATAGGTAAGAGGGGGGAAAAGAGTATATAGGTAAGAGGGGGGAAAGGAGTATATAGGTAAGAGAGGGATAAGGGGTATATACGTAAGAGAGGGTTAAGGGGTATATAGGTAAGAGGGGGGAAAAGAGTATATAGGTAAGAGAGGGTTAAGGGGTATATAGGTAAGAGGGGGTTAAGGGGTAAATAGGTAAGAGGGGGATTAAGGGGGTATATAGGTGGTAGAGTGTTTAAGGCGTATATAGGTAAGTTTGGGGAGGGGTAATGTAGAGAATTGAAGAATATAATGTTATCTATCAGTAGACTTTGCTTGTCTTTTTATGTCGATAAGAAATGTCTGAAATTTAGTAGAAGAAATAATTTTCTTGTGTTTTTTTTCTTTTTCAGGGCTTCTTTGTATCAGTATTTTACTGTTTTTTGAATGGAGAGGTAAGTGCGCCAATAATTCGGTATAACACTCAGTAACTAAATGTTGGGCTATCCGCTAATTCTTTAAACTTTTTTAAATGTCAAACTTTCTTGTGAATAGCGAGGAGCAGATAGAGTTGCTAGAACTTTACACACTTTGTTAAAGTAAAATAAAGTATTCTGATGGTATTACTTTAACCACTTGCCTACCAGGCACTTTTACCCCCTTCCTGCCCAGACCGCCCTGATCCGCTCCGCTCCGCTCCGCTAACTCCAGATTGATGGATGTCCTATTTTCCATCCGTCTGGCGGATTGAATGAAAACGGACAGGTGGTCCGTAATCATCCGATCCCCCCCATAGGGAAGAGCGGCCTCTCTGACGAGTCCATCCCTACACAGAGTGCAGATACGGACTTGTCATCCGCCGGCTCAGCGGGGATCAACGGAGCGATCCCCGCTGAGCAAGTGGAGTAGTAAAAACAGACAGCCCTGTGTGAAGGGGGCCTAACACTACTTAAAAAAAGTGAGTACACCCCTCACATTTTTGTAAATATTTTATTCTATCTTTTCATGTGACAACACTGAAGAAATGACACTTGTCTACAATGTAAAGTAGTGAGTGTACAGCTTGTATAACAGTGTAAATTTGCTGTCCCCTCAAAATAACTCAACACCCAGCCATTAATGTCTAAACCGCTGGCAACAAAAGTGAGTACACCCTTCAGTGAAAATGTCCAAACTGGGCCCAAAGTGTCAATATTTTGTGTGGCCACCATTATTTTCCAGCACTGCCTTCACCCTCCTTCACAAGAACTTCACAGGTTGCCACTGAATTCCTCTTCCCCTCCTCCATGACGACATCACGGAGCTGGTGGAGGTTAGAGACTTTGCGCTCCTCCACCTTCCATTTGAGGATGCCCCACAGATGATCAATAGGGTTTAAGTCTGGAGACATGCTTGGCCAGTCCATCACCTTTACCCTCAGCTTCTTTAGTAAGGCAGTGGTCATCTTGGGGGTGTGTTTGGGGTCGTTATCATGTTGGAATACTGCCCTGCGGCCCAGTCTCTGAAGGGAGGGGATCATGCTCTGCTTCAGTATGTCACAGTACATGTTGGCATTCATGGTTCCCTCAATGAACTGTAGCTCCCCAGTGCCGGCAGCACTCATGCAGCCCCAGACCATGACACTCCCACCACCATGCTTGACTATAAACAAGACACACTTAGAATAAAGGTGTACAAAAATACTGCTCCGTGAAAAGATGTGCTCTACCCAGCTGCCAACACTACTGAAGACTACACAGTAACATGCAAAAATTAAAACAAAAAAGTGTGGCGCTTAGGTGGCAACAAACCACATGAACCAGTAAGGCACTAATTCAAGCGAAAAAAATTACATACACTTCAAAAAAAAGGGAGAAAATATGTGTAAATTCCGTTATATATCAAGAGATCTTACTCCCAGGTGGAAGAGTGCATGAACCTCATGCACACAAAAGGTTAAAGTAAATAAAATTAACATATACAGTCCATCAAGTGAACGTCTTCTTAGCCCTTGTACACACGGTCGGACATTCCGACAACCAAATCCGTTGGATTTTGTCTGACAGATTTTGTCCGAAACTGTTGCATACACACGGTCGGACAAAGTTGTCGGAAAATCCGATCATTCAGAACGTGATGACGTTATTTCATTACGATGGGACTACGTTCAGGCTAATAGCCAATAGCTTTGATGTAGGAATTTGATCTGAGCATGCGTGGCACTTTGTCCGATCGGAATTCTCTACACATGATCGGAGTATGTCCGATCGGAGCAATTTATCGGAAAATTTTACCAACAAGTTGGAAAAGTTGGTCCGTCGGATATTCGGGCGGAAACAGTCCGATGGAGACCACACACAGTCGGAATATCCGACAAAACGCTCCGATCGGACACATTCCGTCAGAATCTCCGACCGTGTGTACAAGGGCTTAAACGTTCACTTGATGGACTGTATATGTTAAATTAATTTTATTTACTTGAACCTTTTGTGTGCATGAGGTTCATGCACTCTTCCACCTGGGAGTAAGATCTCTTGATATATAACGGAATTTACACATATTTTCTCCCTTTTTTTTTAAGTGTATGTAATTTTCTTTGCTTGAATTAGTGCCTTACTGGTTCATGTGGTTTGTTGCCACCTAAGCGCCACACTTTTTTGTTTTAATTTAGGCAAGACACACTTGTCTTTGTACTCCTCACCTGGTTGCCGCCACACACGATTGTCACCATCTGAACCAAATACATTTATCTTGGCCTCAGGTTCCAGTAATCCATGTCCTTAGTCTGCTTGTCTTCAGCAAACTGTTTGTGGGCTGTCTTGTGCATCATCTTTAGAAGAGGTATGCAGTGTGTGGCGTATGGTCTGAGCACTGACAGGCTGACCCCCCACCCCTTCAACTTCTGCAGCAATGCTGGCAGCACTCATACGTCTATTTCCCAAAGACAACCTCTGGATATGACGCTGAGCACATGCACTCAACTTCTTTGGTGGACCATGGCGAGGCCTGTTCTGACTGGAACCTGTTCTGTTAAACTGCTGTATGGTCTTGGCAACCGTGCTGCAGCTCAATTGCAGGGTCTTGGCAATCATCTTATAGCCTAGGGCCTAGGCCATCTTTATGTAGAGCCATGAGGTGCCATGTTGAACTTCCAGTGAGCAGTATGAGAGAGTGAGAGCGATAACACCAAATTTAACACACCTGCTCCCCATTCACACCTGAGACCTTGTAACACTAACAAGTCACATGACAGCGGGGAGGGAAAATGGCTAATTTGGACATTTTCACTTTGGGGTGTACTCACTTTTGTTGCCAGCGGTTTAGACATTAATGGCTGTGTGTTGAATTATTTTGAGGGGACAGCAAATTTACACTGATATACAAGCTGTACACTCACTACTTTACATTGTAGACAAGTGTCATTTCTTCAGTGTTGTCACATGAAAAGGTAGGATAAAATATTTACAAAAATGTGAGGGGTGTACTTACTTTTGTGAGAGTGTATATGCTGCACTGATGGACACTGATGGGCTGCACTTATTATCAGTGTAAATGTGTGCTGTCATGGGCTAGCCAGTCATCGGCTTTCCTTTTGTCACACAGTGACAGCTCTGAGGAAAGGAGATGCCGATAATCAATATTTGTTTACACGGGATCAGCTATTATTGGACACAGCTGATCATATTGTATAGGGCCACTGTGATTGTCCCTTTACCTCAATCACAGAGCCTCTTGCTATCGGGACACTTGCACTGGCTCACTCACACACAGAGCATGGCTAGGCCCCAAACCCCACTCTCTCCTCACTGGCTGTTATAGATAGCAGCGGGAGCCAATGGCCCCCCACAGCTGTCTCTGAGCCATTGAGGAGGGGGAGAGCCAAGAGAGCAGCTGCTCTTGTGCACATCACTGGATCGAGATCAGGCTCAGGTACAGTAAGTATAAGGGAAAAATGGATTAAGGTAAAAAAAACTTTCCGCTTTTATAACCACTCGTTTTTTTTTTTTGTTTGTTTGTTTAACCACTTCAATACCGGGCACTTATACACCCTCCTGCCAGACTAATTTTCAGCTTTCAGCGCTGTCGCACTTTGAATGACAATTGCGCGGTCATGCAACACTGTACCCAAACTCAATTTTTATCATTTTGTTCCCACAAATAGAGTTTTCTTTTGGTGGTATGTGATCACCTCTGGGGTTTTTATTTTCTGCTAAACAAACAAAAAAAGACTGAAAATTTGCAAAAAAAAAATGTTTTTTGTTTGTTACAAATCTTTGTAAATAAATAAGTTTTCTCCTTCACTGATGTGCACTGATGGGGCTACACTGATGGGCACTGATAAGGCGGCACTGATGGGCACCAATGAGGTGTCACTGATGGGCACTGATGAGGTGGCACTGGTGGGCACTGATGATGGGCACTAATATGCAGCACTGATATGCAGCACTGATGGGTACACATAGGCGGCACTGATGAGCACTGAAAGGTGGAACTGATGGGCACTGAAAGGCGGCATGGATGGCCACTGATAGGCCACATGGAAGGACATGGATGGGCACTGATATGTGACACTGATGTACACTAATGGATGGTACTGATGGGCATCACTGATGGCATTGCTGGCATTATTGTTTGGCACTGATTGGCATCCATTGTGGGAACTGATTGGCATTCACTGTGGGCACTGATTGGAATCCCTGGTGGCCATGGATGGCATAGCTGGTGGTGACTCGTGGTGGGCATCCCTGGTGGTCCTGGTGGCATCCCTGGTGGTCCAGTGTGGGCATCTTCGGGGGGGCTGCGCTCATAATCAGTCAGCACAGACCCCCCCATCGGAGGAGCAGCCAATCAGCTCTCCTCTACTCTGACAGACGCAAGTGAGGAAAAGCCAATCAACAGCACTTCCTGTTTATACTGTGATCAGCCGTGATTGGACACAGCTGATCATGGGGTAAAGAGCCTCCGTCAGAGACTCTTTACCTAGATCGGAGTTGCGGTGTGTCAGACTGACACACCGCAACAACGATCGCCGTGATTTGCACGCAGGCGTGGAGCGGCTTGTAATCCTGAAAGAAGTCATATGACGTCCGGTCAGGATGACCCAACCACTTTGCCGATGTAATTTTGCAATATTGCGGGCGGCAGGTGGTTAAAAATAAGAAACGTGTTATATTTACCTGCTCTGTGCAGTAGTTTTACACAGAGCAGCCCGGATCCTCCTCTTCTCTGGTCCCCTTCCAGTGCTCCTGGACCCTCCCTCATGCTGAGTCCCCCCCCCCCCCCCCCAGCAAGCAGCTTGCTTTGGGGGGCACCTAAGCTAAGGATGAGCTTCGAGTCAAACTCATGTTCGAGTCAGACATTGCCTGTTCGCCTGTTCAGCGAACAGTGAACAATTTGGGCTGTTCGCGGCAAATTAGAAAAGCCGGAACACCCTATACAAGTCTATGGGAGAAATCTAAAGTGCTAATTTTAAAGCCTAATAAGCAAGTTACTGTCCTAAAAAGTGTTTGGGGACCTGGGTCCTGCCCCAGGGGACATGGATCAATGCAAAAAAAAGTTTTAAAAACTGCATTTTTCAGGAGCAGTGATTTTAATAATGATTAAAGTGAAACAATAAAAGTGTAATATTCCTTTAAATTTCATACCTGGGGGGTGTCTATAGTATGCCTGTGAAGGGGCGCATGTTTCCCGTGCTTAGAACTGTTCCTGCACAAAGTGTCATTTCTGCAGGAAAAAAAGTCTTTTAAAATCACTCGTGGCTATAATGAATTGTCGGCTCCCGTAATACAGAGAACACTCATTGAGTGTTCTCTGTATTACGGGAGCCGACAATTCATTCATTGATAAAAAAAAGCGTGGGGTTCCCCTAAATTCAATTACCAGGCCCTTCAGGTCTGATATGGATATTAAGGGGAACCCCGCGTCAAATTAAAAAATTTTTTTACGTGGGGGTCCCCCTAAAAATTCATACCAGACCCTTTATCCGAGCACGCAACCTGGCAGGCCGCAGGAAAAGAGGGGGGACGAGAGAGCGCCCCCCTCCCTCCTGAACCGTACCAGGCCACATGCCCTCAACATTGGGAGGATGCTTTGGGGGTCTGTGACCCCTCAAAGCACCATGTCATCATGTTGATGGGGACAAGGGCCTCATCCCCACAACCCTGGCTGGTGGTTGTGGGGGTCTGCGGGTGGGGGGCTTATCAGAATCTGGAAACCGCCTTTAACAAGGGGACCCCCAGATCCCGGCCCCCCCCTGTTTGAAATGGTAAGGGGGTACAAAAGTACACCTACCATTTCACAAAGAAAGTGTAAAAAATTGTTAAATAAGACAAACACACTTTTGAAAAATTCCTAAAAATAAAAAAAAGATTCCAGCGGTGGTAATCCACTCTTGCTATCCAGCGACGGATGATCATCTCTCCGGGGTCCAGCGATGGCTGATCTGATCCAGCGACGGGTGATTTTCAGTCCAGCGCAGTCCATCCATGCATCCGTCTTCTGTCTCCACTGAGGAGACTGCGGGGATCCCAGTGCCTGACGTTTCTTATATTAGGAGGGCGGGGCCACCCGTCACCTGACCCCGCCCCCTCTGACGCTAGTGAGGGAAGCCAGGGGTTCCCCAATGACGTATGGGTGACCCCGCCCCCCTCTGATGTAACGGAAACCTGCTCTGATCCAAGCCCCAACCCCTCTCTCTCCTTATTGGCTCATTTGCTTCGATTGACAGCCACGCGAGCCAATGGCGCCTGCTGCTGTCTCAGCCAATGAGGAGGGAGAGTACCACACAGCCGAGTCTCTCATGCAACATAGCTGGATCGAGATGGGGCTCAGGTAAGTATTATGCCCTGTACACACGGTCAGACATTCCAACGACAATATCCGTCTGATTTTTTTCAGACGGATTTTGGCCCAAACTTGTCTAGCATACACACGGTCGCACAAAGTTGTCGGAAAATCCGATCCTTTGGAACGAGGTGACGTAAACCACGTACGACGGGACTATAAAGAAGCCAGTAGCCAATAGCTTTCATCTTGTAATTTATTCTGAGCATGCTTGGCACTTTGTCCGTCGGAATTGTCTACACACGATCGGAATTTAAACAATCGGATTTTGTTGTCGGAAAAATTAAAAATCCAGCTCTCAAACTTTGTGCGTCGGAAAATCCGACGGAAAAAGTCCGATAGAGCCCACACACGATCGGATTTTCCGACAAGATAATCCGATCAGACTTTTTCGGTCTGAATTTCCAACCGTGTGTATGGGGCATTAGCCAGTGAGGAGAGTACCAGACAGCCGAGTCTCTCTTGCAACATCGCTGGATCGAGATGGGGCTCAGGTAAGTATTAGAGGTACTGAGGGTGGCTGCTGCACACTATGCATGAATATATAAAAAAAAAACCTTCTGGCTTTAGAACCACTTTTTTGTTTTGAAAACCACAACTGGTACACAAAACAGCGCCCATCCGTGCTCCTCAGTTGCAACCGCTAATGATATCCCTGGCTCGCTCCAAGCTGGCGAATTGCCGGAGAAGCAGATGTTTAATGTTTTATTGATTGGAGCTCTGAGAATTTATTTCATTTTGCGGCTCGGTTGGACTTTTTCAGAAACTCGTTTCCTCAACCAAAAAACTATTAATTGAGTTGACACCTGGATAAGTGAGACCCAAAAAACAAGCCCTGCTTTAATCTATAATACATCAGCCTGGAGACGAGGGCTCTTCTCTTTGTTCTAGTAGTCAGTACTCCTCTTTAAGAATGCAGAATCTGAACATTTAACACATAAGGATTAAAAAAAAAAAATATATATATATATATATATATATATATTTATTTTATTTCAGTGTCTATTATCATTTTGTTACATTAAAATCTTTGATCTTATTGAAAAGTATTGGTTTAAAATTAGGAGGCGTTTTTTTTTCGGTTTGGATGTGGCGGCTGCATTAGTTTGCAGCATTTTTTATTTTTTTTGCATATTTTCCCCTGGCGATCCTGCCAGTAAACACACTTCCTGTCCCGGGGGGGGGGGGGGGGGGTGATGACAAAAGTTATATTCACTAAACTTTATCCAGACTGCCTGATAATGGATGCAGTTGGCAGCTCAGAGAAAATAAGCTTGACCTCTGTACCCCTTCCTCCTGAAATATGAATGGCAATATTCTGATTTAATTACAGAATCCTAATTCATTAGCACCTTGCATTTATTATTAATATCACAGGATTATTAACCGCGGCCGCCTTGAGCTAATTTGTAAAAAAAAAAAAAAAAAACAGCCAAGATTGGAAGCTGCAGTCAGTCGGGAGGAGTAGTCGGGTCTGGAATGGCTTTTGGTTACTTTTAACATTTGTTAAGTTATTCGTTTAAAATATTTATTTCATAGCTGAGGGCCCAAAGTGACATTATAGGATACGATTATTCTCCAAAAGGAATCGACTCATACAAATGGCCACAAAAGGATACAAAAGATAGGAACAAATAATGCTCTCTGTATAAGCGTTGCCTTTTATTGATACAAAGAATAGAACTCACATAATATATTATAGACAATCAGCGGCTTAACATCGCTAAAGCAGAGCAGGATAAAACCCATAGCTCACTGCTTCCTATAGCTTACAACTCAGTTAAACTGCAAACTTCCAGGGGAAGGACACCTCTGTTCAAAGTGTGTGCCTCGTGATGCTCCGCCCTATGCGTTGCGTCAGACTGACTTTTATCATTTGATTGCTAACTGCATTTATTTATAAAAACACATACTTGAATAGATTTTTTTTTTTTTTTAAACTGCTTAGTGTCACTTTAAAAGTTCCGTTGCGGTCATTAACAACTTGCCGACTAGCCTCCATCATTATAGTGTGGCAGGTTGGCTCTATTGCACGAATCGCTGTACGTGTACATCATATCGCTGTCAGAAACCATGAATCAGACCAAGGCAGAAGTACAATTAAAGTAATTATAAAGTGATTTTTTTTTTTTTTTAAATAACAAACATGTTATACTTACCTCCACTGTGCAGCTCGTTTTGCACAGAGTGGCCCCCGAACCTGCTCTTCTGCTTCCTCCCGCAGGTGCTTCTCACGTTCATGCGAGCTCCCTCACATGGTGAGAAGCATCTGAGGGCGCGCTCACGTGATACAGCCAGCGGCTATAGCCGCTCGCTGTATCACACGGCCCGCCCCCCTGTGCTCTGCGTCAGTGGATGTGATTGACAGCAGCGCGAGCAAATGGCTGCGCTGCTTTCCATCCATCTACTCCAGCCAATCAGCGGCCAGGCTAAACGGTGGAAAGGACGTCGGGGGACGAGCGCGGGACTTTCGAGGGGTAAGGTAAGTAAAACAGGGGGGGCTGGGGGCGCAGACACTGTCAGATGTTTTTTCACCTTAATGCATAGAATGCATTAAGGTGAAAAAACATTTACCTTTACAACCCCTTTAAATCACACTTGTTTATTAAAGCGGTTCTTCACCCTAAAGGGGAAGTTCCGCTAGTATTATCCCTCCCCCCCTCCGGCGCCACAATCCGCACCTTTCGGGGGGGAGGGGGGTGCAGTTACCTGGATAATCCAGGTATCTGCACCCACTTCCGGCCAGACCGCCGCATGACTCCGCCCACCCCCGCATGGCTCCGCCCCCCGTTGTGTTCTGGGAAACGCACAGTTCCCAGAGACACAGCGGGGGACCATAAGAGAAGCGCAGCGCAACTCGCGCATGCGCAGTAGGGAACCGGGCAGTGAAGCCCTCATGCTTCACTTCCCGATTCCCTGACAGAGGATGGCGGCGGTGGCTGCAGCGAGACGAGCGATCGCTCGTTATCTGCCGCCGACATCGCTGGAACCTGGGACAGGTAAGTGTGATATTATTAAAAGTCAGCAGCTGCAATATTAGTAGCTGCTGGCTTTTAATATTTTTTTTTTTAGGTGCAGCTCCTCTTTAAGTAAAAATAAAAAGGTAAATAGAAAAAGCGTAGTCAAAGCATAGCCAGAGTCCAGTAACCGGATAGAGTAGTCAGCCAGGCCAGAGTTCAATAACCAGATCGGGTAATCAGCCAGGCCAGAAGTCAGGGATCCAAGTAGAGCAACAGCAAGCAGGATAAGGAGCCAGAAGGGATGTCAGAAATCCAGTCTTTAAACAGAACCGCAGGAGATGGTTTCTTGTGATGTGACCAAGGCGAAGGCAGAGGTGAAGTGAACTGGACAGCTTTAAGTAGGCAGGTCAGACGAGCAGGATCAGGAACAGCGGGTAACTGTGGAGAGAGATGAGAGCTGGCAATTAGCAACAGCTGAGCAGCCAGCCCAGAATAGGAAGGGCTAAGCCAGCCCTGACATTAACATAGTTACATAGTAGGTGAGGTTGAAAAAAAGACACAAGTTCATCAAGTCCAACCTATGTGTGTGATTATATGTCAGTATTAGGCCCCATACACGCTATCAGATTTTCTGCAGATTTTTTCTTTCAGATTTACCAAAAAGTGCAAGGGCCTGCCTGATTGCATGCAAATTGAAACTCCTAAGGTTTGACCTCATATTATGTTTTTGGTAAATCTGGTAAAGGAAAAACTCAGCAGAAAAACTGATAGTGTGTATGGGGCTTTACATTGTATATCCCTGTATGTTGTGGTCGTACAGGCAATAGATACAGTGGGCGCACGCACGCACCCACAGTGCATGGCCAAAGCCGATGCACGTGGCCAGCAGCTGCACTGTCCGCCGGCCACCTGCAATCGCTCCACAGAGAGCCAGAACGGGGATCTGTCAGTGTAAACAAACAGATCCCCATTCTGCCAGGGGAGGAGAGAGAGATTGTCTGTTCCTAGGGATTAGGAACAGCAATCCCTCTCCTCCTCCTCCAGTCAGTCCCCCCCCCCCCCACAGTTAGAAACACCTTCCCAGGGAACACATTTAACCCCTTAAATTGATCCCTAGTGTTAACCCCCTTCCCTGCCAGTGACATTTATACAGTAATCAGTGCATTTTTATAGCAGTGATCGCTGTATAAATGTCACTGGTCCCAAAAAAAGTGTCAAAAGTGTCCGATATATATGCTGCAATCCCGCTAAAAAAAAACACTGATCACCACCATTACAAGTAAAAAAAACAATTAATATATGCTTCTTGTGATTTTTTGATTTTTTTTACCAAAAATATGTAGAATACATATTGGCCTAAATTAATGAAGAAAATTATTTGTTTACATTTTCTTGGAGGATATTTATTATAGCAAAAAGTAAAATATATTGTTATTTTTTTTTTCAGAATTGTCGTCTTTGTTTGTTTATAGCACAAAAAAATAAAACCGCAGAGGTGATTAAATACCACCAAAAGAAAGCTCTATTTGTGAGAAAAATTTTGTTTGGGTGCAAAGACTCACGACCGCGCAATTGTTAGTTAAAGCGAAAAATGGCCTGGTCATTAAGGCCGGGTTCACACCGCTGCGATGCGGGAACGCCGCGAATCCGCGGCGTTTTCCCGCATCGCACACCTCCCGCCGGCAGTTCACACTGCCCTATGCGGACGGCTGGGAGTGTCAATGTTATGTTAATGACACCCCCAGATCCGTCCGCATATCGCAGTGCGATCTGCCAACTCGCACAGGAATCGGATCGCATGGTGTGAACCCCCATGCGATCCGATTCTGTTGCGGACCAAAAAAAGGGTCCCGTGCGAGTTTGCTGCGGGAGCGCTGCGAATTCAGCCATACTATCTGTATGGCTGAACTCGCAGCGCTACGGAGATCGGATGTGATTTGCTGTGCGAATCACATCCGGATCTCCCCCCGCAGCGGTGTGAACCGGGCCTAAGGGGGCAAATCCTTCCCGGTCCCTAAGTGGTTAATGCACACACGTTAAAGAGCTTTATGGCAAGTGTTAGTGTGCACTATGTTAAGACAGCCCATTCATTATGAATAGTTGAGGAAAGTGGAAACACTGGACCCGTAGTATAATAAACTCTTATGCCCCGTACACACGATCGGAAATTTCGCCAGCAAAAGTCAGATGAAAGCTTTTGGTCAGAAAATGCGACCGTGTTTTTGCTCCATCAGACTTTTGCTGGCAGTCAGAAAAAGTTCTGATCGGAAATTCCAATCATCTGTACAAATTCCAACACACAAAATTCCTACGCATGCTCGGAAACAATTTGACGCAAGTGTGGAAGCATTGAACTTAATTTTCTTGGCTCGCGGTAGTGTTGTACGTCACCGCGTTCTTGACGGTCGAAAGTTGTGTGACCGTGCGTATGCAAGACAGCTTGAGCGGAATCCCATCAGAAAATTCTGCCGGAAAAAACATCAGAGCTTTTTCCGACCAAAATTCCGATCGTGTGTACGCGACATTAGGATTATTTTACTGTTATTGTTATCTTAAAGCGGGAGTCCGCCGGGACTCCGCGTTTTTTTTTATTTATTTTTTTATTTTTTAAAGCCAGCAGCTACAAATACTGCAGCTGCTGACTTTTAAAATAGTGACACTTACCTGTCCAGCGCGCCCACAATGTCGGCACCCGAAGCCGATCTCTAGATCGGTACTCGGGTGCTGCCGCCGCCATCTTGGGTATGGGAATCAGGAAATGGAGCCTTTCGGCTTCATTTCCCGGTTCCCTACTGCGCATGCGCGAGCCGCGCTGCGCAATAAGGACGGTCCCCGCTGCCTCTGGGATCTGTGTGTTTCCCAGCAGGCAGCGGGGCACTTGCGGAAGGGGGCGGGCACTTGCGGAAAGGGGCGTAATCTACGCCCCTTTCGGCAAAGAGCTATCCCTGAAGTGGGTGCAGTTACCTGGATTATCCAGGTAACTGCACCCCCCTCCCCCCTGAAAGGTGCCAATTGTGGCGCCGGAGGGGGGGAGGATTCCGATGAGCGGAAGGTCCATTTTAGGCTGCTAGCAGGCTTCAGCACTTCTTGAAGCTTGTTGAAAGCCTGCTAGCAGCTTGCTTAAAGTGGCAATCAGTACTCTGATTTAGGGAGAAAAAAAATCCTGATCACTTCCCAAGAGTAGTACAGTGTTATTATGTTAACAATGTAGTGCTCTGGTAACAGTGTGTTAAAAAACAATTGTAACAAAAAAAAAGAAAACATTTTTAAAAAAAAGATTAAAAATAAAAGTTAAAAAAATATTTAAAATGTTTTTATTTTTTGTTAATATTGTTTTCATACTATCACCAGGCAGTGTCCCTGATCACCACCACATCAGTATATAATGCTGTATTGAACTGGTGACAGTAAAAAAAATGTGACAAAAAATTACAACTTCAAAAAACTTGCCATGCCTCTTACCAAATACCCTGGACTGTCTACTTTCCAAAAAGGGTCATTTGGGGGGTATTTGTTTTTGGGCCTCAAGAACAGATATATATCCCATAATTTGTGGAGTCCAAAACTTTCCTACAGACTAAATAATATACACTGAGTTGGGTTATTTTCACCAAGGAAATATATCAGAATGACCTAAATTTGTGAAGAAAGGTTATTTATTTGCAAAATTGTATAACAGAAACGAACAAAAACACGTTTTTCTTTTTAAACAATTTTGGCCTTTTTTTGTTTATTTAGCAAAAAATAAAAAAGCAAGTGGCGATTAAATAGTAGTTACAGAAACTTTTTTTTTCAATTTGGAAAAAAAATTCTAAATCATGTAAATGAAAGCTGTTGTAAGCACCCCTACCAGTGCCTTTTCCAACTTTTCCAACTGGCACATTTGCTGGTCAGCTTGGCTTGTTACAAGACTCGGAAAGACAAAAGCTGCTGTGTAATGGCAGCAACAATCTGCATCATATAAGTCGTTTTTTTAAATTTGCCACTTTATTGGCAGATTGGTAACTAGAGGCTTTATTAGCAGGCACAACTGTTGTGATTCATCCCATAAAATACCTGGAAAAATATTATTTTTTGTCAGTAGACGTCTTAGTTTTATTCGCCTTGGTAAAACGAATGAATAAAATTTTGCGTTTTGCGTTTTCAGGTCCGATCGGCTGCCAGGAAGCGATGGCACCGCTGGCAGGATCACCATTCTCTCCGCGTTCGCGTGGCCCGCGCCATGTCTATACCAACGTCTCCCACGCGGATCAGCTTTCACAGCATAAAGCAAACGGCGGCTGTTTGAATACCGCGGACCTCTGGAGCTTTTGCAACTTTTTTTTTATTTCCTAGATTCTCACTGTGACGTGTCAGTGAACATATCCTACCTTTTGTCCCTGGAGCTTCACGGGAGGGGCGTGCTCAGAACAAAAAAAAAAAAGATCCACGGCTGAGTGCTCGTGATGTTGGATTCAGTATTGTAAGCACAACAATGGAGACATCTCGTTTTGGAAGAGCCACGCAATTATATTTAGCGGACAGAGAGTTTAGACAGAATCTATTTCAACCCACGTCTCAGAAGAAAAGGCTGAAGATGGTTTTACAATGGACCTTGCACAAAAAAAAAAAATCATAAATGGTAATTAAGTGAAAAAATATCTTTCCCAACAGTGTGATGTACTTTGCTTTCTTAGCTGTGTAAAGTAAGTGAATGTGTTTTAAAGAAATGACCCATGTTGGGCCTTGAAGAGCAAAGCCTGGCCTCAACCAATTGCTTGCTGCTGATTGCAGATCTGGACAAAACCAATGCCGATTTCAAGGTCTTATGCCGCGTACACGCGATCGGATTTTCCGACAGGAAATGTTGGCTGTCAGGCTGTTGGCGGGCCTGTTGGCGGATTCTCCACCGGTCAATTGTTGTTGGACTTTCCTCCAACAAATGTTGACTAGCATGTTCTCAAATTTTCCCCCAACAGATGTCTGTTGTCGGACTTTCCGAGCGCATGTACACAAGTCCGTCGGACAAAAGTCCAAAGTACAAACACGCATGCTGGGAATCAAGGCCAAGCCAGCAGCGCTCGGTCTTGTAAAACTAGCGTTTGGAATGGAGATATCACGCCGTACCGCTTGTACCTCACTACGTTTGGAATTGTTGGCCAACATTTGTGTGACCGTGTGTATACAAGACAAGTTTGAGCCAACAACCTTCGAACACAAATCCACGGTTTTGTTGGCGGAAAGTCCGATCGTGTGTACTCGGCATTAGAGTCTCTGTGCTGCTGGTCTCGTAAAATGTGGTGCCAACAGTCAAGCTATACCAGGGCTAAGCTCAAGTCAATCTAAAGTAATATGTCAGATCCAGAATACATTCATCCACGAGATAATTATAGATATATCTAGACCAGTCGGTAGCACTAGAGACTCTGGTCTATAATTATGTCATGCTGAAACTTGCCATTTAATGCCCCAATCTATGCTTCCCCCAGAGACCCTGCTGTATTTTATGCTCTCTTTTTGTATACTTAACCTTTACCAGATGTTTTTAGGCAGGTTAGGTAATGCGCATGCCCTATTTCTTCTCCAGTGGTGGGTGGTCCTCAGTGATGCAGAGATCGGCACTAATGTGCACCACTCTCTCCAACATTGTATATAAGTGTAGGGGGCTGTCATGACATCCATTTGGGGGAGGGGACCAATGATGTCCTACACTCACGTGCAGGGTGCATGACATGCATTGTCCTCTTCCTCTTGAGTCCTCAATGATGCAGAGATCGGCACTGATGTGGTGATGTGAAGACCACTCTCTCCATCATGGTAAATAAGTTTAGGGGGCTGTCATGACATCCATTTGGGTGAGGAGGACCAATGTTGTCCTACGCTCACAGAAAGGTTGCCTGACATGCATTGTCCTTTTCCTCTTTGGGATCTTCTGCAGTGGTGGGTGGTACTCAATGATGTAGAGATCGGCACTGATGCAGTGATGTGACAACCACTCTCTCCATCATTGTATATATGTTTAGGGGGCTATCATGACATCCATTTTGGGGGGGGGGACCAATGATGTCCTACACTCACAGGCAGGTTGCATGACATGCATTGTCCTCTTCTTCTTTGGGTCTTCTGCGGAGGGGGGTGGTTCTCAATGATGTAGAGATCGGCATTGATGTGGTGATGTGCAGACCACTCTCTCCAACATTTTATATAAGTGTACGGGCCTGTCATGACCTCCAGTTGGGGGGGGGGGGGGAGACCAATGACTTCCCACGTTCACAGGCAGGTTACATGCCTTGTATTTTCCTCTTCCTCTTTGGATCTTTTGCAGCAGTAAGCAGTTCTTAGGATCTTCTCCAGTGGCACAAAGTCCTCAATGATGCAGTGATCGGTACTGATGTGAGGATCATTCTCTAACTCATTGCATATAAGTACAGGGGACTGTCATGGCGCTCATTTAGGGGGGTCTCATGATGAACTACAAGCACAGGCAGGGTAGGTGATGTGCGGTGTCCTCTTCCTCTTTGGGTCTTCTCCACCGGTCAGCAGTCCTCAATGATGCAAAGATCGGCACTGATGTAGTGATATGAGCACCATCCTCTTCCATCATTGTATTGGTATCTGCTGTGACGGCTGCTTAAGGGTGTCCCGTAGCACCCCACACTCATAGGCAGGTTAGGTGTTGCACAGTGTCTTCTTCCTCTTTGGATCCTCCCCAGTGGTAGGCGGCCTTCAATAATGCAGAGAATGGTGGTGGTATGGAGACCATGCCCTCCATCATTGTAGGTAAGTACAGGGGGCTGTTGTGATGACTGGTTGGGGGAGGGCGGGGGTCCCATGATGCCCTACACTCACAGGCAGAGTTGGTGACCTCTTCCTCTGTGTCTTCTCCAGTGGTGGGTGGTCCTGCAGAGATCGGCGCTGATGTGGTGATGTGAAGACAACTCTCTCCATCATTGTAGATAAATGTAGAAGACCATCATGACATCCATTGGGGGGGGGGGGGGGGGGGCAATGACATCCCACGCTTACAGGCAGGTTACATGAGATGCATTGTCCTCCTCCTCTATGGATCTTTTCTAGCAGTAGGCAGTTCTCAATGATGCAGAGATTGGTGGTGATGTAAGGACCATTCTCTCCAGCATTGTATGTAAGTACAGGGTGCTGTCATGACGCCCATTTGGGGGGGTCCCATGATGACCTGCACTCAAAGGCAGGTTACATGAAGCACAGTGTTCTCTTTGAGTCTTCTCCAGTGGTGGGTGGTCTTCAGTGATGCAAAGATTGGTACCGATGTGATCTCAGGACCATTCTCTGCATCAATGTATATAAGTACAGGGAGCTGTATTTATGGAGTGGTCCCGTAATGCCCTACACCAGTGTTTCTCAACTCCAGTCCTCAAGGCGCCCCAACAGGTCATGTTTTCAGGATTTCCCTCAGATGAAACAGCTTTGGTAATTACTAAGGCAGTCAAACTGATCAAATCACCTGTGCAAAATAATGGGAAGCCTGAAAACATGACCTGTTGGGGGCGCCCTGAGGACTGGAGTTGAGAAACGCTGACCTACACTAAGGCCGCGTACACACGCGGGGACTGTTCTCTCAACTTTGTCCTCTGAACAGTGTTTCGGCGGACAGTCCGCTCGTGTGTGGGCTTTCAGCGGACAGTTTCAGCGGACAGTCTGCTGAACAAAGTTTTTCGGAAATTCCGAAAAACTGTCCGCTGAAACTTTGTTTCAGCGAACAGTCCCCTCGTGTGTAGGCTTGTTCGTCAAACTAAGTTCCGCGCATACTCAGAAAGGATTTACACGCCGAAGTTTGCATTGCAGTGTATAGGACGTCGTTTTCTAGTCCCGTCGTACGTGCCGTTCACGTCATCGCGCACGGTTTCAGCGGACTGTTCGTTCGTCGTGTGTGGCCAAGTCCGTCCATGCTAATTTTGAGCGGACTGTACAGGATATGTACAGGATATCCTCAGTCTTGAGCTGTGTCATTCAACTCTGAAGACTGAGGACATCTAGTGGTGAGAAGGAATTACTGTGGGGGCAGTGCTAGAGAGGAGGTGAGTTTTGCAACCAGAGCTATGTTTTGTTTTTACATTTTCTTTGGGTACCAAAAGAAAAAAAAATACTTGCCAGACCTGGGTATTTTTCAAGTGCCCATAATGCAAGATCTGTTTTAAAGGAAATTGTAGTGGGATGAGATCTTTTGCAGAAATGGCAAAACCATTTTTTTTCCTTTGTCCCGTTTTCAGAACAATGGATGGCGGCTAGTGGTACAGAATAAAGTTTGCAAGAGTGTTTAATTTTAAATAGTTTTAAAAGCAAAAAATAAATAAAAATAAAAAAATTCTACATAAAAATATTTTATAGGAAAAATACAATTTACAATAATGCTGAACATTTAGGAAAAGAGGTTGAAAGGAGGTCCTGTTGTAACTTTTGTTCAGCATTCAGATGCCCTTGTGAGGTGTGTTGGGTAACATACTGATACATAATGGTATATACAGTGCATATTTCACATGGAAAACTCTAGGGAGGGGAAGAGGTGAAGACTTGCTACTATGGAATTATTTGTTCTTTGGCTATATGAAAGAAAGCATCCTTGATATACCTGTAGATGTATCTACTGCACCCAGTCATTGCTACACTCCAAAATTTTGAATAGCTGTCCTTGTTTTTGTTTCTCCTTTCAGTAAAAATGCTGCCTCATGCCCTCACTCTCCAGTGCTCTGTGCTGACAGAGCTGAGTAACAGCTTAGCCCTTGTACACACGGTCGGAGATTCCGACGGAATGATCGGACCGTTTTGTCGGATATTCCGACTGTGTGTGGTCTCCATCGGACTGTTTCCGTCGGAGTACCCGACGGACCAAGTTTTCCAACTTGTTGGTAACATTTTCCGACAAAATGCTCCGATCGGACATACTCCAATCATGTGTAGGGAATTCCGATCGGACAAAGTGCCACGCATGCTCAGATCAAATTCCTACATCAAAGCTATTGGCTACTAGCCTGAACGTAGTCCCGTCGTAGCGAAATTACGTCATCACCTCCTGAATGATTGGATTTTTCCGACAACTTTGTCCGACCGTGTGTATGCAACAGTTTCGACGGATTTGGTTGTCGGAATGTCCGACAGTGTGTACAAGGGCTAACACTCTCCAGTGTTCTGTGTTGACAGAGCTGAGTAACAGCTCACACTCTCCAGTGTTCTGTGTTGACAGAGCTGAGTAACAGCTTACACTCTCCAGTGTTCTGTGTTGACAGAGCTGAGTATCAGCTCACACTCTCCAGTGCTCTGTGCTGACAGAGCTGAGTAACAGCCACACCCCTCAACACAAGTGTCCTCACAAAGATGTAAAAATGCTGCTTCATGCCCTCACTCTCCAGGGACATTTCAGAGGCAGATGTAAAAAAAACACAGATTTTTACATACTGTCCCTGGTTTTACTGAGGCTGGCCATCCTGATGGGGCCCCCTAGTGGCATGGGGCCCTCGGGCAGTGCCCGAGTGGCCAAACGGTCAGTACACCCCTGATCCCAGTCAGGGCCGTCTTTAATATTGACTGGACCCTGGGCAAAAATTTTCTTAGGGCCCCCCTCCCCCCATGCAATTTCGCTCTCCACCTTCTCTGAGACATACAATAAATAGTAGCTAGACTTAAAATCAGTTTACTGTATCAGATCGGGCAGCGATTGTGATTGGTTGCCAGAGGTTACAGCATATCATTACTGCTCACTGACTGGTTGCTAGAGGTTACAGCACTCCTTAAGGCTCACTGATTAGTTGCTAGAGGTTAAAGCACATTTCTGCTTGTTGATTGGCTGCTAGAGATTGCTGTACAGTAATACTGCTCACTGGTTGCTATAGGTTACAGTACATCTTCTCCTCACTGCAGGGGGGCAGGATATACCTATGAATGCTGCCTTTATTTACATATCAACGGAGTTGGCCTCAGCTATTTACATATGCATGTCACTGCTATTTACATATGAATGCCAGTATTTACATGTAAACACAGGTCTGCAGGTGAGTCATCTGTACACAACAATAGGGCAGAGCTGGGCAGCATTAGTAGCAGCACAGGACTAAAACTTCAAGGGAATGTAAACTGGGATAGTTGGCAAGTATGAGGCAGCTGCTTTGGGCCCCACAACAATGACAGGGCCCAGGGCAGCTGCCCCTTTTGCCCTGCCTTAAAGACGGCCCTGATCCCAGTACAACTCTCAGGGGATAGCAGGAACAAGGTAAAAATATCAAAGATTATATTTGCAAACTTGCATGATTCTCCTGGATAATTTAAAGAAACCAATGTATATTAAAGTGCATTTTTATACTTAAGAGCTGACTTTTAATAGTTGGGGTTGAAACATGTTGTAAAGATGTTTGGCAACCTTTTTACCCAGAAATAAGTACTAAAACACTAATCATTGACTACCTAGATGTTTACGCAGGGAAACCTTTAAAAATATCCATCTCATTATTACAATTTGCTGGACAATCGGTGTGCAATATTTGGCTGGCATCATGTACATGGGGGGGGGGGGTTAAAAGTAGCATACACATAAACAGTCATCTCAGGTTTAATTGGCTAAAGGTGGCCATACACGGAGATTTAGAAGTCTTTAAAGTGGAGGGCCATCCTAAAAAACTAAATTACATTAAAATGTTTGAAAAAATAAATTACATTTTTTTTTTTAGTTATCAGAAATGCCTGTTGCTAGGCAGATCATCCTAATCTGCCTTTTCCTACTCTGCAGTGATTTTCGGTCTTCTCACCTCCTCGTGTTGTCTTCTACGGAATGGGGCACGGTGTGTTCTGGGAACTGTGTGTGTCCCAGAACACAGCGTGCCCCATTCACAAAGCGCCGCGTGACTCACACATGCGCAGTAGGAAATGGGAAGTGAAGTCGCAAGGCTCCACTGCTGTTTCCCTTAGATAGAAAGGCGGCCCCGGGACCCGAGAGACGGGTTGGCCTCGGGCGGCCGACATCGCAGGCACCCTAGGACAGGTAAGTGCGCTTATTAAAAGTCAGCAGCTACAGTGTTTGTAGCTGCTGACTTAAAAAAAAAAAAAAAATTTCATCTGGCCCTCCCCTTTAAATGGTTGGACTTTCAAAAGATTCATCAACACACATTGATTATTTATAACTATCAAGGCCGTCTTTAATATTGATTGGACCCTGGGCAAACATTTTCTTGGGCCTTTCCGAATCCACTCATCAATTATTTTCTGGCAGTGCCCCGCGTTAAAGACGGCCCTGATAACTATGGTACATACGTGATCTTGGACAATGCAGCCGATATTTCCCATTTACAAGATAGTTTTTACAAAGAGCAAATTACAATTGGGTCAGCTGGCCAATGAGAACTTTTTTGGTACACGGGCTTCACAATCACCTCACAAAACGGTATGAAGTATTAAAAGCAAAAAAAAAAAAGTCTTTCCGTGTATGGCCAATTTAAGAAAGGCGTTGATGCAAGTGCCTTCCAAGGTCTGAACAGCAATGACAAACTCGGTAAGATTATGGACAAATTTGCCTTATTGCGCTTAAAGGGAAGCAACACCCGAAAACCAGATTTATCTTTTATAGGTGGAGTGGAATGAGCTTTAACCTCTCATTGATCCTTCGCTGCGGTTGGACATTTGGCAGGGAGAGCTCACTTGTGCCCAGACAAAAGGTTCACACCACATGCAGTCCAGTGCGTTTTATTTTCTGCATCAGAAACGCATGGAAAGTAGGTCATATGGTTTCCAATGGCATAGTTCACACCAGTGCTTGCAGTTCCAGGGCTTTCCAGTTCCAGAAAAAAAAAGTAGAACATGCTGATTTTTTTACTGGACCGGGGTAAAACGCAATAAAAAAGCAAACTGGAACGCACATAAACATGCCAAACCGGAACGCACATGTCCCCATTTAGGCTGGGTTCACAATGGCTCGATGGCAGACACTGCATGCGATTCGCACTGCATTGTCTCACAAGCGATGTCTGCCTGGTGCGAATTCAGCCGTAGTTTGTAGGGCTGAAATCACATTACATTTGCACCAAAATGGTACCGGACTCTTTTTTTTTGGTCTGGTGTTCGGACCCATGCAATCCGATTCCACAGTTCACATTGCGTTCTGGGATCCAATTTTGAGGGTGGCATTATCTTCATATTGACACTCGCAGCGGTTCGCAGAGAGCAGCGTGGACTGCCTGCGAGTTAGATGCGATCGGGAACCTGCACAGGAATCGCAGTGGTCTCCGTATTGTGCTAGTGAGAACCCGAGCCTCAAGGTGAAGAAAAACAGAGGGGGGAAAATGCACTGGAAAGCATAAAAAAACGCACATGCGGAAATGCATCCAGAACGCATCTTGACTAAGTTTCTATGGTGGGAGCGGGCCTTAGGACATTAAAATAGTTGAATATTCTTTACAAGCAGTAAAATAATTTTTTTTTAAAGCCATCAGTGACCTTTGTAGCTGTGGGTACTATGGAGTAATTCATCTTCTAAGACAGGGGTCTCAAACTGGTGGCCCTCCAGCTGTTGCAAAACTACAAGTGCCATCATGCCTCTGCCTCTGGGAGTCATGCTTGTAACTGTCAGCCTTGCTAGGCCTCATGGGACTTGTAGTCTTGCAAAACAGCTGGAGGGCCACCAGTTTGAGACCCCTGCTCTAAGATGACAGCAGAAACTCTGCAATTGGTTTTCAATGGCTTAACATCAGATGGCTGGCAGGCTGAAAAGTCCCTGCTGCCAGGGGGGAAGAGATGTCATTTCAGTGCCTCTCTTGTAATTTGTGCAAATTAATTTCACCACAATGCTTGTAGCTACAGAGGTAAGTGAGGACTTAATGTTCTAGTATTGCTTATTGAGTGTATTTAAATAGTTTTGACCCCTCACCCATGCGCATCTGCATTTCTTCTATTCCCTCACTGGTTTTGCTGGGGGCACCGGGAGCCATCAGCTCCCACTGTTGTCAATCAAAGCCAATGACGAGAGAGCGGGGGGCGGGGCTGTGTCAATATACGTAGCAGCAGGGCTCAGGAGCAAGCATGCACAAGTGCCCCAATGGAGGGGCAGAGGAGGGGCCTGGAGCACCAGCAGGGGACCCGAGAAGAGCTTTATTAGAAGCCTACCTGTAGGTAAAAGTTGCAAAACTGAGTTTACTGCCGCTTTAACCTCTTCCTGGCTGCCCACTGCCGATTATACTGCAGCAGGGCGGCCGCGCTGTGCCAGATCACGTACCTAGTATGTGACCTGACCTTTCCGGGTCTGGGGCGCGCACTCGCGCCGCCGGTGACCCACTCCCATTGAGATCACACTTATGCCGCATACACACGATCGGAATTCCGGCCAGAAAAAGACCGATGAGAGCTTTTCATCGTAAAATACGACCGTGTGTACGCTCCATCGGAATTTAGCTGTCCGAATTTCCTCCAGCCAAAAATTGATAGCATGTTCTCAATTTTCCAGACGGAAAAACTTTCTATCGGAAATTCCGATCGTGTGTATGCAATTCCGACACATGTGCTCAGATTCAACTACGAGACGGAAGCTATTGGCTACTGGCTATTGAACTTCCTTTTTCTAGTCCCGTCATATGTGTTGTACGTCACCGCGTTCTAAATGATCGGAATTTGGTGTGTAGGCAAGACAGCTTGAGCGGAATTCCATCGGAATTCTGTAGGGAAAGCCACCCGCGCTTTTTCCGACGAGAATTCCGATCGTGTGTACACGGCATTAGCACAAGCCCAGTGGCGGGTACTGCGGACTCGAGCTAGGCACACAATTAACCCTTTGATCCCCCCTGGTGTTAACCCCTTCCCAGCCAGTGTGATTGGTACAGTGACAGTGCATATTTTTTTTGCACTGATCACTGTATTAGTGTCACTGGTCTTCAAAAAGTGTCAGTTAGGTGTCTGATTTGTCCGCCACAGTATCCCAGTCCTGCTATAAGTCGCTGATCGCCTCCATTACTAGTTTAAAAAAAAAAATTTATAAGCCTATCCCCTACTTTGTAAACGCTATAACTTTTTCGCAAACCAATCAATATGCGCATTTTTTTTTTTTTACTGAAAAACATGTCGCAGGATACATATTGGCCTAAATTGATGAAGAAATTCGATTTTTTTTTCTATTATTGGATATGTTTCATAGCAGAAAGTAAAAAAAAAAAAAATATATATATATATATATATATATATATATATATATATATTTTTTTTTTTTTTTTAATTGACGGTTTTTGTTTATAACGCAAAATAAATTTTTTTTTTTGTTTATAACGCAAAAAATAAAAAGCGCAGAGGCGATCAAATACACCAAAAGAAAACTGTTTGTGGGGAAAAAAAGGACATCAATTTTATTTGGGTACAGTGTTGCAGGATCGCGCAATTGTCTGTTAAGTAACGCAGGGCCGAATCTCAAAAAATGGCCTGTTCAGAAAAGGGGGGGTAAATCTTCCAGAGGTCAAGTAATTAAAGACTTGGGGAGGTTTTGAACCCTGCTCCCCTCCACCTAACACGGACAGATCTCTTTTGTGTGCTGTTTCCCATTAAGTATGACCACACAATAGATTTTTTATTTTTTTGGAACCAAATGAAAAGTTTTTTTGGAACCCAAAAAAAAAGTCCAAATAATCGCAGACATATCAACGGGATTCACACTCTTCAATTCTTAATATTAATTTACTTTTTATTGTTTGCAGCTAAATGTTTCCAAAGAGAAAGTTTAAAAAAAAAAAAAAAAGGTCTATTAATATTTTGTGATCATTCTTGTTATGAAAAAAAAAAACAAAACAAAAAAAAAAAACGTACAGTGAAGCTTATTTCTTTATTTATTGATTGTTTCATCTTTTTTTTATTGTGTATTATTGTTGTTCATGTTTGCTCACAAATAAGTAAAAAAAAAAAAAAAAACCCCCAATGAAGCGACATATTTATCACTCTGTTTTTACTGTTTCATATGAATATTTATTAGTGTTGATGAAATTTGCAGCTGAGCAGTGACAATTCATGCACAATTTGTTTGTTGCCTTCTACAAAAAAAAATTAAAAAATAAAAGTGTGCTTAGCGTCACCAGATGACGTGGCCGCGGCCGCCGTGTGAATATTTTTCTACCTTATTTATCCTGTTTCTTAAAAGGAAGAGGCATTTGTTCTCAAACAGAGCTTTATTTATTAAAATATGTGATTTCAAATAGTTCACGGCTTCTTTTGTGTTTTTTCATCTGAGCTTGTAAGTGAAAGGAGCGTGCCGTATGAGTCCACGTAGCTGAGCGCCTTAAAGCTAAATATACAAAGGAAATACAGTATCTCACAAAAGTAAGTACACCCCTCACATTTTTGTAAATATTTTCTTCTATCTTTTCATGTGAGAACACTGAAGAAATGATACTTTGCTACAATGTAAAGTAGTGAGTGTACAGCTTGTATATCAGTGTAAATTTGCTGTCCTCTCAAAATGACTCAACATTAATGTCTAAACTGCTGGCAAAAAAAGTGAGTACACCCCTAAGTGAAAATGTCCAAATTGGGCACAATTAGCCATTTTTCCTCCCCGGTGACATGTGACGTTAGTGTTACAAGTTCTCAGGTGTAATGGGGAGCAGGTGTGTTAAATTTGGTGTTTTCGCTCTCACTCTCTTATACTGGTCAACTGAAGTTCAACATGACACCTTTTGGCAAAGAACTCTCTGAGGATCTGAAATAAAAAGTTGTTGCTCTACATAAAGATGGCCTAGGCTATAAGAAGATTTCCAAGACCCTGAAACTGAGCTGCAGCATGGTGGCCAAGACCATACAGCAGTTTAACAGGACAGGTTCCACTCAGAACAGGCCTCGCCATGGTCGACCAAAGAAGTTGAGGTCACGTGCTCAGCGTCATATCCAGAGGTTGTCTTTGGGAAATAGATGTATGAGTGCTGCCAGCATTGCTGCAGAGGTTGAAGGGGTGGGGGGTGTGCCTGTCAGTGCTCAGACCATACGCCGCACACTGCATCAAATTGGTCTGCATGGCTGTCGTCCCAGAAGGAAGCCTCTTCTAAAGATGATGCACAAGAAAGCCTGCATATAGTTTGCTGAAGACAAGCAGACTAAGGACATGGATTACTGGAACCATGTCCTGTGGTCTGATGAGACCAAGATAAACTTATTTGGTTCAGATGGTGACAAGCGTGTGTGGCGGCAACCAGGTGAGGAGGACAAAGACAAGTGTGTCTTGCCTACAGTCAAGCATGGTGGTGGGAGTGTCATGGTCTGGGGCTGTATGAGTGCTGCCGGCACTGGGGAGCTACAGATCATTGAGGGAACCATGAATGCCAACATGTACTGTGACATACTGAAGCAGAGCATGATCCCCTCCCTTCAGAGACTGGGCCACAGGGCAGTATTCCAACATGATAACCACCCCAAACACACCTCCAAGATGACCACTGCCTTGCTAAAGAAGCTGAGCAGGGCTCAAGTCCTGCGGGAACGCATGGGAACGGAGTTTCTGTACTTTTTCCACAACAGGAACTCAGTTCCCTTTAGCAGCCGTGTCCTGCAAGACTTTGAAGTATGTGAGCTGTGTGGTAGGTGCTACACCAGCCGCCGACACAACTTGCAATAGTAAGTGCCGCACACCAGGGGTGGACTGACCATTCAGGCATTGCCAGCAGGGGGCCCCATGACAGCTTCTGCTTCGATCTACCTGTCAATCACAGCTAGCTGATGGGTAGATCAGGTCCCTGCTGCTAAGAGATTATATTTAGTCATATCTCTCGTAATGCGCTCCTCCTCGCCGGCCCCTCCTGATTTTCTGTCTCCTCATCCTCCCCCCCTCCCCCCCTTGTCCCGCATACTTGCTCTGTGTGTCCCGCTGAATCCCCCCTCCTCTATCTTCAGTGCCATATGATGAGAGAACCCAGAGGAGGAGCACAGCTATTCTGCTCACAGGACATGCAGGGAGAGAGGTGAGCTGAGGGAGGAACATCAGTTTGGGGTGGTAAGCTGGGCACAATACCTGGCAAAGTTTAATAACAGGAGGGAAGTTTATGTAGAAATATGTGAAGGGTTGGATTAGCAGCGAGTGTGTGTTGGAGCCCTGCAGAGTTTTCAGCCCCCCCAAGCTAACATACATCTCCTAAGCAGGAACACATCACTATCTCCCCAAGCATTCTGTCCAGATAATGTGCAGTTCATTTATGACCTTTCCGTTTAACCCTGTGTTATCCAAACTCTGTTCAATGAAAAGTGTAAACTCACCACATAAACACTCTATATACAAAATAACATTCCCCAATAAAGATCAGAACATGATGTTCACATTTGCATGGAAGCACAATTGAATGAATGTTGATTATTCAGAGAATTACCATATTTATGTTTATTGAGAATTGTTTTTTTTTTTTTATGTACTAACAGTTAAGCTTCATACACACAATACAAAAATTGGATAAAAAATACCACTTTTGAAGTGTTCATGCATATGAGCTTATCATTTTTTTTTTTTTTTTGGTGGGGGAATGGATCTTGGGTGGGAGTTCCCACACTTTTTTGCCCAGGACTTGACCCCTGAAGCTGAGGGTAAAGGTGATGGACTGGCCAAGCATGTCTCCAGATCTAAACCCTATTGAGCATCTGTGGGACATCCTCAAATGGAAGGTGGAGGAGCACAAGGTCTCTAACATCCACCAGCTCTGTGATGTCGTCATGGAGGAGGGGAAGAGGACTTCAGTGGCAACCTGTGAAGCTCTGGTGACCTCCATGCCCAAGAGGGTTAACCTTCTTATTCCTGAGTGTGGTTCGGGGTGGATTTTCCATACCAAGAGCGGTAACCCCGAACTACACTCAGGGCTGCATCGCAGTATCCAGGTAAAATTACCTTGTCCCCAGGATCCTGCGATGTCCCCCCACTGTGGGTGCGAGCTGTGTCCTCCGCCCAATGTACTGTATGCTGGGTTTGGGTCCCTGCGAGCAGATGGGGGAGATTTGGGGAGGTTATCCTTTTTCATCTGATCCGATCTGCCAGATGGAAAATATGGTCACCATCCATCTGGATTTGGTGGAGAGGAATGGATAGCAGCAAGTGTCAGCAAACATGTCACCGTTGACATCTGCCGCTCCATAGGGGTGAATGGAGGCTCCAATCAGGTCCGCCTAAAAAACTGACAGACGGGCCTGATCAGAAAGCCTTTGTTGAAAGGGCCCTTAATGCTTTTCAATGGAATTCTGTCAGCTGTGGCTGGTTAAAGTGGAAGTAAACCCTTTCTTTAAACTTGTACCTACAAAGGGGCCGGTGCTACCACTAGGCAAACTAGGCAGCCGCCTAGGGCGCCATGCTGCCTAGGGTGCCCTGCTGCCTAGGGCGCCCGGCCACTGGTGTTCATACTCTCTTCTCTCTGCAGCAAGCAACTAATTCTCAGTATCAGCAGACTACCGCTGCTCCGTTCGCACATATTGTCAGAGGTACAGTAGCAGCGGAGGACTGTATCTGTGTCCCAACTCCTGAATGAATGGAAGCAAGCAAACATTCATTGATAGGCACTGATAGGCTGCATTAATGGGTGCTGGTGAGACTGCATTGAGGTGCTCTGGTGAGGCTGCATTTTATGGGCGCTGGTAGGCTGCATTGATGGGCACTGGTGAGGCTGCATTTTATGGGCGCTGGTAGGCTGCATTGATGGGCGCTGGTAGGCTGCATTGATGGGCGCTGGTGAGGCTGCATTTGATGGGCGCTGGTGAGGCCGCATTTGATGGGCGCTTCATTCAAAAAGGTGGGGGTTACATGGGCAGGGGAAAGGGGGTGGAGTCAAGGATGAAGTCAGGGGTGGAGCTAAGGGGAGGCGGCAAAATGAGGTTTCGCCTAGGGTGTCAAAAATCCTTGCACCAGCCCTGTTCCTACAGGTAAGCATATAATTAGTGCAGCTCATTTTAATTTTTTTCCCTTATATTATAAGGGTTAAAGGGGTTGTAAAGGTAAATATTTTTTCACCTTAATGCATTCTATATATTAAGGTGAAAAAACATCTAAAAGTGCCTGTGCCCCCAGCCCCCCCGTTTTACTTACCTGACCCCTCGAAAGTCCCACGCTCGCCCCCGACGTCCTCTATGCCGCTCAGCCTGGCCGCTGATTGGCTGGGACGGATGGATTGAAAGCAGCACAGCCATTGGCTTGCGCTGCTGTCAGTCACATCCAATGACATGGCACACTGGGGGGGCGGGGCCGAGTGACTATAGTGACTATAGCGAGGGAGCTCGCATGAACGTGAGAAGTACTTGCGGGAGGGAGCCGAGACAGCCGCCGAGGGACCCCAGAAGAGCAGGTTCGGGGCCACTCTGTGCAAAACGAGCTGCACAGTGGAGGTAAGTATAACATGTTTGTTATTTAAAAAAAAAAAGTAAAAATAACTTTACAACCCCTTTAACCTGTAGGTACCAGGGACGCAAACAAAGCTCTCCGCACTCACCATGGTCACTGATCCATACACACAAACAAAATATATAAATATATATATATATATATATATATATATATATATATATATATATATATAAAATCACAAAAGTGAGTACACGAGTACACCCCTCACATTTTTGTTAATATTTTATTTTATCTTTTCATCAACACTGAAGAAATGACACTTGTCTACAATGTAAAGTAGTGAGTGTACAGCTTGTATAACAGTGTAAATTTTCTGTCCTCCTCAAAATAACTCAACACACAGCCATTAATGTCTAAACCACTGGCAACAAAAGTGAGTACACCCCTAAGTGAAAATGTCCAAATTGGGCCCAATTAGCCATTTTTCCTCCCAGGTGTCATGTCACTCGTTAGGTCCGGTTCACACTGAGGGAGCACGACTTGCAGCACGACTGCCTCAGGCGACCTGGACGCGACCGCTGCAGCAACTTGCAAAACGATTTCTGTATAGAAGTCAAAGCAAGTCGCCTCAAGTCGCCCCCAAAGTAGTACAGAAACCTTTTTCTAAGTTAGAATGGTTCCATTGTACAGAACGCGACGCTACTTGTCAGGCCGCTAAGTCGCCTGACAAGTCGTCCCAGTGTGAATTGACCCTTAGTGTTACAAGGTCTCAGCTGTGAATGAAGAGCAGGTGTGTTAAATTTGGTGTTATCGCTCTCACTCTCTCATACTGGTCGCTGGAAGTTCAACATGGCACCTCATGGCAAAGAACTGAGGATCTGAAAAAGAGCCACCTACTGTCTCCAAAGACCGGCCGGTCAGGACAGAGCTATAGCCGCCTCCACCACCAAGTAGCACAGGGAGAAACCAGATGGATCTGACTGACAGAGGACACTGTGTGCTTGCCAGGACAACGCGTTTCAGAGGGCGTGGCCTCCTCCCTCAGGTCCGCCCTGTGTTGTTCAGGAAGCCCTTTTGTAGCTACAGCAAATACCCAGGGTTTTAACCCTTTACTTTCCAATCATTGAGCTTCCGCTGGAAACATACAGGGAATTATATTCAGGAGCAAATAATCTTCAGGCCTAAAATTATGTTTTAAACATGTGTGCAAAAAAAATGCAAAAATGGCCCTGGCAGCGAAAGGGTTAATCCAATCATGTTCTGGCATGTTTTTTTTTTTTTTTTTAAATTGTCCCTGCACATAATATGTCATTCTTTGCAAAAGCATCATTTCACCACATTCACTAAGCTGGGGACAAATTCCATTGCAAGGTCATTTTGACTTAGCAATGGGCTTAGCAATTGAGTGGACAGAGGTGATCCAATTTGTGGAAACGGATACAGACCATCTATTTTTACCTATGTAAAAATAGTAGACTCGTGTATTATAATTTTTTTCAATTCCTTTAGACTGATTTTATCAAGTCAACTCAAAAAAAAAAAAAAAAAAAAGTAATGGTTTTGCCCCAAGCATGCCCCTGGCACAAATAGAGTTTTGGACTATCTCGGTATCTAAAGATTCGTGTCTAAAGCCCCATACACATTATCATATTTTCTGCAGATTTTTTCCTTCAGATTTACCAAAACCATATAATAGAGAATTCCGATCGGACAAAGTGCCACGCATGCTCAGATCAAATTGCTACACCAAAGCTATTGGCTACTAGCCTGAACGTAGTCCCGTCGTAACGAAATAACGCCATCACGTTCTGAACGATCGGATTTTCCACAAACTTGGTCTGACCGTGTGTATGCAACAGTTTCGGACACAATCCGTCGGACAAAATCAATCGGACAAAATCCAACGGATTTGGTTGGCAGAATGTCCGACCGTGTGTACAAGGGCTAAGACTATTTCTGACATTTGTTGCTTGCAAGCTAAAATCTGTATTTTTTGCTAGAAAATTACTTAGAACCCTCAAACATTATATATATTTTTTTAGCATAGACCCTAGAGAATAAAATGGCGATCGTTGCAATATTTTATGTCGCACGGTATTTGCACAGTGGTCTTTTAAATGCAATTTTTTGGGAAAAAAAAGACACTTTCACAAATTAAAAAAAGACAAAACAGTAAAGTTAGCCCAATTTTTTTGTATAAAGTGAAAGATGATGTTATGGCAAGTAAATAGATATGTAACATGTCATGGTTTGAAATTGCGCACACTCGTGGAATAGCGACAAACTACGGTACCTAAAAATCACCATAAGCGACGCTTTAAAAAAAAAAAAAAAACATTTAAATTTGCTTAATTATTGCTCTCACTCTGACGGTCGCGGCGATCACATGCATCACATGCATGGTTTGAACACCGTTTACATATGTGGGTGGGACTTATGTATGTGTTTTCTTTGCTGCGTGACCTTGCGGGGGGGGGGGGGGGGGGTTAAAAAAATCATTATTTTTTTTCTTATTTATTTTCGTATTCTTTTTTTTTACATTGTCTCTGTAAAAAAAAAAAAAAAAGTTGATCACTTTTAATGCTGTCAAAAGGAATGTAAACATGTGACAGTAATAGGTGGTGACAGGTACTCTTTATGGAGGGATCGGGGGTCTAAAAGACCCCAAATCCCTCCTTTGCACTTCAAAGTATTCAGATCGCAAAAACTGTGATTCTGAATACTGTCGCCATTGGCAGCCGAGTAAATCGGAAGTGACGTTGCTTCCGTGTTTACACATAGGAGACTAGAACCAAGCCATTTCCGGTTTTGAGTCAGGCTCTCTCTATCCGGCAGAAGTGTCAGATCACGGATTTGGTCTCCCGGTGGGACGGTAGGCCCGGGAACAGCAAGGTGCCGGGAGGGGGGGACATCCCCCTCTCGCTCCTCCGGGATAAGGATTGAGCGGCTTTTAGCCACATTGGTTGTTAGCCCTAAAAGGCCAACCGCCCGCTCTAAGAAACGGTACCGGGGTTATGCCTGCAGCTGCAGGCATCACCCCGGTATAACTCCTGAAAGCTGAGGACACATATGTACGTACAGTCGGCGCTAAGGGGGGTATAATTAAAATATAACAATTTATTAATAGAAAGACATGATTAAAACGGGGGAATAAAACAGTTGTACAAAATTATCTAAATACAATCAATAGCCATGCATTAATCTTAAAAAGCTTCAAAAGGTTGATGAACCCCAAATGATAATAAGGGATATAGTAGATCTTGGCAAAAATCCTCTACATGTTTTCGTGGTGTGAACCGCTTCCTCAGGAGGAGCCAGTCATTGTCATCTACAAGGTAAATCATAATCATGATTTCATAGTCAAACATAACATATAATATATAAAATTGCATACAATAAAAAAAGAGGAATGAAAGCAAATATACTAAATACGTAACATACAATTGACATATACTTTGGGGATCCATACATTGCTTACCCGGAGAGACCTATGGATAGTGAGACAGCGCAGCAGAGGCACCCAAAGGTTATCCCCCCAGCGGGAACACAGGAGACACTTAAGGGACGCTGGGTTCTACAATTTCAAAACTGATATATAGTAAAATAAGTAATTTATTACCAAAAGAGGATAACTGATGGAGAAAAACAGTCAGAAGGAAAAGAACTGGGAGAAATGGGGGGGGCAAAGAAAAAAGCAAGAGAAAAAAAGGCAAGTTAAAGTTGAAAGGTAGCATGGATTTGGGTAGTTATCTACAGCTCCTTGCAGAAGTAGTCACCCCCCTCGGCTTTTTAACAATTTTATTACATTACAGCCTTTAGTTCAAGTTTTTTTTATCTGAATTATATGCGATAAATTGGCATGTGCGTATGTATTCACCCCCTTTGTTATGAAGCCCATAAAAAGCTCCGGTGCAACCAATTACCTTCAGAAGTCACATAATTAGTGAAATGATGTCCACCTGTGTGCAATCTAAGTGTCACATGACCTGTCATTACATAGACACACCTTTTTAAAAGGCCCCAGAGGCTGCAACACCTAAGCAAGAGGCACCACTAACCAAACATTGCCATGAAGACCAAGGAACTCTTCAAACAAGTGAGGGACAATGTTGTTGAGAAGTACAAGTCAGGGTTAGGTTATAAAAAAAATATTCAAATCTTTGATGATCCCTAGGACCACCATCAAATCTATCATAACCAAATGGAAAGAACATGGCGCAACAGCAAACCTGCCAAGAGACGGCCACACAGCAAAACTCACGGAGCGGGCAAGGAGGGCATTAATCAGAGAGGCAGTACAGAGACCTAAGGTGACCCTGGAGGAGCTGCAGAGTTCCACAGCAGAGACTGGAGTATCTGTACATAGGACGACAATAAGCCGTACGCTTCATAGAGTTGGGCTTTATAGAAGAGTGACCAGAAGAAAGACATTACTATCGGCAAAAAACAAAATGGCACGTTTTGAGTTTGCAAAAAGGCATGTGGGAGACTCCCAAAATGTATGGAGGAAGCAACAGATGGTGACTCATTTCTGCTCAATATAATTACATATCAATCAACCTTGAATGCTCGATACCTCTTATGAGTTGCATTGGACACAGTATTACATAGTTATATAGTAGGTGAGGTTGAAAAAAGACACAAGTCCTTCATGTCCAACCTATGTGTGTGATTATATGTCAGTATTACATTGTATATCCCTGTATGTTGCGGTCGTTCAGGTGCTTATCTAATAGTTTTTTGAAACTATCGATGCCCCCCCCGCTGATACCACCACCTGTGGAAGGGAATTCCACATCCTTATCGCTCGTACAGAAAATAACCCTCTATGTAGTTTAAGGTTAAACCTCTTTTCTTCTAATTTTAATGAGTGGCCACAAGTCTTGTTAAACTCCCTTCTGTGAAAAAGTTTTATTCCTATTGTGGGGTCACCAGTACGGTATTTATAAATTGAAAGATTATCCCCTCTCAAGCATCTCTTCTCCAGAGAGAATAAGTTCAGTGCTCACAACCTTTCCTCATATCTAATATATCCTCCAGACCCTTTATTAGTTTTGTTGCCCTTCTTTGTAGTCGCTCCATTTCCAGTACATCCTTCCTGAGGACTGGTGCCCAGAACTGGACAGCATACTCCAGGTGCGGCCGGACCAGAGTCTTGTAGAGCGGGAGAATTATCTCTGGAGTTGATCCCCTTTTTAATGCATGCCAATATTCTGTTTGCTTTGTTAGCAGCAGCATGTCATTGCTGAGCCTATCATCTACTAGGACCCCCAGGTCCTTTTCCATCCTAGATTCCCCCAGAGGTTCTCCCCCCAGTGTATAGATTGCATTCGTATTTTTGCCACCCAAATTATTTTACATTTTCCTACATTGAAACTCATTTGCTATGTAGTTGCCCACCCCAATAATTTGTTCAGATCTTTTTGCAAGGTTTCCACATCTTGCGGAGAAGTTATTGCCCTGCTGAGCTTAGTATCGTCCCCAAATACAGAGATTGAACTGTTTACCCCATCCTCCAGGTCGTTTATGAACAAATTAAATAGGATTGGTCCCAGGACAGAACCCTGGGGGACCCCACTACCCATCCCTGACCATTCCGAGTACTCCCCATTTATCACCACCCTCTGAACTCGCCCTTGTAGCCAGTTTTCAATCCATGTACTCACCCTATGGTCCATGCCAACGGACCTTACTTTGTACAGTAAACATTTATGGGGAACTGTGTCAAATGCTTTTGTAAAATCCAGATACACCATGTCTATGGGCCTTCCTTTATCTAGATGGAAACACCTCCTCATAGAATGTTAGTAGATTGGTTTGGGAAGAACGATTCTTCATGAATCCATGCTGATTACTGCTAATGATACAGTTCTTGCTACTAAAATCTTGTATATAGTCCCTTATCATCCCCTCCAAGAGCTTGTATACTATTGATGTTAGACGAACTGGTCTGTAATTCCCAGGCATGTATTTTGGGCCCTTTTTAAATATTGGCTTTTCTCCAATCAGTTGGTACCATTCCAGTCAGTAGACTGTCAGTAAAAATTAGGAACAATGGTCTGGTAATTACTTGACTGAGTTCCCTAAGTACCCTCGGGTGCATGCCATCTGGTCCCAGTGATTTATTAATGTTACGTTTCACAAGTCTAATTTTAATTCTGTCCACTGTTAACCATGGAGATGCTTCCTGTGATGTGTCATAAGGATAAACATTGCAGTTTTGGTTACTAAAGCCCCCCGATTCATTTGTGAAAACTGAGAAGAATAAATTCAATACCTCGCCATCTTCCCAGTACCTTAATTAGGAACACTGTTGCCACTATAAGTTTAGACTCTATATATCCACATGTGTAATCTTAGATAGATGCTTATGCATGGTCCCCTTTTCTTATACACATACACATTTTACAGGGGCCTTGATCCTGAGATAGGTGTACCTTGGGAATGTTTACAATATAACCTTTGTCTGCAAGCAACATCTTGGAAATCTTTCTGTAACCTTCTTCTTCTGTAACCTTAAAGAGGAAGTAAACCCTGATGAGTTTACTTCCTCTTTCATTCCCTGCAAAGGCAAAGCATAATGGACTACTATGCATCGCATAGTAGCCCATTATGTGTCACTTACCTGACACAGGAGCCAGCGAAGTCGCCGCTGTCCCCTGTAGTCCGCCGCATCCATCTTGTTGGTAGGGTCTCGCAGCTCCGCCGCTGTCATTCGGCGAAGCCATGATGACGTCACTCCCGCGCATGCGCACGGGAGTCGACACGCGCGGCAGCTCAGTCGCTGAGAATGCCGCGCTCAGCGCGACTGCACGCCGCTGTCTACGGCGCATGCGCCGTAGACAGCGGTGCCCGTTTTCGGGTAAATATCTCCTAAACCATATAGGTTTAGGAGATATTGCTTGGACCTACAGGTAAGCCTTAATCTAGGCTTACCTGTAGGTCAAAGTGGTTTGTAAGGGTTTACAACCACTTTAAGCCCCATACACACTGCATTTAAAAGACCGCTGCGCAAATACTGTGTGACATATAATATTGCAACGACCGCCATTTTATTCTCTAGGGTCTATGCTAAAAAAAAAAAAATATATATATATATATATATATATATATATACACATTATATATATATATATATATATATATATATATATATATATATATATATATATATATATATATTATATATATATAATGTTTGAGGGTTCTAAGTAATTAATAATAATAAAGTCTTAGCCCCATACACACTATGAGGTTTTCTGCTGATTTTTTCCTTCAGATTTACCAAAACCATGTAATACAAGGGCCCTGCCTGATTGCATACAAATTGAAACTCCTAAGGTTTGACCTCATATTATATGATTTTGGTAAATCTGAAGGAAAAAAAATCATCAGAAAATCTGATAGTGTGTTTGGGGCTTTAGACTTAACCTTTGATTTAACATTTGCCTCCCTGATTGATTCTGATGCTTTTTCATCAAAGATTGAAGAGCGTTAAAACTCTGAATTTTGACTGCTGATCAATGAGGATGTGCAGAAGAACTATTTTTTTTCTCCTTAGTTTTTAGAGTAAAAATTTGATCAGATAAAAAAAAAAAAAAAAACAGAGAAAACTTTTAGAACAGATTGGAAAAAAAATCCGATAAAAAAGAATGATGTGCTTTCAGGTCGCATTCATTGTCCATACAGAAGAAGTCGAAATCTGAGCATCCTTCGCAGCCAGCAATGATAGAATTCTTTTGAAAATAATTTTTTATTTTGAACCAGGGATGATTCATCTCACCACCTCTGTAGCTTATTTCATACATATTCTCTAATAGCCCCAAGCACTTTTGCTGTGCGGTGAATGAGCTCCGCACACGTGTTAAGCGTGCTTGTTAATGTTACAGATGGGGGGGGGGGGGGGATTGCCAGCAATGAATTTCTCTGCTAATGCTGTCATAGTGAAACAAAAGAACTCACACTCTTATTGCACATTAGTGTTGATGAAGACTTAGAACATAGCCGGGGGAATAGGATGATCATCAGCGCTATAATGCAGCTGGATACATTAGCGCTGTGCCTAATAGACCCACATTGAGCAAAGAATGGGATAAATTCAGAGAAAGAGAGAGAGAGAGAAGGAGAAGAGAGAAGATGAAGAGAGGGGAGAGAGAGAGGAGGATGAAGGGTAAGAGAGAAGATGAAGAGAGGGGAGAGAGAGAGGAGGATGAAGGGTAAGAGAGAAGATGAAGAGAGGGGAGAGAGAGAGGAGGATGAAGGGTAAGAGAGAAGATGAAGAGAGGGGAGAGAGAGAGGAGGATGAAGGGTAAGAGAGAAGATGAAGAGAGGGGAGAGAGAGAGGAGGATGAAGGGTAAGAGAGAAGATGAAGAGAGGGGAGAGAGAGAGGAGGATGAAGGGTAAGAGAGAAGATGAAGAGAGGGGAGGAAGAGAAAGGTGAAGGGGGAGAAAGAAGAGAGGAGCGAGGGAGATTAAGAGAGAGGAGAGAGAAGGTGGGGAGAGGATGAGAAGAAAAATGGGAGAGAGATAGAGGAGGATGAAAGGAAAGAGAGAAGATGAAGAGAGGGGAGAAAGAGAAAGATGAAGGGGAAAAGAGAAGAGAGGGAGATTAAGAGAGAGGAGAGAGAAGGGAGAAGGGGAATAGAGGGGAGAAAGGGAAAGGTGAACGGAAAGAGAGAAGAGGGGAGAAGATGAAGAGAGGGGAGAAAGAGGCAAAGAGAGAGGAGAGAGAAGGTGGGGAGAGGATGAGAAGAAAGAGAGGAGAGGGAGAGGAGGATAAAGGGGAAGAAAGAAGTTGAAGAGAGGGGAGAAAGAGAAAGGTGAAGGGGGAGAGAGAAGAGGGGAGCAAGGGAGATTAAGAGAGGAGAGAGAGAAGGTGGGGAGAGGATGAGAAGAAAGAGGGGAGAGAGAGAGAGGAGAATTAAGGGGAGGAGAGAAGATGAAGAGAGGAAGAGAGAGAAAGGGGAAGGGGGGGGGGGGAAGAAGAAAGGAGCAAGGGAGATTAAGAGAGGGTAAGGAGAGAAGAATAATGGGGAGGAGAGAGAAAATAGTGTATGGGAAGAGAGAGGAAGACAAAGAGAGGAGAAGAGAGAAAGAGAAGTTTGGAAGAGGAGGGGAAGACAGAGGGGAGAGAGAGAGGAGGATGAAGAGACAGGAGAAAGGGAAGAATGATGGGGGAAAAGACGGAGATGAGGGTCAGGAGAAGAGAGAGAGGCAAAGAGAGAGTGGATAGAAAAGGGGAAGGTGGCCCAGAAAGAAGAGAGAGGGGACAATGAAGAGCGATGGGAGAGAGAGAAGAGTGCTAGGGGAAGAGAGAAGAGGGGGAAGAGGAAGATGGAGAGGGAGGAAGGGAAAGAGATGGGAGAGAGAAAACAATGATAGGAGAAGAGAGAGAAAGGAGTGCTAGGGAAAGAGAGAGGAAGACAAAGAGAGTGGGGGGAGAGAGAGAGAAGGTGGGGAGAGGATGAGAAGACAGAGGGGAGAGAGAGGGGAAGATAAAGAAAGAGGAAGGCAAAGATAGAGAGGAGAAAAAGAAGAATGATGGGGACGAAACAGGGGTGAGGGTCAGGGAAAAGAGAGGAAGACAGAGAATGGAGAGAAAAGGGGAAGATAACCCAAAAAAAGAGTGAGAGAAAGATGAAAAGAGATGGGAGAGAGAGAAGAATGATAGGGGAAGAGAGAGAAAGACAAAGGGGGGGGGGGGGGGGATGAGAAGACCGAGGGGAGAGAGAGAGGAAAATAATGGAGAGAGGAAGACAAAGGGAGGGGTGAGAGAGGAAGATAAAGAAAGAGAAAGGCAAAAGAGAGAGGAGAGAGAAGAATTATGGGGAAGAGAGAGAGACGGGTGTTAGGGGAAGATAGAGGAAGACAATGAGAGGGGGAATGGAGAAGATTACCCAGAAAGAGGAGAGAGAAGAGAGAATGGTGAAGAGAGATGGGAGAGAGAAAGAAGGAGAAAGAGAGAGAAGAATGCTAGTGGGAGGGTAGAGAAGAGTGAGGGGAAGAAGACAGAGGGGGAGAGAGGAATATGAAGAAAGATAAAGGCAAAGATAGTAAGGGGAGAGATAAGAATAATAGGGGAAGAGAGGGAAGATAAAGAAAGAGGCAGAGAGAGAAGGGAGGGGAGAGAATGACAAAGAGAGAAGGGAGAGAGAAGGGTAAAGGAGAGGAAGACAAACAAAAAAGAGGAAAGAGAAGATGAAGAGAAAGGAAGGAAAAGAGAGGTTTGGGAGAGAGAAGAATGATGGAGGAACAGAGAAAGAAGAGTGCTAGGAGAGAGGAAGACAAAGAGAGGATAGAGAGAGAGAAGAGGTAGAGGAGGGAAGAGGAGGAAGGTGAAGAAATGGGAGACACAGAAAAGTAATGGAGGAAAGGATTATAGTTAGGAAGGGTTAGGGTTAGAGTTGGAGGATTAAAGTTAGAAAGGAAAAAAAGGAAGAAAAGAGACAAAGAAAGAAAGAAAGAGAGAGAGAGAGAGAGAATGGGAAAAAGAGAGAGAACAGTTACAGGGGAAAGAATAGAGAGAGGACGGTGGAGAGAGGGGGAGATGGAGTAAGAAAGTCGAGTAATGAAGGAAGAGAGAGAGGAGAGAGAGAAGGGTGGTGGGGAAAAGAGAAAAAGGCCAATAAGATAATGCAGGCCATACACGGTCGAATTTCGAACAAATTTTCTTTTCAAAATCAGAAAGTTCTGTTTTTTTTGGGATCCACCATTGCCACCATTGATTTTCGAAATTCGGCCGACCAAGCCTTCAATTTCACCTCATGTTACAGAACTTACAGAAAAGAATTTTCATGGCCGGGAATCTTCTTTTCTCTCCGTAAATGTTCTTTTCTTGCACATGCGCATTTTTTTTCTTATTACATTTCTCGCACGATTCTCCCATACTTTATTAGAAAATTTCCAACATGTCTAATTCCTTAAATTTGATTGTCACACAAAAATCGGCTGTTGCTGCAGCCCACTAATGGTGCGAAATTCCTACGAAAATTCTTACATATGGTCGGCTTAAGGGAGAGAGAGAAACGAGTGATAGGGTAAAGAGTGGGAGAGAAAAAGAGAAAGAGATGGGTGGATAAACAGATAGAAGAGTGATAGAAAGAGAGATAATGAAGAAATCAGAAGAAGACAGGAGGACAGAGACACATGGGGAGGGGGGTGATTGGACAGGCTGAGAGGCAATATAAAGGGAGTAGAGGGGCAACCAAGGAATAAATGGTAAGGGGGGCAGAGGAAGAACGGAATGAGAGAAGAATCCAAAGAAATGGAGAAGTATACATGAAGAAGAGGTAAGAGAAAAATGGTTGCAAATACACGAGGAAAGAAAAAGAAAGGGAGAGAGAGCATAGGTAAAGAGTAGAGACAGAAGGAGACATACTGATATCCAGCAATTAGATTGCCTTACCTATATGACCTTACCAATGGTTATCATTAATGGCTGAATTAATTCTTACGGCACGTACACCCGATCGGAATTTCGACCAGCAAAAGACCGCTGAGAGCTTTTCATCGGAAAATGCGACCGTGTGTATGCTCCATCGGAATTTAGCTGGCCGAATTCCTGCCAGCAAAAATTTTATAGCATGTTCTCAATTTTCCAGATGGAAAAACTTTCTATCGGAAATTCCGATCGCGTGTATGCAATTTTGACACGCCAAAACTCACGCATGCTCAGATTCAACTACGAGACAGAAGCTATTGGCTACTGGCTATTGAACTTCCTTTCTCTAGTCCCGTCGTACATGTTGTACGTCACCGCCTTCTTGGCGGTCAGAATTTGGTGTGACCGTGTGTAGGCAAGACAGTTTGAGCGGAATTCCGACGGGAAAACCATCAGAGCTTTTTCCGACGAGAATTCCAATCGTGTGTACGCGGTATTAGTCTACCTTGGAAATCTAAGAACTCACTATAAAAATCTATCAGTATTTTATGTTACGGTTACTAATACTGACCCTTGCAGTACTCATATGTCTTATGCACCCTTCCAACCTCCCCCTATGAACTGAATGATGCCAGACTAAGTGCCTGAATGGTCAAATGCATAAACAATTGTTTACTACCTCCTATTAATCACCTAAGGGCTAGATGTGAAAGTGGATCCATCCCTTTACAGATATCGGCTACGAAACGTGAAGAATGAACATAATCAAATCTTAAAATCAATAAGTAGATCCAATGTACATTAGCCGAGCAGTAGCTTTTGAGACAAAGAGAACATTTCTGTAATGGCACTGTGAATTTTAATGCAAATGAATAGAAACCTTTGCATTTTTTATATATGTTTTGTGTGTCTCTGAACATTGGTACCGTTTTAGAAAATTTGCTAGTATTTAAAGCTGAACTCCAGATAGGAAAATGTTCAGTTAAATATATTCCTCAATAATCACAAACGGAAATCAATCATCTTTATGAGCACTAAAAATAGAGATTTTACCTTGTCATAGTAGCAGTGACATCATCATTGTGCTGTGCATAGCGCGGAGAAGTGGGAGGGACTCAGCAGGCCCCACCTACTACAGGTTGCCTGCAGAAAACATCAGGAGCGAGTGGAGAAAAGACCAGCCACCCGGTAAAAGGAGAGAGAGCATCAGTGAGCAGTCTTTATTACAGGAAGCTTCGGGTTGCAAGACAGTTGTGATATGGTTCCATTTAGTTGGGGGCGTTCAGGAGGCAATAAAAATGCAGCTTAACTGTCTGTTTTTACCACCCCTAATCCTAAATTTATACTAGGTTGCTATGTAGCTTAAACAGTTCAGTGCAGCCTCAGCTTCTATAGCTCGTGGCCACTCACACTTTTATGCCTTACCTGGAGTTTCCCATCGTCCAATCAGAGTAATGCACCCCATGTGACAGGCCACAGTCAATCACAGCAGTGCCCTCCCGCTAACTGGCAACCACTAATTCAGCGGTGGTCCTCTATCCCAGCCAATAAGAGTGGGGATCTTCCCCACCTATCAAGCCACTGCTAAACAGAGTGGCTTCCTCCAACTGCCGTGCCTGTTTCAACTCAGTGCAGGTCCTGGCTCAATGCCCAAGCAAAGTCTTCCTGTAAAAATATTGGATGAACTCTCTGCACACTGCTGTATACCCCTTTCTAGAAAACATTCCAGAAAAATAGGCATTTGTTTTCTGATAATCTGTGTTTGCTTCCTGCCCTGCTCTCTGGCATGTTCCTGGTAATATGTGTCTGCTGCCTACTCTGACCTCTGGCATGTTCCTGGTAATATGTGTCTGCTGCCTACTCTGACCTCTGGCATGTTCCTGGTAATATGTGTCTGCTGCCTACTCTGACCTCTTGCATGTTCCTGGTAATATGTGTCTGCTGCCTACTCTGACCTCTGGTGAGTTCTTGGTAATACTTGTCTGCTGCCTACCCTGATCCCTGGCATTTTGCTGGTAATACATGTTTGTTGCCTGTCCTCATCTCTGGTGCATTACTGGTTTTCCATGTCTGCTACCTACTTTGACCTCTGTTGTGCTCCTGGTAACCCATGTCTGCTGCCTGTCCTGTTCTTCTAGCATGTTCCTGAAGATCTGCGTCTGCCCTGACCTCTTGCATGTTCCTGGTAATATGTGTCTGCTGCCTACTTTGACCTCTGGTGAGTTCTTGGTATTCCATGTCTGCTGCCTGATCTGATCTCTGGCATGTTGCTAGTAATACATGTTTGTTGCCTGCCCTCATCTCTGGTGCGTTACTGGTTTTCCGTGTCTGCTACCTACTTTGAACTCTGTTGCGTTGCTGGTAACCCATGTCTGCTGCCTATCCTGTCCTTCTAGCATGTCCCTGAAGATCTGCGTCTGCCCTGACCTCTTGCATGTTCCTGGTAATATGTGTCTGCTGCCTACTCTAACCTCTGGTGAGTTCTTGGTAATCCATGTCTGCTGCCTGCCCTGATCTCTGGCATGTTGCTGGTAATACATGTTTGTTGCCTGTCCTGATCTGTGGTGCGTTACTGGTTTTCCATGTCTCCTACCTACTTTGACCTCTGTTGTGTTCCTAGTAACCCATGTCTGCTGCCTGTCCTGTTCTTCTAGCATGTTCCTGAAGATCTGTGTCTGTCTTGACCTCTGGCATGTTCCTGGCGATATGTATCTGCTGCCTACTCTGACCTCTGGCATTTTCTTGGTAATCCATGTCTGCTGCCTGCCCTGATCTCTGGCATGTTCCTGGTAATACATGTTTGTTGCCTGTTCTGATCTCTGGTGCGTTACTGGTTTTCCATGTCTGCTACCTACTTTGACCTCTGTTGTGTTGCTGGTAACCTATGTCTGCTGCCTGTCCTGTTTTTCTAGCATGTTCCTGAAGATCTGTGTCTGTCCTGACCTCTGGCATGTTCCTGGTAATATGTGTCTGCTGCCTACTCTGACCTCTGGCATGTTCTTGGTAATCCATGTCTGCTGCCTGCCCTGATCTCTGGCATGTTCCTGGTAATATATGTCTGCTGCCTGCTCTGATCTCTGGCATTTTCCTGGTAGTCTGTGTCTGCTGCCTACCATGGATGAACTCAGAGGTCACGACCTAAGATCAGCTTACACACCTGTGAGCATGAGCGAGTGAATATTTGAAGTATAGAAATATAGAAGCTGAAGGAAGAGTGCACAAAGAAAATATTTCCTAGCTTGGTTCTGCCCGTAGGCAGGTTGACTACCTGATGTTAGTTAACCACTTGCCTACCAGGCCAATTCAGACATTTCTCTTCTACATGTAAAATTCATCATTTTTTTTTTTACTAGAAAATTACACAAAACTCCCAAACATTATATATGTTTTTTTTTTAGCAGAGACCCTAGAGAGTAAAATGGTGGTCGTAGCAACTTTTTATCTCACAACGGTATTTGCGCAGCAATTTTTCAATCAAGTTTTTTTTTTTTTGTTTGTTTAAACTGTTTCATGCATTAAAAACCAAAAAAAAAAACAGGAAAGTTAGCCCAATTTTTTTGCATAATGTGAACAAATAACGTTACGCTGAGTAAATAGATACCTAACATGTCACATTTCAAAATTGCACACGCTCGTGGAATGGCGCCAAACTTCGGTACTTAAAAAACCGACACTTTTTTTACTTTATTTACAGGTTACATGTTTTGGGTTACAGAGAATTATTGGTCTTGCTCTAACGTTCGTGGCGATACCTCACATGAACATCATTTACATATGTGGGCGGGACTTACGTATAGTTTTGCTTCTGCAAGCGAGCACGGCGGGGACAGGGGCGCTTTCAATTTTTTTATCTTTTTTTTATTTTTAATTTGACTTTTATTTTTCTAGTTTAACGCTTTCTTTTTACATTTTTTTTTATGATCACTTTTATTCCTATTACAAGCAATGTAGACATCCATTGTAATAGGAATAGTGAGTGACAGGTCCTCTTTACAGTGAGATATGTGGTCAATAAGTCCCCAGATCTCACCTCTAGGCTGGGAAGCCTGAAATGAAAAAAAAAAAAATCTTGTCTTCCCAATCGAGGTGGCGCCATTTTTTTTCAAATGCAGAGGAGATGTTATGACGTCGCGCCCGGCCTCCGAACGATCATAGAGGCTCTGGGGACCATCTGGCCCTCTGGAAATCTCTATGGTCAACATCTGGCGCTGGTCGGTCCCTTCTCTGGTTTGCCGGGAGAAGCACTGGAGGGAGATTAGAGGGGATGCCCCCCCCCCCCCCTCCCCGAACAGCTGCTATGATTGTTGGTGAGGGGAATTGCCAGCTCTAAAAGAAGATATCTGAATGATGCCTGTAACTGCACTCAAACTTAACGACGTAATTTGACGTTAGGGCAGGCGTGAAGCGGTTAAGGTAGTTGGCTGGCCCAGGCTGGGGAAGGTGTTAATATTCTGCACCTCTGCTGGAGGGAGCTCCGCACCCTATGGGATCCCGAATCACTTGACTCTTGACCAATGGCGGCCAATGCACTGTGGGCATCCATGAGTTGTGGGACCCCATCCATGCACCCAGCCCCTTTCAGGACGCCAGACGCATGGATTCCTATGGCAGGGGCGGGAGGAGGTGGTACTTTTTGAAGCGCCTGATTAGAGCCAGAGGCTCTAATAGGCTTCAAAATAGGGTGGGCTCAGGGCGCAGAGAGTGCACCCTGATCCCACCCAATTGTGTGATGATAGCGAATTAATTTTCACTATTTTCAGACTAACCTTCCTCCCCACCAATCAGGAGGCAGGGCATCAGACCTGTTTTCTGATTGGCCAAAGCGCCAGGCCATCCTTTTGGATGCCTGGCGCTTAATAAGAGGAGCGGAGGAGACACACTGGAGCAGAGGTCGCCTCCGTTCTGGTGCATTGGAGAGGAGCTGCTGCGGTAAGCCACGCGGGGGGGGGGGGGGGGGGGGGGGGTCGGGGGTGCTGGCAGAGCCATGAGCCACACGAGTTTATTGGCGGGCACAGTGGCTGCATATGATAGGAACAAGTGGCTGCATATACTGGGCACAAGTGGCTGCATTTGATGGGCACAAGTTGCTGCATATGATGGGCATAGGTGGCTGCATATGATGGGCACACATTGCTGCATATACTGGGCACAGATGGCTGCATTTGATGGGCACAAGTGGCTGCATATGATGGGCACACATTGCTGCATATACTGGGCACAAGTGGCTGCATTTGATGGGCACACCTTGCTGCATATGATGGGCACAATGGCTGCATTTGATGGGCACAATGGCTGCATATGATGGGCACAATGGCTGCATATGATGGGCACAATGGCTGCATATGATGGGCACAGTGACTGCATTTGATGGGCACAATGGCTGCATATGATGGGCACAATGGCTGCATATGATGGGCACAGTGGCTGCATATGATGGGCACAGTGGCTGCAATTGATGGGCACAGTGGCTGCATTTGATGGGCACAGTGGCTGCAATTGATGGGCACAGTGGCTGTATATGATGGGCACAGTGACTGCATTTGATTGGCACAGTGGCTGCATATGTTGGGCACAGTGGCTGCATTTGATGGGCACAATGGCTGCATATGATGGGCATAGTGGCGGCATTTGATGGGCACAATGGCTGCATATGATGGGCACATTGGCTGCATTTGATGGGCACAATGGCTGCCTTTGATGGGCACAGTGAGTCTGCATTTGATGGGCACAGCAAGGCTGCAATTGATGGGGGGTTCAGTATTTTTCAGTTTGTTTGTGCTCCCCCAAAAATTTTTGAGCACCAGCCGCCACGGCTCTTGACCCAACACCCAGGTCCAATTCATTCTACTGTGATCCAGATCCAGTTTCCAAGACCTCCATTTTCCAGCGTGGTTCCCCCTCGCCAGTTTTATCTCCCAAGTGTAACCTACATTGGCATTCGCCGGCATCCTGACAACTATCACTGAAGAAAAATAAAATGCAGGAAAAATGATCTAGGAGCAATGTTGAACACGGCACAACAAGCACTTATGTGATAGATAAAACACAGCTTGGTGTGCTGAGCAAATATTTAACTTTATTTGCTTTAAAAAAAAAAAAAAATGACACCTTGTCAACATATATAAAGTACAAAGAAGGGATTTTCAATGCACTTTATGTGAATGAATAAAAGACGTTTTCACAGCTCCAGCAAGACAAACGCAGTGCATCACTCTGACGTGATCAGACTAATAAATAATGCAATAGACTTTTGAACACACATTTGAGTGTTAATGACAGCCGCACCTTGTAAACATAATAATTAAAAAAAGTAAGTACTGCTCAGAAACTTGCCACACCAAAAAAAAAGGAACCCCCCCCCCCCCCACAGAATATTGTCATTGAGCCCCTCCAGCACCTGGCGGTAAGAGAGAGGAAGTGACATCACCTCCCCTATTATTACTGATTCGTCTGATTAGCAGTGCAGAGACGGCGGCCTGTAGATCTGAGGTTGGGTGAGGGGACCTTTCATTTCATTATAAAACTCCCCAGCGGCTCTTTTCTTGCTTGTGGAGTGCCGGGTCCATCGTTACCTCATTGTATGATTACATTAACCACTGGGCCCTTTTACCCCCTTCCTGCCCAGGCCAATTTTTAGCCTTTAGCGCTGTGACATTTTGAATGACAATTACGCAGTCATGCAAAACTGTATCCATATGAATACTTTATAATTTTTTTCACACAAATAGAGCTTTCTTTTGGTGGTATTTAATCACCTCTGTTTTTATTTTTTTATTTTTTGTTAAACAAGTGAAAAAAAGACAGAACATTTTTCATAGTTTGTTATAAAATCTTGCAATCAGGTCATTTTTCTCCTTCACTGATGTGCGCTGATGAGACTGCACTGATAGGCACTGATGAGGCGGCACTGATAGGTGGCATTGATGGGCACTAATGAGGAGGCACTGATGAGGCTGCACTGGCAGGCGGCACTGATGGGCACTGATAAGGCAGCTCTGATGAGGGGGCACTGATAAGGCTGCACTGATAGGCAGCACTGATAGGAGGCACTGATAAGGCAGCACTGATGAGGAGGTACTGATAAGGCAGCACATATAGGTGGCACTGATAAGGCAGCACTGATGAGGAGGCACTGATAGGCAGCACTGATGGGCACTGATAAGGCAGCACTGATGTGGAGGTACTGGTGAGGAGACCCTGATGAGGAGGCACTGATAAGTCTGCACTGATATGTGGCACTGATAATGCTGCACCGATAGGTGGCACTGATGGGCACTGATAAGGTAGCACTGATGAGGAGGCACTGATAGACGGCACTGGTGGACACTTATAGGTGACACTGATGGGCAGCGCTGATGGGCACTGATAAATCAGCACTGATGAGGCTGCACCGATGGGCACTAATAGGCAGCACTGATAGGTGTCACTGATAGGTGGCGCTGATGGCACTGATAAGGCAGCAGTGATGGGGAGGTACTGTGAGGATGCACTAATGAGGAGGCACTGATAAGGCTGCACTGATAGGTGGCACTAATGGGCACTGATAGGCACTGGTAGGTGGCACTGATAGGCAGCACTGATAGGTGACACTAATTGGCAGCACTGATGAGCACTCATTGGTAGAATTGGTGGGGACTGTTGGGACTGCACTGATAATCAGGACACTGAAAATCAGTGCCCTGATTATCAGTGCTGGTGCCCCTTTAATGGGGATAACCAGCTTGTGTTAAAGGGACATCAGCAATGATAATCAGGACACAGCTAATCATGTGGTAAAGGGCCACTGTGATTGGCTTTTTACCTTGATCTGTGATTAGCAGAGTCTGAAGGAGCGTGATCACGAGGACATCTTTGTACGCCCTCCAGGCAAAGTAAGCCCGCGCTGTAGCTGTCTTTCGGCTATAGAGCGAGCAGAAACTGGTTAAGGGTGTTGTCATAATATAAATTCTCCCTTGGTCTTCTGAAGAAGCAATTTGCGAAACGCATAGAGAAGAAGAGGGCTGCTCTTTTTCCACCACCACATCTTTGCAGGGAAAGATTCCTTTTAAATGCTACTTATCTAGTGAGAATCCTTTATTTTCTGTATTTCTTAATGATTTTTAATGTTTTAAATATTGTAAGTTTAATTAATACAATGAATAATTCAAATTAGTATTTCAATAAAGGGATTGTTTCAAGGGTTACAATGTTCTAGCATCTTAAAAGTCCCAGTTTGAAACGTCTGGCCTTTTTAATATTTTAATTATAGGAATATTGGAGTTGGAGGAAAAGTGCACAAAAAAAAATATTTCCTGGCTTGGTTCTGTCTGTAGGCAGGTTGCCTACCTGATGTTAGTTAAGGTAGTTGGCTGGCCCAGGCTGGGGAAGGGGTTAATATTTTGCACCTCAGCTCCTGGGCTTTTTGGACCTAGTCTGTCTATCAACCTTGTGATATAAATAAAGGGGAAGGCCAGGTCCCGGAGCTTCGGCCTGCTCGGGAAGATCCTGTGATTGTTGACATGCACCAAACGGAGGACTGCTGTGCCCAGCAGTCTGTCGGGAGATACCAGGAACCCGAAGAACTGCCAAGTCTTGGCAAACACCAATTATGGACTACCATTCCGCCCATACCTCTTAAAGGCACATTTTTCTGTTGTCATGTTTTCAAATGACAATTTTTTTATTTTTTTTATTGCATTTACCGTATATACTCGAGTATAAGCCGAGATTTTCAGCCTCTTTTTTGAGGCTGAAAGTGCCCCCCTCGGCTTATACTCGAGTCATCGCTGTCTGCCTGCTCGATCAGCGTGTCGAGCAGACAGACAGCGGACATTCTAAAATTCAAAAGCCGCGCCTCCGCCTCCGCCTTCGCCTGTGATAGGCGGAACACTGAATTTCCCAGCAGTCAGTGTTCCGCCTATCACGGACATCCGCTCATCCTCGTACTACGGACGAGGATGAGACGATGTCCGTGATAGGCGGAACACAGGCTGCTGGGAAATTCAGTGTTCCGCCTATCACAGGCGAAGGCGGAGGCGCGGCTTTTGAATTTTAGAATGGCCGCCGAGGCGCCGACGAAGAGCGGCGATCCTGGCAAGGCACGGGACGGAGGCAAGGCAAGGCACGGCACGGGACGGGACGGGACGGAGGCAAGGCACAACACGGGACGGAGGCAAGGAGGCAAGGCACGGCACGGGACGGAGGCAAGGAGGCAAGGCACGGGACGGAGGCTCGGGACACAGGTAGGCTGGACACACACACACACACACACACACACACACACACACACAGGGATGGATGGATGGAGACACACACACACAGGGATGGATGGATACACACACACACAGGGATGGATGGATGGAGACACACACACACAGGGATGGATGGAGACACACACACACAGGGATGGATGGATACACACACACACAGGGATGGATGGATGGAGACACACACACACAGGGATGGATGGATGGAGACACACACACACAGGGATGGATGGATGGAGACACACACACACACAGGGATGGATGGATGGAGACACACACACACAGGGATGGATGGATGGATGGAGACACACACACACACAGGGATGGATGGATGGATGGACACACACACACACAGGGATGGATGGATGGATGGACACACACACACACACACAGGGATGGATGGATGGATGGACACACACACACACAGGGATGGATGGACGGACACACAGGGATGGACGGACACACAGGGATGGACGGACACACAGGGATGGACGGACACACAGGGATGGACGGACACACACACAGGGATGGACAGGCATGTCTCACCCTCGGCTTATACACGAGTCAATAAGTTTGCCAGTTTTTTTGGGGGTAAATTGGGGGCCTCGGCTTATATTCGGGTCGGCCTATACTCGAGTATATACGGTAAGTCCAAATATGATATCTGATGTCTTTTTGACCCCACATCTCATATTTAAGAGGACCTGTCATGCTTTTATTCTATTCCAAGGGATGTTTACATTCCTTTTAATAGGAATAAAAGTGATCCAATTCTTTTTTTTTTTTTTTTTAGACAGTGAAAAACTAAATAAAATCAAGTAAAATAAATAAGGAAATTTTTTTTTTTTTAAAGCACCCCTTAAAGTCGCGCGCAGAAGCGAACGCACAGGTGAGTAGTGCCTGCATATGAAAACGGTGGTCAAACCGTGGCGATACCTCACATATGTGATCGGTAGAGTGAGAGCAATAATTCTAGCTCTAGACCTCCTCTGTAACTCAAAAAACGCAACCTGTAGAATTTTTTAAACGTCACCTATGGAGATTTTTAAGGGTAAAATTTTTACGCCATACCACGAGCGGGCGCAATTTTGAAGCGTGACGTGTTGGGTATCAATTTACTCGGCGTAACATTATCTTTCACAATATAAAAAAAAATTGGGCTAACTTTACTCTTGTCTTTAGGGCTGTTACTGATTAAAATTTTCGTTTTCGATTAATCGATTTTTTTTAATCGATTAATCGACTAATTTTGATTAATTATAACGCACATACAGATCCAACTACTTTTAGCTGATCTCCTTGCATTGCAACTCTGCATTAGTCAGTGGTAAATGTGGTATACACTATATACAATCACCCGACACTAATTTGTTTCCACAATCCATGACTTAACTTCACAGTTCACACAAATACATTTTAAATTCAAACTGTAGCACTGACGTAAGTAATTTTTTTTTATTAAACTTTAAGAAAAACGTAGAAAGTTAGTTTAACTTTAATTCTAAAACGTATCTAGTATATTGACTGTCAGTCACTTTAGCCAATCACACAGACATACCAGAGTGTTTACATTATTTTTATTTTTTTACAACAATGTTAAAAACGGAGGTTATCAAATTTGCCTACACTTAGCTCACTGAATGATCCCAGTTAACCACATCCATATTTACCATCACTGTCTAGGCTGTCCGGTGACGTCACAGACATCGACATCACCGGACTCCTCCCCCTTCCCTTCGTTAGCAGACAGAGGCATTTGGGGAAGGGGGGAGGAGTCACATCACGGACATCGATGTCACCGGATCACAGACGGAACTCCCTGAAGACCTGGGAAGACGACTGAGAGGCGAGTACCGATCAAAATTATTTTGATTGATCAAAAAAATGTACGATTTTTTAATCGAGGAATTAATCTTTAATTTTCCCAGCCCTAGTTGTCTTATTTTTTTATTCAAAAAAGGTGAATTTTTTCCAAAAAAAAGTGTGCTTATAAGACCGCTGTGCAAATACGGTGTTACAAAAAGTATTTCAAGGACCGCCATTTTATTCTCTAGGATGTTAGAAAAATTTTTTTATAATGTTTGGGTGCTCTAAGTAATTTTCAAGAAAAAAAACTTGTTTTTAACTTGTAAAAACACTGAGTCTGAAAAAGAAGCCTGGTCTTTAAGTGGTTATTTTAAAAAAATTAAAAAAATGATCCTTTAGATTCACTTTAAAGTTGCCTCGACTGTTCTAAGGTGGGTCTGAAGTGATTTTAAAGGGGTGCAAGATGGTTTGTGGTGTATGAATGAACTAAGGAAAGTAAAGCACATGTGGGATATGAAGCAAAGCCACTATGGAAGGTGTACTCAGCAAGACAAGCAGGAGGAGGTGTGCAGTTTCTAGGGGTACCCAGGAACTAGTACATGGTGAGGGGTCCTCCAGTAGCAAGGGGGTCCTAATCTGCCTCGTTCCACTATGGCCTGTTTCCCTATGCAAAAGAAGGGATCTCACCGCTCCAGGAGCACACATGCAGGCTGTAAACTGTCTCTTCGCCTGGGAAGCCACAGGTGCTGGCTATTACCACTAGCAACAGACGAAAAACAAGCTCTGGACTGCCACACTCTTCAGAAAACCACGTACTTTTATTAGAAAATCACATCACAGCTCAACAAACACAGCGAACAAGGAAAAATTGTTGACGTTTCGCACTAGCTGTAGTGCTTATTCATAGCTAAGCACTACAGCTAGTGTGAAACGTCAGCAATTTTTCCTTGTTCGCTGTGTTTGTTGAGCTGTGATGTGATTTTCCAATAAAAGAAAGTGGTTTTCTGAAGAGTGCTGCAGTCCAGAGCTTGTTTTTCGTCTGTTTCCCTATGCAACCGGAACCTAACCTGCGTTATGGAGACCCATAGACTGGCTGCATGGTACGGGAGTGAAGGAGTTAACAAGTACGCACACGAGGTCCACGCTAAGTGCACAGGGGGTCCCCATTCTGTCGCTGGGACTGAGATGACGAAGGTACGCTGAACTGCTGGAGAGGACATGGGCTCTTCAGCTGTTTCATAAAATTGTGCTTGTCAGGTTATGAAATGACCTACAATTTATTTTTCAGTATATTTCCACTTTAGGTTCCTTAATTGACTGACATTCTATGTGCATCATAATTACAATGGTCACCCTAACCTAGAGTAAGATTTGTATAATCTAATCTAACACAAAAAAATCTCTTATACAGAAGAGAAATTATATAACTGAATGAAAAAGGAAAATCTGAGAGTATAACTAAAATATTCAGTACAGTACAACGAGGCAATGACTTGGGAACAAGGTTTATGACCCCTAACCACTTTCCAACTGCCCTAAATCAGATTTACTGAAGAAATTTGATTAAAAAATAAATAAAATTATTGGATATATTTTATAGCAGAAAGTAAAGATTTTTATTTTTTTTAATTTTCAGTCTTTTTTTGTTTATAGCGCAAAAAATAAAAAAAATGCAGTGATGATCAAATACCACCAAAAGAAAGCTCTATTAGTGGAATAAAAAGAACATACACTTTATTTGGGTATAGCATTGATTGCATGATCGCGCCATTGTCAGTTAAAGTAACGCAGTGCCGTATAGTGCAAAAAATTACCTGGTCATGAAGGGGGGTAAATCTTTTTCGGAGGTCAAGGGGACTTATGCCCTGTACACACGGTTGGAAATTCCGATGAAAACGGTCCGATCAGATTATGTTGTCGGAAAATCTCATCGTGTGTGGGCTCTATCGGACTTTTTCCGTCTGAATTTCCGACTGAAAAAAATTTGAGAGCAGGATCTCAAATTTTCCATCAAAAAAATCAGATCGGACTTTTTCCGATTGTTTGTAGAGAATTCCGATTGGACAAAGTGCCGCACATGCTCAGATCAAATTACGAGACCAAAGCTATTGGCTAGTAGCCTCAATGTAGTCCCGTCGTAACAAACGAACATCATCACGTTCCAAACTATCGCATTTTCCGACAACTTTGCGACCGTGTGTATGCAACACCAGTTTAGGACATAAACCGTCGGAAAAAATCTGACTAATTTTGTGGTCGGAATGTCCGACCGTGTGTACGGGGCATTAGGATCACATATTTTTTTAAAGCATTCCATTTAGTCATTTTGTTTGTCCTATAGTCTTAGGGGGTCGATAGGGGAAATCAGAACACATCATTGGGCGGGGGGGAGGGGCACACAAAAGATGGACACTCCCAGATTTGTCGGTTTCAGAAGAGACATCAGCAAAGGATTTTAAATCAATGTAGGTAAATATATCTCCTTTATAGGTAGAGCATTCGGGAAAAAAAAAATGGGGAAGTTTATTCAACCAACTCAATGCCAGCATGATAAACATTCTTCCTTTCCAGGTCTTCTTCTGTATTCAGTGTTCAATATTCAGTATTCAGTTGGTTTGACTGACAATTACTCAGTCATGCAAAAGTGTGCCCAAATTCATTTTCATATGTTTTCTTTCATATCATTGTATATTTTTATATCATTTTTATAATTCATTTTTTAATTTTTGTATCTTTTTTAGATAACTTTTTCTTTAAAGTCAGCAGGACTTATCTGTCCAGGCATCCAATGGTGTCCTCACGAGAGCCGAGTCTTGAATCGGCTCTCGAGTGCTGGCGCCACCATCTTGGCTAAGGGTAACCAAATCTCGCTGTGCTTTAGGAATGGGCTGACAGTTGGTGGAAAGATGGGGGCCAAACTTCGGGCTCACTTAAACCCGGGCACCCGCTCCCCACAAAAGGTGCCAAATGTGGCAGACAAGCGGAGCTTCCCATTTTGGGTGGAGCTCCGTTTTAAACCATCTTTATATTTTCATATTGTGTATCATATATTTTTTATAATTCACTTCTATATGTTCATATACATATATATATATATATATACATATTAAAAAAAAAAAATATATATATATATATATATATATATATATATATATATATATATATATATATATATATATATATATATATATACACATATATATATATATATATATACACATATATATATATATATATATATATATATATATATATATACACACATATATATATATATATATATATATATATATATATATATATATATATATATATATATATATATATATATTAATATGTTCCTTTATTCCTATATCTATCTATGAACATATAGAGGTGAATTATAAAAAATCTATGATACACAATATGAAAATCAAAAAATGGTTTAAAGCGGAGCTCCACCCAAAACGGGAAGCTCCGCTTGTCTGCCACATTTGGCACCTTTTGTATATATACACACACTATATTACTAAAAGTATTGGGACTGCCTTTACACACACATGAACTTTAATGGCATCCCAGTCTTAGTCCGTAGGGTCCAGTATTAAGTTGGCCCACCCTTTGCAGCTATAACAGCTTCAACTCTTCTGGGAAGGCCGTCCACTTGCCGACCAGTTCACGTACATTTACTGCTGCGGGTGGGCAGCACTACACGAATCACCGTACCTGTGTGTCGGCTCCTTTAAGAGCCATAGCAGGCGTGAGCGTGCCCGTTGCACAGCGGGTGACCCGATGCCCGTGGCTGCGATGTCCGCTGGTCACCCACATTCACGGGCACGAGAGCCAGAATGGGGATCTGTGTATGTAAACAGACAAATCCCTGTTCTGACAGGGGAGGAGAGACAGATCTGCTGTTCCTAGTAGGACCTAGTAGTTCCTAGTAGTCCCATCCCCCTACAGTTAGAAACACACAATGAGAAAACACATTTAATCCCTTGATCGCCCCCTAGTGTTGACCCCTTCCCTGCCAGTGTCACTTACACAGTAATCAGTGCATTTTTATAGCACTAATCACGGTATAAATGTCAGTGGTCCCAAAAAAATGTCAAGCGTGTCCGATCTGTCCGCCGCAATGTCGCAGCCCTGCTAAAAATCGCAGATCGCCGGCATTACTAGTAGAAAAAAAATTGTCAAAATGCCAATCCCCTATTTTGTAGATGCTATAACTTTTGCGCGAACCAATCAATAAACGCTTATTGCGTTTTTTTTTCACCAAAAATATGTAGAAGAATACATATCGGCCTAAAATAATGAAGGCTTTTTTTTGGGGGGGATATTTATTATAGAAAAAAGTAAAAAAAAATATTGTTTTTTTTTGTTTTCAGAATTGTCGCTCTTTTTATGTTTATAGCGCAAAAAATAAAAACCGCAGAGGTGATCAAATACCACCAAAAGAAAGCTCTATTTGTGGGGAAAAAAAAGGAGTCAATTTTGTTTGGGCACAAGGTCGCACGACCGCGCAGTTGTCAGTTAAAGGGACGCAGTGCCGTATAGCAAAAAATGGCCTGGTCATTAAAGGGGCAAATCCTTCCGGGGCTGAAGTGGTTAATGCTTTTGTACCTTCCATTTTTGTGAGCACCCATTTTATCTTCTAGGTTTTTTTTAAAATGAAAACTCTGGTGATGCACGAGGTGCTTGCACCCGCCTCTGTGTTATTTTATATCTTGTGTTATGTGCTCTTAGAAAAAGATTTTACTTCCAGAAGTTTAAATGTAGAGTATGTTCAGTTTTATGTAAAAAGTAAAGGGCACTTTGCAACTTTCCGATTCCGTCCAGAAAGAAACAACAAACTATTCTGAAAATGTCAGAATCAATTTGTGGCCTTTTCCTCTTGCTGAATACGTGGTTTCCAGCTACACCCTGTACTTAACACTTTCTTTATAATAGGAGAAGTCATGCCGTGCCGTCTACTGTGGTAATGCCAAGGGCCATCAGTGAGGTTCGCTGCAGTCCATCTATGAGTAGAGGAATGGAATTCCGGGGCTTATTTTATTGGTTGGTGGTTTAAATAACCCTGATTAATCCATGGTGACCCATAGTTGGCAACTATTTTTGAGTTCCAAGGAAAGTCTTAATTTTAAGGATTAAAGAGACCCTGTACGTTTGCCTATTTACAGTGGTGTGAAAAAGTGTTTGCCCCCTTCCTCATTTCCTGTTCCTTTGCATGTTTGTCACACTTAAGTGTTTCGGAACATCAAACCAATTTAAACAATAGTCAAGGACAACACAAGTAAACACAAAATGCAATTTGTAAATGAAGGTGTTTATTATTAAAGGTGAAAAAAAATCCAAACCATCATGGCCCTGTGTGAAAAAGTGATTGCCCCCCTTGTTAAAACATACTATAACTGTGGTTGTCCACACCTGAGTTCAATTTCTCTAGCCACACCCAGGCCTGATTATTGCCACACCTGTTCACAGTCAAGGCATCACTTAAATAGGAGCTGCTTGACACAGTAAGGTCCACCAGAAGATCCTTAAAAGCTACACATCATGCCGAGACCCAAAGAAATTCAGGAACAATTGAGAAAGAAAGTAATTGAGATCTATCAGTCTGGAAAGGGTTATAAAGCCATTTCCAAAGCTTTGGGAATCCAGCGAACCACAGTGAGAGCCATTATCCACAAATGGCGAAGACATGGAACAGTGGTGAACCTTCCCAGGAGTGGCCGGCCGCCCAAAATTACCCCAAGAGCGCAGCGACGACTCATCTAAGAGGTCACAAAAGACCCCACAACAAGTCCAAGGAACTGCAGGCCTCACTTGCCTCAGTTAAGGTCAGCGTTCATGCCTCCACCATCAGGAAAAGACTGGGCAAAAATGGCCTGCATGGCAGAGTTCCAAGGAGAAAACCACTGCTGAGCAAAAAGAACATCAAAGCTCGTCTCAATTTCTCCACAACACATCTTGATGATCCCCAAGACTTTTGGGACAACATTCTGTGGACCGATGAGACAAAAGTGGAACTCTTTGGAAGGTGTGTGTCCAAGTATATCTGGCGTAGAAGGAACACTGCATTTCATAAAAAGAACATTATACCAACAGTAAAATATGGTGGTGGTAGTGTGATGGTCTGGGGCTGTTTTGCTGCTTCAGGACCTGGAAGACTTGCCGTGATAAAAGGAACTATGAATTCTGCTGTCTACCAAGAGATCCTGAAGGAGAATGTCCGACCATCTGTTCGTGTACTCAAGCTGAAACGAACTTGGGTTCTGCAGCAGGACAATGATCCTAAACACACCAGCAAGTCCACCACCGAATGGCTGAAGATAAACAAAATGAAGACTTTGGAGTGGCCTAGCCAAAGTCCTGACCTGAATCCTATTGAGATGTTGTGGTATGACCTTAAAAAGGCCGTTCATGCTCGAAAACCCTCTAATGTAACTGAATTAGGACAATTCTGCAAAGATGAGTGGGCCAAAATTCCTCCAGGATGCTGTAAAAGCCTCATTGCACGTTATCGCAAACGCTTGGTTGCAGTTGTTGCTGCTAAGGGTGGCCCAACCAGTTATTAGGTTTAGGGGGCAATCACTTTTTCACACAGGGCCATGATGGTTTGAATTTTTTTTCACCTTTAATAATAAACACCTTCATTTACAAATTGCATTTTGTGTTTACTTGTGTTGTCCTTGACTATTGTTTAAATTGGTTTGATGTTCCGAAACATTTAAGTGTGACAAACATGCAAAGGAACAGGAAATGAGGAAGGGGGCAAACACTTTTTCACACCACTGTAAATCCATACTCCAGGACCCTTCTGCCCGCAAGAGTTAAATACTCATTAAGTCTAGGGGTTGCAGAAGAGGCTTTATTTACAGCGTTCATATTGCATCAGCGTACAGCGGCCTTTCTCAAACTTTTTATCCCAGGGGAACCCTTGAAATAACTTTCAGATCTCAGGGAACCCCAGGCGAGCTTAGTCCATTGGATGCCATTGGGAAAATGCCCCTTACATTGTTGGTGGTAAGTCTGAAGACTGTTACAAGGGAGGCCAGAATGACACCCTTACAGTCATGCCGCTGGCTCTGCCAGGGGGCATTTGACCTGGCACTATGCAGACACCATCAGATGTGAGATGTGTCAGTTAGTTAGCCACAGTTTAAGGAACCCCTAGCCAAGCCTGGAGGAACCCTAGGGTTTCACAGAACCCTGGTTGAGAATGGGTGATCCTGCCTATGATCTTATACCTGGTGATCCAGCCTATGATTTTATACCTGGTGATCCTGCCTATGATCTTATACCTGGTGATCCTGCCTATGATCTTATACCTGGTGATCCTGCCTATGATCTTATACCTGGTGATCCTGCCTATGATTTTATACCTGGTGAACCTGCCTATGATCCTCTACCTGGTGATCCTGCCTATGATCCTCTACCTGGTGATCCTGCCTATGATCTTATACCTGGGGATCCTGCCTATGACCTTATACCTGGTGATCCTGCCTATGATCCCCTACCTGGTGATCCTGCCTATGATCTTATACCTTGTGATCCTGCCTATGATCCTCTACCTGGTGATCCTGCATATGATCCTCTACCTAGTGATCCTGCCTTTGATCCTCTACCTGGTGATCCTGCCTATGATCCTCTACCCGGTGATCCTGCCTATGATCTTATACCTGGTGATCTTGCCTATGATCCTCTACCTGGGGATCCTGCCTATGATCCTCTACCTGGGGATCCTGCCTATGATCCTCTACCTGGTGATCCTGTCTATGATCTTATAACTGGTGATCATGCCTATAATCCTATACCTGGTGATCCTGCCTATGATCCTCTAACTGGTGATCCTGCCTATGATCTTATACCTGGTGATCCTGCCTATGATTTTATACCTGGCGATCCTGCCTATGACATTATACCTGGTGATCCTGCCTATGATCTTATACCTGGTGATCCTACCTTTGATCCTCTAGCTGGTGATCCTGCCTATGATCCTATACCTGGTGATCCTGCCTATGATCCTCTAACTGGTGATCCTGCCTATGATCTTATACCTGGTGATCCTGCCTATGTGTCAGGGCTGGCTTAGCCCTTCCTTCTCTGGGCTGGCTGCTCAGCTGTTGGCTAATTGCCAGCTCTCATTTCTCTCCACATTTACCGGCTGTTCCTGATCATGCTCGTCTGACCTGCCTACTTAAAGCTGTCCAGCTCACTTCACCTCTGCCTTTGCCTTGGTCACATCACAAGAAACCATCTCCTGCGGTTCTGTTTAAAGACTGGATTGCTGACATCCCTTCTGGCTCCTTATCCTGCTTGCTGTTGCTCTACTTTGATGCCTGACTTCTGGCCTGGCTGATTACCCAAACTGGTTATTGAACTCTGGCCTGGCTGACTACTCTATCCGGTTACTGGACTCTGGTTATGCTTTGACTACACTTTTTCTATTTACCTTTTTATTTATATTTAATAAACAAGTGTGATTTAATTGTACTTCTGTGTCGGTCTGATTCATGGTTTCTGACATTATGATCCTCTACCTGGTGATCCTGCCTTTGATCCTCTACCTGGTGATCCTGCCTATGATCCTCTACCCGGTGATCCTGCCTATGATCTTATACCTGGGGATCCTGCCTATGATCCTCTACCTGGGGATCCTGCCTATGATCCTCTACCTGGGGATCCTGCCTATGATCCTCTACCTGGTGATCCTGTCTATGATCTTATAACTGGTGATCCTGCCTATAATCCTATACCTGGTGATCCTGCCTATGATCCTCTAACTGGTGATCCTGCCTATGATCTTATACCTGGTGATCCTGCCTATGATTTTATACCTGGCGATCCTGCCTATGACATTATACCTGGTGATCCTGCCTATGATCTTATACCTGGTGATCCTACCTATGATCCTCTAGCTGGTGATCCTGCCTATGATCCTATACCTGGTGATCCTGCCTATGATCCTCTAACTGGTGATCCTGCCTATGATCTTATACCTGGTGATCCTGCCTATGTGTCAGGGCTGGCTTAGCCCTTCCTTCTCTGGGCCGGCTGCTCAGCTGTTGGCTAATTGCCAGCTCTCATTTCTCTCCACATTTACCGGCTGTTCCTGATCATGCTCGTCTGACCTGCCTACTTAAAGCTGTCCAGCTCACTTCACCTCTGCCTTTGCCTTGGTCACATCACAAGAAACCATCTCCTGCGGTTCTGTTTAAAGACTGGATTGCTGACATCCCTTCTGGCTCCTTATCCTGCTTGCTGTTGCTCTACTTTGATGCCTGACTTCTGGCCTGGCTGATTACCCAAACTGGTTATTGAACTCTGGCCTGGCTGACTACTCTATCCGGTTACTGGACTCTGGTTATGCTTTGACTACACTTTTTCTATTTACCTTTTTATTTATATTTAATAAACAAGTGTGATTTAATTGTACTTCTGTGTCGGTCTGATTCATGGTTTCTGACATTATGATCCTCTACCTGGTGATCCTGCCTTTGATCCTCTACCTGGTGATCCTGCCTATGATCCTCTACCCGGTGATCCTGCCTATGATCTTATACCTGGTGATCTTGCCTATGATCCTCTACCTGGGGATCCTGCCTATGATCCTCTACCTGGGGATCCTGCCTATGATCCTCTACCTGGTGATCCTGTCTATGATCTTATAACTGGTGATCCTGCCTATAATCCTATACCTGGTGATCCTGCCTATGATCCTCTAACTGGTGATCCTGCCTATGATCTTATACCTGGTGATCCTGCCTATGATTTTATACCTGGCGATCCTGCCTATGACATTATACCTGGTGATCCTGCCTATGATCTTATACCTGGTGATCCTACCTATGATCCTCTAGCTGGTGATCCTGCCTATGATCCTATACCTGGTGATCCTGCCTATGATCCTCTAACTGGTGATCCTGCCTATGATCTTATACCTGGTGATCCTGCCTATGTGTCAGGGCTGGCTTAGCCCTTCCTTCTCTGGGCTGGCTGCTCAGCTGTTGGCTAATTGCCAGCTCTCATTTCTCTCCACATTTACCGGCTGTTCCTGATCATGCTCGTCTGACCTGCCTACTTAAAGCTGTCCAGCTCACTTCACCTCTGCCTTTGCCTTGGTCACATCACAAGAAACCATCTCCTGCGGTTCTGTTTAAAGACTGGATTGCTGACATCCCTTCTGGCTCCTTATCCTGCTTGCTGTTGCTCTACTTTGATGCCTGACTTCTGGCCTGGCTGATTACCCAAACTGGTTATTGAACTCTGGCCTGGCTGACTACTCTATCCGGTTACTGGACTCTGGTTATGCTTTGACTACACTTTTTCTATTTACCTTTTTATTTATATTTAATAAACAAGTGTGATTTAATTGTACTTCTGTGTCGGTCTGATTCATGGTTTCTGACATTATGATCCTCTACCTGGTGATCCTGCCTTTGATCCTCTACCTGGTGATCCTGCCTATGATCCTCTACCCGGTAATCCTGCCTATGATCTTATACCTGGTGATCTTGCCTATGATCCTCTACCTGGGGATCCTGCCTATGATCCTCTACCTGGGGATCCTGCCTATGATCCTCTACCTGGTGATCCTGTCTATGATCTTATAACTGGTGATCCTGCCTATAATCCTATACCTGGTGATCCTGCCTATGATCCTCTAACTGGTGATCCTGCCTATGATCTTATACCTGGTGATCCTGCCTATGATTTTATACCTGGCGATCCTGCCTATGACATTATACCTGGTGATCCTGCCTATGACATTATACCTGGTGATCCTGCCTATGATCTTATACCTGGTGATCCTGCCTATGATCCTATACCTGGTGATCCTGCCTATGATCCTCTAACTGGTGATCCTGCCTATGATCTTATACCTGGTGATCCTGCCTATGATCTTATACCTGGTGATCCTGCCTATGTGTCAGGGCTGGCTTAGCCCTTCCTTCTCTGGGCTGGCTGCTCAGCTGTTGGCTAATTGCCAGCTCTCATTTCTCTCCACATTTACCGGCTGTTCCTGATCATGCTCGTCTGACCTGCCTACTTAAAGCTGTCCAGCTCACTTCACCTCTGCCTTTGCCTTGGTCACATCACAAGAAACCATCTCCTGCGGTTCTGTTTAAAGACTGGATTGTTGACATCCCTTCTGGCTCCTTATCCTGCTTGCTGTTGCTCTACTTTGATGCCTGACTTCTGGCCTGGCTGATTACCCAAACTGGTTATTGAACTCTGGCCTGGCTGACTACTCTATCCGGTTACTGGACTCTGGTTATGCTTTGACTACACTTTTTCTATTTACCTTTTTATTTATATTTAATAAACAAGTGTGATTTAATTGTACTTCTGTGTTGGTCTGATTCATGGTTTCTGACATTATGATCCTCTACCTGGTGATCCTGCCTTTGATCCTCTACCTGGTGATCCTGCCTATGATCCTCTACCCGGTGATCCTGCCTATGATCTTATACCTGGTGATCTTGCCTATGATCCTCTACCTGGGGATCCTGCCTATGATCCTCTACCTGGGGATCCTGCCTATGATCCTCTACCTGGTGATTCTGTCTATGATCTTATAACTGGTGATCCTGCCTATAATCCTATACCTGGTGATCCTGCCTATGATCCTCTAACTGGTGATCCTGCCTATGATCTTATACCTGGTGATCCTGCCTATGATTTTATACCTGGCGATCCTGCCTATGACATTATACCTGGTGATCCTGCCTATGATCTTATACCTGGTGATCCTACCTATGATCCTCTAGCTGGTGATCCTGCCTATGATCCTATACCTGGTGATCCTGCCTATGATCTTATACCTGGTGATCCTGCCTATGTGTCAGGGCTGGCTTAGCCCTTCCTTCTCTGGGCTGGCTGCTCAGCTGTTGGCTAATTGCCAGCTCTCATTTCTCTCCACATTTACCGGCTGTTCCTGATCATGCTCGTCTGACCTGCCTACTTAAAGCTGTCCAGCTCACTTCACCTCTGCCTTTGCCTTGGTCACATCACAAGAAACCATCTCCTGCGGTTCTGTTTAAAGACTGGATTGCTGACATCCCTTCTGGCTCCTTATCCTGCTTGCTGTTGCTCTACTTTGATGCCTGACTTCTGGCCTGGCTGATTACCCAAACTGGTTATTGAACTCTGGCCTGGCTGACTACTCTATCCGGTTACTGGACTCTGGTTATGCTTTGACTACACTTTTTCTATTTACCTTTTTATTTATATTTAATAAACAAGTGTGATTTAATTGTACTTCTGTGTCGGTCTGATTCATGGTTTCTGACATTATGATCCTCTACCTGGTGATCCTGCCTATGATCTTATACCTGGTGATCCTGCCTATGACCTTATACCTGGTGATCCTGCCTATGATCCTCTACCTGGTGATCCTGCCTATGACTTTATACCTGGTTATCCTGCCTATGATCTTATACCTTGCTATCCTGCCTATGATTCTATACCTGGTGATCCTGCCTATGATCTTATACCTGGTGATCCTGCCTATGATCCTCTACCTGGTGATCCTGCCTATGATCCTCTACCTGGTAATCCTGCACATGATCCTCTACCTGGTGATCCTGCCTATGATCCTCTACCTGGTGATCCTGCTTATGATCTTATACCTGGTGATCCTGCCTATGATCCTCTACCTGGTGATCCTGCCTATGATACGCTACCTGGTGATCCTGCCTATGATCTTATACCTGATGATCCTGCCTATGATCCGCTACCTGGTGATTCTGCCTATGATCCTCTACCTGGTGATTCTGCCTATGATCCGCTACCTGGACATCCTGCCTATGATCTTATACCTGGTGATCCTGCCTATAATCTTATACCTGGTGATTCTGCCTATGATCCGCTACCTGGTGATCCTGCCTATGATCTTATACCTGGTGATTCTGCTTATGACCTTATACCTGGTGATCCTGCCTATGATCTTATACCTGGTGATCCTGCCAATGATTCTATATCTGGTGATCCTGCCAATGATTCTATACCTGGTGATCCTGCCTATGATCTTATACCTGGTGATCCTGCCTATGATTCTATATCTGGGGATCCTGCCTATGATTCTATACCTGGTGATCCTGCCTATGATCTTATACCTGGTGATCCTGCCTAAGATCTTATACCTGGTGATTCTGCCTATGATTCTATACCTGGTGATCCTGCCTATGATTCTATACCTGGTGATCCTGCCTATGATCTGCTACCTGGTGATCCTGCCTATGATCTTATACCTAATGATCCTGCCTATGATCCTCTACCTGGTGATTCTGCCTATGATCCTCTACCTGGTGATTCTGCCTATGATGTTATACCTGGTGATTCTGCCTATGATCCTCTACCTGGTGATTCTGCCTATGATCCGCTACCTGGTGATCCTGCCTATGATCTTATACCTATGCCTGACAATGCTCACTTCATGCATTATGGAAGACCAGCATCGTCCCCCTAGGCTACTCTCCTGATTTGGACTACAAAAACCTCCTCCTCTCATCTTCTGTAGTTCACAGAAGATTGCTAGCTTAAAAGCTAATGCAACATGCAACTACCTCATCTAAGAACTACTAAGCTACAAGATATTACATTTTTTTTTTTTTTGCTGGTTGTAGATATAATTTAACTCCCAGTTCTCTTTGATTTTCTAAAAGTATATATTTTTTTTCCCTTTTTCGGCCTTGAATTTATTACAAGTGCATCTCCTCCTACTTTGTTTCTTGTTTGTATTTCCCCCGGTCTTTCTTTTCACACTAATAACTGAATATTCAGAGGAATACCAGCTAACGCTGATTTAATTATAATGCCTCTGGTTGATTTATGCCCTGACTCTTTTTTATTTTTTTATTTAATAAAAAAAAAAAATCCTGAATAACTTTTGGAGTTTAAAAAAGCTAATACATTTAAAGGAGAAGTCAGTCAGGGTACAAACCACCCTTAGGAAAGTGGATTAATAGTGCTGGAACCCGGAGATTTTTTGGCATTTATTTTAAATTAGCGTTATCATTCAATAGTATGGTGGTGGTTTAGAATTTGAATGTTGGGTTGGGTTATACTTCTGCTGACCAAATTAAGTAAATATTAAGAATATAATAAGCAATTATTAATTTATTAAAAGTACTGTAATTATAAAAATGTAATATATTGCAACTTACCAGTCCTTAGAAATGGTGGTGGCATTAGTTTTCTTTTTTCTGCAAGTTGATCCAGCCAGAAATCAAGTGTCCTTGTAACTTCAAGATAAACTGGTTAAGATCCAGTAAAAGTTTACCAGCTCACAGCCAAGGGGGCAGGATCACACAGGCACCTGGTGCTGAGCAGAGACCTTCACCTCAAGTAAAGGTAGCCGGAATAGCCAGCAACCGAATACAACAACTCCTTCCGCATCCATATAGGCATCCCCTGATCAACTTGCGCCCTAATAGCCTCAAGCACGGCGGCAAGTCTGATACCTAGCCCCTCCTCAGGATCAATACCCTGATCAGGATCATCATCTTAGGCCCCTAGTACCATCAACAGCATCCACAAACCATGTGCTACTTCAAATACTCAGCTGAAGTTCTGCACAGACTAAGGAACATCAACACCACATTGCCATCTTCCATACAAAAAATACTCCAAAGAGAACAACTATTAAATACCGGACGACAAGCAGCTCCCAACCACAGAAAGACATCTACTCGACCACTACAATTAGATTGCGCCTTGATTAACACCAGGTCTGCAGTCAAACATAGACTGGAAGTACACAACTTCATCATCGAGAACAATGTAGACTGCTTCTTCATCACCAAAATCTGGTAAACCTCTGACTGCAACACCATCCTCACCGAATTGGTGCCGGAAAACTACAGGATCCTAACCGAATACCGGATAGGAAAAAAAGGAGGAGGCCTAGCAGTGATCTTTAAAGGTCACCTGGATCTCACTAAACCATCATCTCAGAACCCAGTGCCTTTTATGGAAACCCTGACGCTACATCTTCAACCAACACCCCATGATACCACTCATATTCTACTGTGCTACAGACCACCGGTACCAAAGTCCAATCTTCTTTCACCCCTCACGGAATCCTTTGCAATGCACACCCTAAAATTCAAAAATTTCCTGGCACTCAGAGATTTCAACCTTTGGGCAAACGAGCCCAAAGACCCCATTGCGACTGCCTGCATCAATCAACTAGAAGAACTGGGTCTCCAGCAACTGATAAAGACTCCCACGCATGGGTCAGGACACACCCTGGACCTCATTTTCAAACAGAACATTGACGTCAACATACTCGACAACATAACATTGCCATGGACGGATCACCACGCCTTCAAATTCAAAATCGCTACCAACATCACCAACGAAAAACGGAATCCTGTAACAACAACGCACTGGACCAGATCGCATTAAAAAAATTTACTCCGAATCCTTCAAATCCACTCTGTCCAACAAGATAACTACAATAACCTCTCTACGGAGAAAACACTCAACTCCCTGAACAGGGCATTGCTGCAATCAGCAGACTCGGTAGCACCAAAACGCAGGGCTCTCATCAGGAAGAAAAACTCTGGATGGTTTAATAGCTCCCTCGCCGTACTAAAGCAAGAATGCAGAAGAGCGGAAAGAACATGGAGAAGAAATACCACCGAGGAAAACCACTTTAACTACAAAGATCTCACAGAGAATTATCGGAAAGCAATCTTCAAAGCCAAAAAGGACCACTTCTCATATACAATCTCAACGGCCGCAAACCAACCACGGGAACTGTTTAAACTGGTTAATCAATCAATGAATCCGGTGTGCCTAGAACCCCCAGAAAATGAATCCCAGGATTACTGTGACAAACTGTCGGATTTAATCATCGATAAAGTCAAAACCATCAGGGAAACAATCTGTCAGAAGAAAACATCCAACCTCAGCCAGCAAATACATAAAGAGGATGTCTGCACCAACATACTACAACAGCCAACATTTTCACTATCCCCAATTACCGTAGACACCGCAAAAAACATCATTAATAAAATGCGTGACAGTACCTCACCTATTGACATCATCCCCACAAAACTCCTGAAAGAATGCTCCGACATCGTGGCTCCAACCATAACCCACCTCATAAACTGATCATTCCACGAAGGGATTGTTCCCAGCATCCTCAAACAAGGCATCGTCAAACCTCTGCTCAAGAAACCAAACCTGGACCCTCAGGATCCAAACAAACAATTACAAGCCTCAACACCATTTCTAAGATCATGGAGAAAGCTGTAGTACATCAGCTACAACTCCACCTGGATACTCACAAACTCCTGGGCCCACTGCAATCAGGCTTCCGCCCGCGTCATGGAACAGAAACAGCTCTCCTCAAGATTTGGGATGACGCCCTCGAAGCAGCAGATGACGGAGAGCTGTGTCTCCTCGTACTGCTAGACCTAAGTGCAGCGTTTGATACAGTAGATCACAATACTCTACTCGTCCGCCTCACAGAAGTAGCCGGAGTCCAAGACGTAGATCTCCAATGGTTCACGTCCTTCCTAGGAAATCGGTCACAGACAGTGAAACTAGGAAAATTCCTCTCCGAAACTCGGGCAGTCACCTGCGGAGTCCCTCAAGGCTCTCCTTTATCACCCGTTCTCTTCAACATTTACATTCGCCCACTCCTTCAAATCATCAGATGCTCAGATCTCTGCTTCCACTCTTACGCTGACGACACGCAACTTTATTTCCGGATCAATGGAAAAAAAGATCACCAACAACAACTTGAAAACTGCCTCAAATCAATAGAGGACTGGATGACCACCAACTCCCTCCAACTCAACGAATCAAAGACAGAGCTTCTTATCTTACACCCAAATCATAATCCCGCAACCAAAACCTCCTGGTCTCCACCCACCGTCTTTGGGCAGACTATCTCCCCAAAGACCAAAGCGAAGAGTCTTGGGGTTATTTTAGATGCAGAAATGTCAATGGATGCGCAAATAGGATCTGTAGTCAGTGGATCTCACCATCTGCTGCACATGCTTCGCAGACTCATCCCTTTATCTCAAAGAATGACAAAGCAGTGGTAGTTGGAACAATCATTAATTCACGACTGGACTACGCAAACTCGCTTTACATAGGATTACCACAATATCAACTTGCGCGATTACAACTGATCCAAAACACAGTGGCAAGGCTAATAACAGGAAAAACACCCTGGGAATCCATCGCTCCTTCACTGAGGAGCTTACATTGGCTAACCGTAAAAAATCGGATCACGTTCAAGATCCTTTGCCTCACCCACAAATGCGCGCATAGAGAAGTTCCGCAATACCTAATGGAGAAAATAAATCATTACACACCAAACCGCAGTCTTCAATCAGCCAACAAAAACCTCCTCCTTGTGCCCAAAGCCCGGTATAAATCCAAGAGGGATCGGAGATTCGCTGTCCAAGGGCCTCGGCTATGGAATGCTCTACCAATCAACATCCGCCTGGAAGAAAATCACCTGGCTTTTAGGAAAAAACTCAAGACATTCCTCTTTTAGCAGATGATCAAAGCTCGCCACAGCGCCTAGAGGCGTTTCAGTTCGCATTGTGCGCTAAACAAGTATTTCATTCATTCATTCATTCAAGGGCAGATAGGCCGCCATCACCAGACATGTGCAATTTGTCTCGTTTCAAATTAGTTTTTTGATGAAAATTCAACAAATTAATTAATTCAGAAATATTTGAACTGGCGAAAACCCGTTTAACACTTCCGGACCGCCCACCGTCGTTATACATCGGTACTTTGAAGAGGAGTATCGTTGTTACAGCAGCAGCTAGCTACAAGGCTTGTGCAATCCGTTTCGTAACTAATCGAAATTCGGCCAAATTTTGCATCTTTCGGACATTCGGATGCATCCGAATGTCCGAATAAAAAAATAACGAATAACAACGAATACGAAAGAAATATAACGAATGAATTTGAATGAATTCGAATGAATTTGGTAATTCTTTAAAGATCTAATGAAACAAAGGGTCAGCTCAAAGTAAATCTTATAGTCCAATCAGCTAATTAATTTTGTGCCGGAGGATGGATTACTGGCAAAGTGCATTCTGAATCCTGAGAACTGAGTGAGAAGGGTGTTGTATTGTATTTGAGCCGAGGAGAAGAGACGTTGTCATTGTGTGTGTTAAAAGATTCAATAAACAAACGACTTTCCAAACTACGAATCATTATCATGAATGTCTATACATACATAAATAGCGTATTTCAACGAATACAAACAAATGAATTCGACACTCTACGAATAATAACGAATTATCCGAAAACTTATTAACGTAACATAACGAATATAACAGAACTAAATGATGTATTTTACGAATGACAACGAACCGAAACTAAACAAAATTTTCCATTGTGCACAAGTCGACTAGCTACTATAACCCCCGGTATCCTCTTCTTCAGTGGGTGGTCCGCTTCAAGATAAAGTGGTCTCTGTGGCGGAATTCGGCGCAAAATCACTTTTATCAGCAGCGGTTAAGGGGCCCCCCCTCCTGCTGCCCTCCGGTACCCTCCTAGGGTTGCCACCTTTTCTTCCAGTCAAAGCCGAACACTTTTGCAGAGCACTACCATTTTTTTTTTTATAGTAAATACTATACATATATTTTGCTATTAAATAACATTTCTAATCATATGAAGTTAATAACAAGAGTCCCCCTGGGGATGAGGCCCTTGTCCTCATCAACATGGGGACAAGGTGCTTTGAGGGGTCACAGACCCCCAAAGCATCCTCCCAATGTTGAGGGCATGTGGCCTGGTACGGTTCAGGAGGGAGGGGGGGCGCTCTCTCGTCCCCCCCTCTTTTCCTGCGGCCTGCCAGGTTGCGTGCTCGGATAAAGGGTCTGGTATGGATTTTTAGGGGGAACCCCACGTCAATTTTTTTTAAATTTGACGCGGGGTTCCCCTTAATATCCATACCAGACCTGAAGGGTCTGGTTATGGATATTTAGGGGGAACCCCACGTCCAATTTTTTCTTAAATTTGAGGCAGGGTTCCCCTTAATATCCATACCAGACCTGAAGGGCCTGGTAATTGAATTTGGGGGACCCCCACGCTTTTTTATTTATTTATTTTTTTATCAATGACTTTCAATGAGTGTTCTCTGTATTACGGAGCCGACAATTCATAATAGCTGCGAGTGATTTTAAAGGACTTTTTTTCCTGCATAAATGACACTTTGTGCAGGGACAGTTCTAAGCACGGGAAACATGCGCCCCTTCACAGGCATACTATAGACAACCCCCCCCCCCCCCTACGAAATTTAAAGGAATATTACACTTTTATTGTTTCACTTTAATCATTATTAAAATCACTGCACCCGAAAAAACGGCCGTTTTTAAAACTTTTTTTTGCATTGATACATGTCCCCTGGGGCAGGACCCAGGTCCCCAAACACTTTTTAGGACAGTAACTTGCAAATTAGCCTTTAAAATTAGCACTTTAGATTTTGAACGTTGGAGTCCCATAGACTTTAATAGGGTTCTAAAGTATGCTATATTCTAGCTACGTCGAATCTTCTTTATACATTCGACAGACACCATAAGCCTTCAAAGACAGATTCGACCGTAATTCATGTGGATTTTCGGACGAATGCAATTTTTGAACGAAAAACGAAATAAATAAAAACGAATTTCGGGAGTAACTAAATAAATTAAGTTTTCGGACGAAAACGAAATTCCGAAACAAAATATTTTACTCTGCACATGTCTAGCAGACACAGAGGTGTAGGGGCAGATGGAAAAGATGCAGTTCAAGCCCTCTATCCTCTCCCATCTGCGTGTGTGTGTGTTTGGGGGGGGTTGTTAGTGCTGGCTTTGCGCAGTGTGAAAGAAAGTATAACAGACACTCTCAGCTTAGACAACTACAACCAGCAACCCTGCTGGGAAGTCAATGTCCAGTCTGAATAATGTGTCTGGGTTTCACCCAGTCTGAAACCTGGACACATGATTTCAAAACCGGAACTGTCCGGGTGAATCAGGTGGCAACCCTATGCCCTCTGCCGCTTATCGGAGCTGTCAGCAGCGGCAGAGCGATCGGATGTTTCCCCTTGTGTGACATGAAGACAACTGAGGGGAAGATGGTCCCCACCCGTCTCTATATCATTGCAGGGCGGAAGCGACATCAAAACGTCAAAACGTCACTTTGGCCCATAGATCTTAACCAGTTCCCGACCAGTGTACGTCGGCAGAATGCCACGGGCAGCCATATTGGCGTACAGGTACGTCCATTCTTAAATGCCGCCCTGCCATCGCGTGCACGCTGCCGGCGACGTGCTCACGTGCTGGTCCGGACCCCCGTGGGTCCGGTCGCGGGTCCCGCGGACTCGATCGCTGCGGGGATACCCGCGATCTTCTCATGGGGCGGCTGAACGGGGAGATGCCGTTGTAAACAGCATCTCCCCGTTCTGCCTAGCAACTAGTGACGCTGATCTCTGCTCCATGTGATTGGAGCAGAGATCAGTGTTCACTAACACAAAGCCCAGCCCCCCACAGTTAGTAACACACCCCTAGGAACACTTAACCCCTACACTGCCACCCCCTGGTTAACCCCTTTACTGCCAGTGTCATTTACACTGGAATCAATGCATTTGTATAGCATTGATTGCTGTATAAATGACAATGGTCCCAAAAATGTGTCAAAAATGTACGATGAGTATTTTATCCACTCTTTTGATATCTCCAGACAAGCTGACGTATCGGGTTGTACTTGACTAGCGAAACGCCTATCTTTTCTGAAGAATTTTCATCACACCCCTTGTGCACCAGTCACACTATAGAAGACTCTATGTATTATTATTTGTGATTGTATATGGACTTTCCCTATGTGATTATTGATTTTCCCATGTGATTACCGATTAATTTGATTTTCTGTGATCACATTCGGATCCTACTCATGGGACTACACATTCCCTTAATAGAAGCGCTACACTATTTTCTGTTTTATATATATATATATTTATTTTTTTAAATATATATTTAATGGTACATTGATACAATGCTGCATCACTTTGTGTCTTTTTATATCTCTCTAGAGTTAAGATATTACCTTTTTTTTTTGTACCTAAATCACCACGCCATATTAAAGTAAAATAGTATTCTAAGTCTCATTGTACACCTGTCAAATTAGAAGCAGGAATAGTTTTCAGTGAAGAACAAAGCATCTTATTAGAAGGAGGGCATAGAAATGTAAATTCTATGTATTGGGAACAAGGAATGGTACAGTTTGTACTGTAACTTTCCCAATCTATTATCTCTTCGCAGCGCAAGGCGTGGAAAGAAATAGAAAATAGAATTTTTGATTTACTATGAATAATACAATTGAAGCAAACAGTGTTTACACACCGTACTCTACATTTACTGATAATACTTTTAGTTTAGTGGCGGCTGATATGTATGTGTTCCGGGAGCGACGGCAATATCAGGATATGCAAATTTCCAAAAGTTTGTCTGTTGAAGAGAACAATATTCGCGGCAAATAGGCTGATGATAGCGCCTACGCAGTGGTTAAATATATACAGTATAATCATGCCAACAAAAGAAATAAAAAGGTACCATGGGGAAAACTGTAGTAATACGATCCTCTCGACAAAAATATAACAGCCCTGACAATGAATGGGTTGCACGTGGGCATTCATATGTAGCACCCTGGTGTTCAGGCAGGGTTGCTCCTAAATTGACCTGCCAGGTGTAGTTATCTTGGCTCGTTGTTGGGGATCAATTGATTTCACCCTAAGTCTAGAATTGCTGCACTTCTCTCTTCTGCCGCTAGGTGGCCGGGTACCTGGTGGCATTAGATAAGACAAAGGCAAAGCAAGGTCATATTATGGGTATATGGGGTATCTCGGCCAAGGGGCAGGGGTTTTCACTTTTTTGGGGTTTCTTGGCCTGCTGAGAGAACCTATATATTTGGGTGAAGTCAGGTGATCGGTGTTCTGAGCCACCTGGGCGGCTGTCTGGGTGGACATATGTTGAGCTGCCCTGGGCTGCTCAGGCTGGAGTTTGGGCCTATACCGGGCACATCTGGCTGCAAGCCTGTCTGAGGGCCTATCCAGAAGCAACAGAGCAGCGCATTGGTTGGGATTGCAGCTTTCAGTCCAACCAGAAGTGGCGGTTCTGCCGGCCGGAGAACCTGTCATGGTAGAGGGGAAGCTGTCGCCACTAAGGGTCCAACCACTTTATCACCACAGTGAGTAGCTGAAGCAAGTACCGGAGCAGCATTCTAAAAAAACGGTGATGGTGAAGAATCGGGAAACTTCAGGGGGTATCAAGCCAGGGACCCAACCAGCGGAGGTGAAGCTTGCAGAGCAACCTTGTGTGCCAAGCCAGGGACCGAGCAGGCCACTGGGGTGAAGCTTGAGAGGTATCTGTCAGTGCCAAGCCAGGGACCCAGCAGGAGATGTGGGGGTGGCACTTGAAGAAGATACTAAAGTGAAGATTGGAGGAGCTCAAGGGATTCAGTGGCAGTGAATCTTCAAGTCTAGTGAGAGAGAATGGGAGCTCAGTGGGTTGAGAGCCTACAAGAAGTGACTGTAGAGAAAGTAAAGAAGCTCATTACAACTTGTGTTAGGGATTGTTTTAAGACTGTTGCCATAGGAGACATCATTCCTACACATGCAGATGTGGTGTCTTGCTGGATGCCTTTCCCAGCATGGCTGTCTACCTGCCAATTAACATTGCAACTACCTAAGGGTGTCCTGGCCCTAAACCCTCTCTCACACAGTTCTAGAAATAAAATCTCTTTGCATTCCAGAAGTGTCTGGCGCCCATGAATCTACCTTACACTACGCCCACAATTCCTTACAACTATGGATGCACCAATACCATTTTTTTTTACAATGCATACGAGTCCCAATACTTTTTTTTTAAGTACTCGCCAATACCAAATACCGATACCTACCGTGACTGTTTTGTTTTCACTTCAGCTGTCAGCAATGGTACAAAGCATTGAGAAGTTATTTACAAATTAAATACTTTTTTTTTTTGTGCTTTTTCAATGTGAAATGTGTAAATATATGTTAGTATATATGTGTAAACATATTAACAAAGCAAACAACAACAACAAAAAAGCAGGAAAATAATAATTAAATGGAGTAGAATAGGGAGTTAATTAAGGCTGATTAGAGTAAATTAGGGGTTAATAAGGGGTTAAACAGAGGAACATTTGTTCATCCTTTTGATCTGCAGATGAAGAAACAGAAAGATACAAATTGAAACGATGTTTCTTTTTCTTTTAGTGTTGTTAATAAACATTGCTGGCTGTTTTTTTTTTTTTTTTGACAGCTCCAATTACTGAACGTCTTTAACACTTCAGCTGTCAACAGGGGAGACCCACTGACAGCTCAAAAATGGTTTCCGTTACATCAGAGGGGGGCGGGGTCACCCACGCGTCATTGGGGAAGCCCGGTTTCCCCATTTGCATCAGAGGGGGCGGAGTCAGGTGACGGGTGGTCCCGCCCTCCGCATATAAGAAACTTCATGCCACCGGGATCCCGCAGTGTCTCCTCTGTGGAGACAGAAGATGGATGGATTCGCTGCGCTGGATGAGATGAGCCATCGCTGGACCCCGGAGAGATGATCATCCGTCGCTGGATAGCAAGAGTGGATTACCATCTTTTTTAATTTTTTTTATTTTTAATAAAGGACTTTTTCAAAAGTGTGTTTGCCTTATTTAACAATTTTTTACACTTTCTTTGTGAAATGGTAGGGGAACTTTTGTACCCCCTTACCATTTCAAACGGGGAGGCCGGGATCTGGGGGTCCCCTTGTTAAAGGGGGCTTCCAGATTCTGATAAGCCCCCCGCCCGCAGACCCCCACAACCGCCAGCCAAGGTTGTGGGGATGAGGCCCTTGTCCCCATCAAAATGGGGACATGGTGCTTTGGGGGGGACCCCAAAGCATCCTTCCAATGTTGAGGGCATGTGGCCTGGTACGGTTCAGGAGGGGGGCGCTCTCTCGTCCCCCCTCTTTTCCTGCGGCCTACCAGGTTGCGTGCTCGGATAAAGGGTCTGGTATGGATATTTAGGGGGAACCCCACGTTAATTTTTTTTTAAATTTGATGCAGGGTTCCCCTTAATATCCATACCAGACTTGAAGGGCCTGGTAATTGAATTTGGGGGAACCCCACGCTTTTTTTTTAATCAATGACTTTCAATGAGTGTTCTCTGTATTACGGGGAGCCGACAAATCATTAAAGCCGCAAGTGATTTTAAATGACTTTTTTTTCTGCAGAAATGACACTTTGTGCAGGGACAGTTCTAGGCACGGGAAACATGCGCCCCTTCACAGGCATACTATAGACACCCCCCAGGTATGAAATTTAAAGGAATATTACACTTTTATTGTTTCACTTTAATCATGATTAAAATCACTGCTCCCGAAAAAGCGGCAAAAATACCTGAAATTCGGACGAAAATGCATTCGGACGAAAAGGAATGCACATGTCTAGAGGCCAATAAGTTCTTACTCTCACCATGATCTAGATGTGCTAGGGATCTGATATTTTGCAGGTTTATAGGTGGACATCTTAATAATATAATTTTTGTTTTTGTAGGTCGTGGTGAATTATAGTTAGAGCCAAGAGAAATGGAGTAGGTGTCATGCCAGACAAAGTTGAATACCGAGCCCTGATTAGGTTTCTCCATCTTCAAGGGAAATCTGCCCAAATAATCTACAAAGAGATGTCAGCTGTGTATGGAGAGGATTGTCCATCTAGCAGGGTAAATCTATATGATCCCGAGACTAAAGAAACAAGTAAAACATGGAAACATGCTTCATCACCCACCCCCCAACAAGGTAACCTTCATCCAGCAAGGTCATGTTGTCAGTGTTTTGGGATTGCAAGGGTATAATATTGACAGATTCCTTACAAAAAGGATCTACAATTACAGGAGCATATTACAAAATTACAGGGATGCTATCAAAGAAACAAGACGAGATTGCTATCAAAATTTGCGTTGCTACTAGACATGTGGGGTCATTCATTATGTACAGGGGTCAAGTCCTGGGAAATAAAGTAAGGGAACTCACCCAAGATCCCCCACCACCCACCTCAAAAATACAAAATGTGTGTATATCGCCTTTACATCAGGGTCCGCAGAGTTCCCCCTTGCAGTGTAAGGGGGAATCCTGCAGACTCTGATGTAAAGGGAAATGCTGGGAACTCTTCCCCCTTCACTCTGCCCCCTAGTGTTCTCTGTATTCTTCGCTCCATCCCCCCCCCCCCCCGTGATGTCCTCTGTCCCCTTCACTCCCCCAGTAATGTCCTCTGTCCCCTTCACCCCCCAGTAACATCCTCTGCCTCCCTTCACTCCCCCTCCCAGTTATGTCCTTTGCCCCCCTTCACCCTCCCAGTAATGTCCCCTGCCCCCCTTCACCTCCCCCCCCAGTAATGTCCTCTGCCCCCTTCACCTCCCCCCAGTAATGTCCTCTGTCCCCTTCACCCCTAGTAATTTCCAGTTCCTGGAAGAGTGGGGGCTGGTGAGATCTCAACTGACCTGTCAGCGAGATGATGAGCTGAAAGTGGTGTGGTGCTGTTCCTTCATTGACCATGAGGTGGCAGCGGTGGCCCCCTAGAGCGAAGGCTAGGTTGTATCGGTAGTAGTGGAGATGTGTGCGGCAGCGGGGTGAAGGAAGAGGAAATGGGAAGGAGAGTGGAATGGGGCACACCTGTGACATCACACACCAGGCATGCTGATTCTACGAGGTTTGCCATTACACCGGGGCACTCACAGCCAGTGTTTGGGACTGAGGAGTTTTAGTTTCCTCCTGCGTTGCTCACTTCTCTCCAGTCTCCACCCACCGCCACCAGGAACTTGAGCGTGGTCCGGACTGGAACTCCCAGAATGCAGCGCAGCAGATTGCCCTCCCAGCTCAGCCCACCCCTGTTCAAAGGCCAGTCCTGCTAAAGGGAACTGAGTTCCTGCTATGGAAAAAGTACAGGAACTCCGTTCCCATGCATTCCCGCTGGACTTGAGCCCTTGTTATGTATGAAATTCGTTATTTCGAATAAATTCGTAATGTCTGAAAAATTCTAATTTGTTATGTTCCATTTGTTTAAATGCAGTATTTGTAAATTCGAAAATTTGAAAACCCAAAATAATAACTAACTAATAATAACTAAATATTCAATTAATATTATTGAAATTGAAATTTGGCGATTTATGAATGTAACAAATACAAATTTATCCAAAGTTATGAATTATCCTAAATAGCGAATGCCGCATCTAAATGAATGGAACGTAATGAATTACTACTAATAATAACTAATAATAACAATAAAACATTTTATCATTATCACATGAATATGAGTGATATTTGTTGCTGCCCCCTGAATGGGTCACAATGTGGGAAAATCTCCGCAGCGGAATTACAGTCATTGAATTTATTTAAAAAAAGTATTTTATTGAAATAATAACACGACATAAACACACATAAATATTTAAAATATGAGCTCCGGTCAGAGATATGTGTAAACATTCAAGTCAACAATATCGTAACCATAAAACAATATATGTTAATATTTAAAATGCAAACTTTGTGAATCAACAAAAAAAATATTAAAAATTAAAATTCCTGCTTTTTATTATTATTATCATTTATTATTATCAATTCATTACGTTCCATCCGTTTAGATGCGGCTTTCGTTATTTCGGATCATTCGTAACTTTGAATAAATTTGTATTTGTTACGATCACTGACAGCCAAATTTGAAAGGAAATTCCAATACCTATAATTTAATATTTAGTAATAGTTATTATTGTTAGTTAGTTATTATTTCGGATATTTGAATTTTTTAGCTTTTCGAAATTTCGATTTTTCATTATTTTCGGATTTTCGTTCTTTTGAATGTTTGGATTTTCTTACTTATTTTCGGATTTTCAAAATTTCGGAATTTTCAGAAAAATTTGTCAAATGGGTTTTCATTAATTAGAATATTAACGAATTTGACAAATTTTATCGAAAAACGTATTTTGGAACAAAGCAAATTGCACATGTCTAGTTGCTGCTAGCTGACCATGCACCTGCACATCGAGCTGCAGAAACTGTCACTTTTGTTGGCGATTGTGGCTATGAATCTCTGCCCTATCCATCTTACTCACCTGACCTGGCACCTTCTTCCTGTTTCCAAATCTGAAGAAACATTTACAGGGAAGACGTTTCCACAATGATGAGGCAGTCATTACTGAAGTTGATAGCTGGTTTCCTCCAACGTCTACGCAGATGGTATTAACCGATTCCTGGCCGCTCCAAGCATATATACTGCGGCAGGCTGGACCTTTCAGCGAGAAATCACCTACCTGTACGTGATTTAGTTACCTGTATCTGGGGCGTGCATGCCGCCGGTGACCAATTACCACTGTGACTGGACACAGCAGGAGCCAATCAGCGGGTCCTGCAGAACCGATGTCTGCCAGGATCCGTCGCTTGTTCCCGAGGCAGATAGAATGGCTGTCCGCCTATGTAAACAAGGCACATCGCCGTTCTGTGACAGGAGAAGACAGTGATCTCGTTTGTCTGCTAAGCAGGAACACGGATCTCTGTCTTTGCACAGTAAAAGCACCTCCCCCCCAACAGTTAGTAAGTAACCCCTAGGGACACATTTAACCCTTTGATCACCCCTGATGTTAACCCCCTCACTACCAATGTCATTAGTACAGTGACAGTGCAATGTTTTAGCACTGATCACTGTATTATGCCCCGTACACATGATTGGAATTTCCATCGGAAAAATCTTGAATGTTTTTTCCGATGGAATTCCGCTCAAGCTTGGCTTGCATACACGCGGTCACACAAAAGTTTGCTGAACTTTCAACCGCCTAGAACGCGGTGACGTACAACACTACGACGAGCCGAGAAATTGAAGTTCAATGCTTCCAAGCATGCGTCAAATTGTTTCCGAGCATGCGTAGGAATTGTGCACGTCGGAATTTGTACAGACGATCGGAATTTCCGATCTGAACTTTTTTCCCGACCGAAAAATTGAGAACCTGCTCTCAATCTTTTGGTGATGGGAATTCCGCCAGCAAAAGTCCGATGGAGCATACACACTGTCGGAATTTCCGCCCAAAAGCTCACATCGGACGGGATTTCCGATTGTGTGTACGGGGCTTTAGTGTCACTGGTCCATATCAAAAGTGTCAGTTAGGTGTCAGATTTGTACGCTGCAATCTCGCAGTCCTGCTATAGGTCGCTGATCGCCGCCATTACTAGTAAAAAATAAAAATAAATAAATATTGCATAAAAATATCCCATCATTTGTAGACGTTATAACTTTTGCTCAAACCAATCAATATAAACTTATTGGGAATTTTTTTTATTTTTTATTACCGAAAACATGTAGCAAAATACATATTGGCCTAAACTGATGAAGAAATTCGATAAAAAAAAATAAAAAAAAAATTATTGGATATGTTTTATAGCAGAAAGTAAAAAATATTGCGTTTTATTTTCAAACTTGTCAATTTTTTTGTTTATAGCACAAAAAAATAAAAACTACAGAGGTGATCAAATACCACCAAAAGAAAGCTCTATTTGTGGGGGGGAATTTTATTTGTGTACAGTGTCGCACGACCGTGCAATTGTCAGTTAGAATAATGCAGTGCCGTATCGCAAAAAAATGGCCTGGTCAAGAAGGGGGCTGAACCTTCCGGAGCTGAAGAGGTTAAAGGTCTGTTCTACAGATGTGAGAAGCCTGTAACCATATAGGAGGAGGATATGTAGAGAGGGAAGAGTCAGTGGACTCAATTTCAGCCCTCCCCCCCGACCACATCTGGATCTTGGTGAGGGAAATAACTTATTGGCCTCTCCCAACCTGTCCCGCTGTGATTGGACACATTGGGAGCCAATCAGCGGGCCCTGGTGGAAGCAGGAACCCTGATCTTCCCCCAGTCAAAGCACCCCCTTCACAGTTAGACTGGCCATACACCCAGGGCCGCTGATAGAAATCATGGGGCCCCGTACAGCCTACCTGACGGGGCCCCCTTCAGCTCCACCCTGGCCCCACCCCTAGTCCCTCCTCCAGCCCCACCCCTGGCCCCACCCATTGCCCCTCCCCAGACCCTGCCTTGAAACAAAGTGTAGGTTTGTCTACAACTCGGTGCTGCTGTCAGTGCTGTATATCACGGTGCATGTGTCATTGCTGTATGTCACGCTGCTGGTGATCATCTCCTGCACCCTCTTCTTTGCCTACCCTGGTCCCTGACCTTCCCCATCCTCCATTGCCTTCATGCGCTCCACAGTCCTGAATTGTCAGAGCAATTTCCCATATAAAAAAAGAATGCTTGTAGTTGTCGATCCCAGATTCACCTCATACATGTATTATGTCATTGGCCATGTGGTGGGACTATGTTTGCACAGCTATTAATTATTTTGTGGCTGCAAATTTGACCTGTAGGTTTGCAAAGTTCGCCTCCCATTGAAGTCAATGGGAGGTTACGGTTCGCGAACTATCGGCCGCGTTCGTGGTCTGCTTTCGCGAAACGTCCCGTCGGAAGTTCGTCTATCACTAGTCAGGGCCATCTATAATATTGCTTGGACCATGGGCAACAATAATTTGGGCCGCCGCCCCCCACCCCCCCCCCCCACACACACACACACACACACACACACACACACACACATTTACATTCCTGCAGCCACGGGTTGCAGGAAAGAAACTAGCTAAATTCCACCATCAACACAGACAGTGTTCACAGGGGATTCTCTCCTGCCAAACCATTGTGATGTCCTGGCAGGAGAAGCAGTCCCCACCAAGAAAACACAGTGCACATTATTACCACACACCCATTGGTTTCTAGAGGTTACTGTACATTATTACCACACAGCCATTGGTTGCTAGAGGTTACTGCACATTTAAATAGGTGCAAGTCGCAAAGTGCTAAGCAGCATATATCAACCACTTACTTTTTGCAGACCTTTCAGTAGCTGATAAAGAGTCCCAGGTATCATAATATATACATGTACATGCGACTGCATTGCAACCTAATTACTTTCTGTGGAGAACAAGTCACACCAAAGATGAAACAAAGTAGTGCAAAAAACATTCATGGAGTCACTGCGACTTAAGTCGCACCAATTAGAACGGGGACCATTGAAATACATAGATTTTGACTTGTCATGCGACTTCACATTTGTCAACTTGCACAACTTTCAGTAGTGGAAACAGAGCCTTTAAGGGCACCTATAATGCTGATGCGGCCCATGGTGAAATGGAGTTTGTCACCCCTGCTTTACAGGCTCCTTACAAAAAAAATTATTATAATTGCATACATTTTTACCTTCAAAAAAATGTGCACTTATTTTTTTGTAAAGGTGAACTTATCTTTTACCCTTCTCTTGTGAAAAGTGATCCCTACAACATGAAAAGATTTTGATTAGCAAAGGTTATTGTATAGCTTATACAGTAGTAGATAGTCACATTTAATTGAACATGCCCTGCAATGTTGAAAATGTTTTGCTGCTTATCTAAGCAGCTTGTCAATGCTATTGCCTTTCAGAAACAAACCCCAGCAACATCTTCCTCTTTAAAGCGGGAGTCCGCCGGGACTCCGCGTTTTTTTTTTTTTTTTAAAAAGCCAGCAGCTACAAATACTGCAGCTGCTGACTTTTAAATAGTGACACTTACCTGTCCAGCGCGCCCGCGATGTCGGCACCCGAAGCCGATCGCTCGCTCGGCTGCCGGGTCCCGCCGCCATCTTGGGTATGGGAATCAGGAAATGGAGCCTTTCGGCTTCATTTCCCGGTTCCCTACTGCGCATGCGCGAGCCGTGCGGCGCAATCCGGACGGTCCCCGCTGCCTCTGGGAGCTGTGTGTTTCCCAGCAGGCAGCGGGGCACTTGCTGAAGGGGGCGGGCGCTTGCGGAACGTACGCCCCGTTCCGCAGAGAGCTAGCCCGGAAGTGGGTGCAGTTACCTGGATTATCCAGGTAACTGCACCCCCCTCCCCCCTGAAAGGTGCCGATTGTGGCGCCGGAGGGGGGGGGGGATTCCGATGAGCGGAGGTCCATTTTAGGGTGGACCTCCGCTTTAAAGAGTAAGTGCAGCTGAATGAGACTAAGTACTACTGGTTGTACCATAATCTGGGTATATAAGAACCTTCACATACATATTGTCCATTGTTGTGCAGGGGATATGTGAAAAAAACAACAAGAAAACTTGCAGATTACAGGAACCACCAACGCTTTAACATCAGATGTTGACATTTTGGGATTACCCTAGTAGTTTGAGCTTGGGATTCACAGTAAAAGATCTTCTATACTTGATCTGGGACCAGTATATTTTTAAGAGAGCTCAAAACAACTGATAAATGGGCAGGTTAAACAGACCCATTTGACCATTGATACCCTGGAACAGAAAGCTGATAATATTAAACAGAATCTGGTATCAAAAAAAATTTGATGAGATCCTAGAAAGGGTAGATAAATCTACAGAGAAACCTCAGCAAGTCCAACTCTAGGGATGAGGTTCAGGTTAGCTGAATACTGCATGCTCACAGTTTTGGGGACCTGGAGAAATAATGTGGGGGTTTGCTATAGTATGTACAGATCACTGATTGATACTGGGACTTTGCTGGTGCCTAATCAAATATATAAACACATTTTCTAGACTTGTAAAAACTTTAGTCCCTTATTAAAAAAACCTTACATTAAAGTGTATGTTCCTTTCAATACAGGGCCTCATGAGGCTTCCACATGACAAACACTATTTTTAAACCGATTTAAAATATTGAGTATATTGCTCTCTTTCACTTAATACCATTATTAACCACACACCTCACCTTGTCCACAACTTCAAGATTTCACCTCGATCGCCCGGCCCCTGCTCTCTCTGCTTCTTGTTAGTCACGTGTAGAGAGAGAGAGAGAGAGAGAGAGAGAGAGAGGATTGGGCATATCACTCCGCATCATAACCTTTCTATGCTAATGCTGTGCAGTGTGCGGAGCGGGTGCAGAAGCTGTATTCCTCCGCGCCTGAAATAGAAGAAAGAGTCCCCCCCCCTACAGGCAGCCACATACACAGAGCGTAGAGCACATATAAAAACAAAAAACCTGTACCAAACGGTGGGGGTGGGAGAGGGGTATGGCTGGATGTTATCTGCTGATAGCGCGTGTTATTTATGGCAATCCATGATCGTGGAGGAGGAACTTTTTTTTTTTTTTTTTTATACATAGAATTTTTTGCAGTTCAGGTTGCTCGGGCCCCCCTGCTGGTCAGGCCCGGTACAGCAGGGCCAGATGTACTGGCCTATCAGCGGCCCTGCATACACCTATAGATTATCTGCAGATTTTCTATGGTCAGATGGAAAAAGTGGAACAGATTCCTCCATCTTTGCTGACTCTCACAATACCTGAACATTCTGATTGGGTGCAGGCATTGTTTAGGTTGAGAGCCAGCGGAGCCGACTAGCAAGATACTGAAGCTTGGCCCAGTGCGGAGATTCCTCCGTCCACACAGTTTAACATACATGGAGAAATCTGTTGCACTTTTTCCATCTAACCATAGAAAATCTGCTTTAAAAAAGCTTTAGTAATCACTCCCAGGGAACACAATTAACCCTTTGCTCGCCCCTGATGTTAACCCCCTTCCCCGCCAGTGTCATTAGTACAGTGACAGTGCATTTTTTTTTTTTTTAGCACTGATCGCTGTATTGGTGTCACTGGTCCCCAAAAAGTGTCAGGTATCAGATTTGTCCGCTTCAATTTCGCAGCCCCGCTATAAGTCACTGATTGCCGCCATTACTAGAAAAAATAAAAATAAAAAAAGAAATAAAAAGTATACACCATAGTCTGTAGCCTCTATAACTTTTGCGCAAACCAATCAATATACACGTATTGGGATTTTTTTTTCCAAAAACATGTAGCAGAATACGTAGTGGCCTAAATTGATGAAGAAATTCGATTTTTTTTAAACTTTTTTTTATTGGATATGTTTTATAGCAGAAAGTAAAAAAAAATATATATATATATATTTTTTTTTTTTCAAAGTTGTCTGTATTTTTTTGTTTATAGCGCAAAAAATAAAAACCGCAGAGGTGATCAAATACCACCAAAAGAAAGCTCTATTTGTGGGAAAAAAAGGACGTCAATTTTGTTTGGGAGCCACGTCGCACGACCGCGCAATTGTCAGTTAAAGCGACGCAGTGCCGAATCGCAAAAAGCGGTCTGGTCTTAAGCCAGCAAAATGGTCCGGTCTGAAAGTGGTTAAAGGGCCATTTTTTTTTTGAATTTTTTTAAATGACAAATGGTCTTTGACCAGCAAAATGTTCCGGGGCTGAAGTGGTTAAATATAACATGGGTCGGCCGCCGTGTTAGGCAAGAGAGAGAGAGACAATGTGGGACAAACTAAACCAAGTATAACACAGGCTGGCCGCCATGTTAGGCAAGTGATGTAAGCTAGTAGTACTGTACAGCAATCACCGGCCGCAGGACACATAAGAAGAAAGCAAGTAACAGTTAGAAATAGAGAAGAGCACTCACCGGCCGCTGTGAGGGCACATGGTGTAAGGAGGACGCTCACCATGTGGGGCAGCCAGGTAGCAGGCGCGGCAGCAAAACACATCATGAAGGAAACAGCACTAACCGCCGCGTGGAGAGGCCGCAACCATAACCGGTTCCCGAGCTCCGCCCAAGCCGATGTCACTTCCTGTATCGGTTTTTGGTATCGGTGCATTTTCACGAGTACCGATACCCCCGAAAATGGCAAGTATCGGCACCGATAACGGTATCGGTATCAGTGCATTCCTAATAAAATATATTTTCTTCATCTTCTTTTCCAACCTGCCTGTCTGGTCCATGGACAATAACACCGGAGATTCAGCAGTGCTCTACCCCAGAGCAAAATGAATATTAAAATCTGCTTTCCCTGCAGTAGAAAACTAAATTGTGCAAATTCAATTTAATCTTGATTGAGGCTAACATGCTTGTCTGGACCAAAATGTTGACGTTGTTGTGGTGCTGTACCCCAAAAAACATACCTTAAAGAAATGAAAGAATGTTTCTTCTTTATGGTCATCCCCTCTACCTGGTCCAAAACTTTGATATTTTCATGGTTCTTCTACATAATGGGAAAAAACTGTGTCTTTGTCTCTATCATCTATAATTATCGAATACATTTGTTCAAGAAAAAACTATTTTAGAGACATTGACAAATAGCATGCCGAATTTCCCCCTCTAAGCAAGGAAATTGGCTAAAAGAGATTAATTTACAGTTTGCACTTAGCAAGATACATGTTCCTGTATAATTTCCATTCTGGCTACTTTCCTAGAAATACGTTAAGCCGAGAACTGGCGACTTGTCCGGGATTTTAAAGTAGTACTAATCCTTAACTAAATGATGTTTCGTTTTCTAAATTCCTGTATATCATAAATGGTTGCCGTAAATTTTTCAATAAAATACTGTTTTCACCTTGACTGATGAGCTTGTGAAATTATCTTCCTGCCATTAAATCTCCCAAATAATGACTGGTCAACATGCGTTTAACCCTTTCATGACTAGGCCTATTTTTGACATTTGGTGTTTACAAGTTAAAATACATATTTTTTGCTAGAAAATTACTTAGAACCGCCAAAGAGTCTCTGCTAAAAAAAAAATATATATATATATATATATATATATATATATATATATATATATATACAGTGCCTTGCGAAAGTATTCGCCCCCCTTGAACTTTTCAACCTTTTGCCACATTTCAGGCTTCAAACATAAAGATATAACATTTTTATTTTTTGTGAAGAATCACCAACAAGTGGGACACAATTGTGAAGTGGAACGAAATCTATTGGATTTTTGAAACTTTTTTAACTTATAAAAAAATGAAAAGTGGGGCGTGCAAAATTATTCGGCCCCCTTGCGTTAATACTTTGTAGAGCCACCTTTTGCTGCGATTACAGCTGCAAGTCGCTTGGGGTATGTCTCTATCAGTTTTGCACATCAAGAGATCAATTCTTGCCCATTCTTCCTTGCAAAACAGCTCGAGCTCAGTGAGGTTGGATGGAGAGCGTTTGTGAACAGCAGTTTTCAGCTCTTTCCACAGATTCTCGATTGGATTCAGGTCTGGACTTTGACTTGGCCATTCTAACACCTGGATACGTTTATTTGTGAAGCATTCCTTTGTAGATTTTGCTGTATGTTTGGGATCATTGTCTTGTTGGAAGATAAATCTCCGTCCCAGTTTCAGGTCTTTTGCAGACTCCAACAGGTTTTCATCCAGAATGGTCCTGTATTTGGCTGCATCCATCTTCCCCTCAATTTTAACCATCTTCCCTGTCCCTGCTGAAGAAAAGCAGGCCCAAACCATGATGCTGCCACCACCATGTTTGACAGTGGGGATGGTGTGTTGAGGGTGGTGAGCTGTGTTGCTTTTACGCCAAACATATCATTTTGCATTGTGGGCAAAAAGTTGGATTTTGGTTTCATCTGACCAGAGCACCTTCTTCCACATGTTTGGTGTGTCTCCCAGGTGGCTTGTGGCAAACTTTAGACGAGACTTTTTATGGATATCTTTGAGAAATGGCTTTCTTCTTGCCACTCTTCCATAAAGGCCAGATTTGTGCAGTGTACGACTGATTGTTGTCCTATGGACAGACTCTCCCACCTCAGCTGTAGTTCTCTGCAGTTCATCCAGAGTGATCATGGGCCTCTTGGCTGCATCTCTGATCAGTCTTCTCCTTGTCTGAGCTGAAAGTTTAGAAGGACGGCCAGGTCTTGGTAGATTTGCAGTGGTCTGATACTCCTTCCATTTCAAAATGATCGCTTGCACAGTGCTCCTTGGGATGTTTAAAGCTTTGGAAATCTTTTTGTATCCAAATCCGGCTTTAAACTTCTCCACAACAGTATTACGGACCTGCCTGGTGTGTTCCTTGGTCTTCATGATGCTTTCTGCGCTTTCAACAGAACCCTGAGACTATCACAGAGCAGGCGCATTTATACAGAGACTTGATTACACACAGGTGGATTCTATTTATCACCATCAGTCATTTAGGACAACATTGGATCATTCAGAGATTCTCGCGGAACTTCTGGAGTGAGCTTGCTGCACTGAAAGTAAAGGGGCCGAATAATTTTGCACGCACCACTTTTCAGTTTTTTATTTGCTAAAAAAGTTAAAAATATCCAATAGATTTCGTTCCACTTCACAATTGTGTCCCACTTGTTGGTGATTCTTCACAAAAAATTTAAATTTTATATCTTTATGTTTGAAGCCTGAAATGTGGCAAAAGGTTGAAAAGTTCAAGGGGGCCGAATACTTTCGCAAGGCACTGTATATATATATATATATTTTTTTTTTAGCAGAGACTCTAGAGAATAAAACGGCGATTGTTGCAATATTTTATGTCACACGGTATTTGCGCAGCAGTGTTTTAAACGCAACTTTTTGGGAAAAGGGACACATTCGTGAATTAAAAAAAAAAAACGAAACAGTAAAATGAGCCCAATTTTTTTGCATAATGTGAAAGATAATGTTACGCCGAGTAAATAGATACCAAACATGTCAAACTTTATAATTGCACACACTTGTGGAATGACGACAAACTACGGTACCTAAAAATCTCAATAGGCGGCGCTTTAAAAATTTTTTGCCGGTTACCAGGTTACTTGGTAACCTAAGTTACCAGAGTTACAGAGGAGGTCTAGTGCTAGAATTATTGCTCTCGCTCTGACGATCGCGGCGATACCTCACATGTGTGATTTGAACACCGTTTACATATGCGGGCGCGACTTCCGTATGCGTTTTCTTTGCTGTGCAAGCTCGCGGGGACAGGGGGGGGGGCACTTTAAAAAAAAAATTTTCTTATTTATTTTAAAATGAATAAATTGTTTTTAAAAAAAATAAAAATTTTGATCACTTTTATTGCTGTCACAAGGAATGTAAACATCCCTTGTGACAGTAATAGGTGGTGATAGGCGCTCTTTATGGAGGGATCGGGGGGTCTAAAAGACCCCAAATCCCTCCTTTACACTTGAAAGTATTCAGATCGCCATTTTCGGTGATTCTGGATACTGTATATTTTTTTAAATCCGGCGCCATTGGCAGCCGAGTAAACAGGAAGTGACGTCATGATGTCGCTTCCGTGTTTACGTCAAGGAGACTGGAATGAAGCCACTTACGGCTTCATTCCAGTCCCTCCCTAGCTGACAGAAGCGTCGGATTGTGCATCGGTGCTCCCGATTGAACGGGAGCACTGGTAAGAGTGGCAGGAGGCGGCGGGAGGCGGCGGGAGGGGGGACGCCCCCTCCCGCTCCTCCGGCATAACAGCCGAGCGGCTTTTAGCCGCATCGGTTGTTATGGCTGGAAAGCCAATCGCCCGCTCTAAAAATCAGTACCGGGATGATGCCTGCAGGTGCGGGCATCATCCCGGTATAACTCCCAGAAGCCAAGTACGCACATCTGTTTACGCTCGGCGGCAAGGGGTTAAAATGGTTTCAGTAGCCACAATCAAAGGTCCCCAGCAGTGCCCCGCTTCCCCATAGACATGTGCGATTCGTTTCGTACGATTCGAAAATTCGTATGAATTTCTGGAAATTGGTACATTCGTACGAATCCGAAACGCACATTTTTATGCATACGAATTCTGTACGAAATACGAAATTTGATAAAAAATAGAAAATTGATAACGAAAATTTGTAATTGTTCCGAAAAAGTTAACGGACCTAAAAGTTAAAAACCCCAGGAAGTCAGCACAGCACAGGGATGGCGGGAGCCCCTCATAATGATAAATTTATCATAACGAACTTTTGTTATTTTAACAAAAAGTTTACGAACCTAATGAAAATTCGTATTTCGTACGAATCCGAATTGAATTTCGGACACAAGTTACGAAATACGATTTTTTTTAAATACAAAACGAAAGGAAACAAAACAACTTTTTGACAGCGCCCATGTCTACTTCCTCATGGACAGTTTCAAATTGAGTATACAGTGCCTTGAAAAAGTATTCATACCCCTTGAAATTTTCCACATTTTGTCATGTTACAACCAAAAACTTAATGTATTTTATTGGGATTTTATGTGATAGACCAACACAAAGTGATTGTGAAGTAGAAGGAAAATGATAAACGGTTTTAATTTTTATTTTACAAATAAATATCTGAAAAGTGTGGCGTACATTTGTATTCAGCCCCCTAACTAAAATCTAATGGAACCTTCAGAAGTCACCTAATTAGTAAATAGAGTCCACCTGTGTGTAATTTAATCTCAGTATAAATACAGCTGTTCTGTGAAGCCCTCAAAGGTTTGTTAGAGAGCCATAGTAGAGCAAACAGCATCATGAAGGCCAAGGAACACACCAGACAGGTCAGGGATAAAGTTGTGGAGAAGTTTAACCACTTCCTATCCCGCGTATAGTAATATGACGGCTGCAAGGTGGCTCTCCATCCTGGGCAGCCGTCTTGTGACGTCCTAGGCATCCCAGCCGTCTAGGGGGGCGCGCGCATGCCGCCACATCATTTGAGAGCCGGGCACACATGATTGCTTGTCACAGAGCAGGGACGTGGATCTGCGTGTGCACACACACAGATCCACGTCCTGTCAGGGGAGAGGAGACAGATTGTGAAATCTTTGTATATAGAAACACCCATCGGTCACCTCCTCCAGGCAGTCCTCTCTCCCCCTTAGTTAGAATCACTCCCTAGGTAACACATTTAACCCCTTGATTGCCTCCTAGTGTTAACTCCTTTCCTACCAGTGACATTTATACAGTAATCAGTGTATATTTATAGCACTGATCGCTGTATAATTGTCAATGGTCCCAAAAAATGTCAATTGTCAAAGGTGTCCAAGGTGTCCAAAGGAGTCCAATTTGTCCACCGTAATATCGCAGTCCTGATAAAAATCACAGCTCGTCACGCTATAACTTTTGTGCAAACCAATCAATATACGCCTATTGCAATTTTATTTTACCAAAAATATATAGAACAATATATATCGGCCTAAACTGAGGAAGAAATCGTTTTTTTTTAAATTGGGATATTTATTATAGCAAAAAGTAAAAAGTATTGTATTTTTCTAAATTGTCTCTCTTTTTTTGTTTATAGCACAAAAAATAAAGACAGCAGAGGTGATCAGAAGAAAGCTCTATTTGTGGGGAAAAATCTTAAAAATCATATGGGTCAGTGTTGCATTACCGCGCAATTGTCATTCAGAATGTTACAGCGCTGAAAGCTATAAATTGGTCTGGGCAGGAAGGGGGTGAAAAAGCCCGGTATTGAAGTGGTTAAACAAAAAAATATCCCAAGCGTTGAACATCTCACAGAGCTCTGTTTAATCCATCATCTGAAAATGGAAAGAGTATGGCACAACTGCAAACCTACCAAGACATGGCCTTCCACCTAAACTGACCGGCCGGGCAAGGAGAGCATTCATCAGAGAAGCAGCCAAGAGGTCCATGGTAACTCTGGAGGAGCTGCAGAGATCCACAGCTCAGGTGGGAGAATCTGTCCACAGGACAACTATTAGTCGTGCTCTCCACAAATCTGCCCTTTATGGAAGAGTGGCAAGAAGAAAGCCATTGTTGAAAGAAAGCCATAAGAGGTCCAGTTTGTAGATGTGGGAAGCCATGTGGGGGACACAGCAAACATGTGGAACAAGGTGCTCTGGTCAGATGAGACCAAAATTGAATTTTTTGGCCTGCACATCACACTAAACACACCATCCCCACTGTGAAACATAGTGGTGGCAACTTCATGTTGTGGGGATGCTTTTCTTCAGCAGGGACAGGGAAGCTGATCAGAGTTAATGGGAAGATGGAGGGAGCCAAATACAGGACAATCTTAGAAGAAAACCTGTTATGCCGCATACACACGACCGGACTTTCCGGCAGAAAAGGTCCAACGGACTTTCATCTGAGTTGCGATGGACTTTCGACTGATCGGACTTGCCCAAACACGAATGGACCAAAGTCCGTTAGTTTTGAATGTGATGACGTACGACGGGACTAGAAAAGGAAGTTCAATAGCCAGTAGCCAATAGCTGCCCTTGCGTCGTATTTGGTCTGTCGGACCCGCATACAGACGAACGGTTTTCCCGATAGAAATTGATTCTGTCGGACAGATTTGAAACATGTTCTATTTCTACGTCCGTCTGAATTTTTGAAGAAAAAAGTCAGATAAAGCCCCCGCACGATCGTAATATTTGATGGAATGATTACGTCTGACCTTTTCTGCCAGAAAGTCCAGTCGTGTGTATGCGGCATTAGAGTCTGCAAAAGACTTGAGACTGGGGCGGAGGTTCACCTTCCAGCAGGACAACAACCCGAAACATACAGCCAGAGCTACAATGGAATGGTTTAGATCAAAGCATATTCATGTGTTAGCCCTTGTACACACGGTCAGACATTCCGATGGACAATGTCTGATCAGACCGTGTTGTCGGATAATCCGACAGTGTGTGGGCTCCATCGGACTGTTTCCGTCGGAGTATCCGATGGACCAAGTTTTCCAGCTGGGCTATAAAATTTTCCGACAACATGATCCGATCGGACTTTGTCCGATCATGTGTAGAGAATTCCGATCGGACAAAGTGCCACGCATGCTCAGATCAAATTCCTAGACCAAAGCTATTGGCTACTAGCCTGAACGTAGTCCCGTCCTAACAAAATAACATCATCACATTAAGTACGATCGGATTTTCTGACAACTTTGTCCGACTGTGTGTGTGCAACAGTTTTGGACAAATCCGACGGATTTGGTTGTCGGAATGTCCGACCGTGTGTACAAGGGCTTAGAGTGGCCCAGTCACAGTCCAGACCTAAATCCAATTGAGAATCCATGGCAAGACTTGAAAATTGCTGTTCATTGACGCTCTCCATCCAATATCAGAGAGCTTGAGCTATTTTGCAAAAAAGAATCTGCAAAAATGTCCCTCTCTAGATGTGCAAAGCTGGTAGAGACATCCCCAAAAAGTCTTGCAGCTGTAATTGCAGAGAAAGGCGGTTCTACAAAGTATTGACTCCGGGGGGCGCCATACAAATGCACCCCCCACACTTTTCACATATTAATTTGTAAAAAAAATTGAACATCATTTATGATTTTCCTTCCACTTCACAATTATGTGCCACTTTGTGTTGGTCTAAATTCCCAATAAAAATACATTTCTGTTTTTGGTTGTAACATGACGAAAGGTGGACAATTTCAAGGGGTATGAATACTTTTTCAAGGCACTGTACATGGCCATTTAATAAATAGCCTGCTTTTTCATTTGCAGGTGACGATATTTTTCTTGCTGCAGCCCTAATATGTCATAATGTTGCATTATTTTTGCCCTGCTGAAATCTCTCTGCTGAAATCTCTCTGAATAGTGACTAATCGAGTCCCTTCAGCCTTGACATTTTGTATTAATGGTTGTTATAAGCAGAATGCAGAGCTCTACATTCAATAACCACAAAGAGAGATGTACGGAACACATCTGTCCTTTTCAGATGTCAGCGGTTGAGTCCATTCATTTCCTGAGACCTCAAACATGCTTTCAATTCATTCTCCTCTATTCAGAGGCGTTGGGTGCGGGTACTAAGTGCCTCCTACGGAGGCGGATTTTTATACAATTAGGACGGATTCAAGGCCGCTCTCATCTTCCCTCTCAATGCTTTTATTTTCTGTGCATTAGTTGAATCTCATGTTGTGTTGGGAATAGATTGAGAACTCGCACGCTCTTTGTGACAACACTTCACAGTTCTTTTTGTTAAGCAATTTGTTTGCAGACTCTTTCAGATTGGACAGATTTGACTCGATCTGCTAAATGGCAATCTATAGGGCTAAAAAGATGGACATGTCCGTGTATCCATAGAGCCAAGGTAATGGTCCTAAAGAGTAGCAGCAGCAGGATGGTTGTTATTATAATGGTGCCCAAGATTGAAAAGAATAAATTTTGTATGAAAATAGAAAGTTTATGTAGCAATTACCCGTATTTGCCGGCGTATAAGACGACTTTTTACACCGCATCTACACAGCCAAAAACTGGGGGTCGCATTATACGCCGGGTGCAGAGGTACGTGTGCTCTGTACCTGGTGAAAAAGCCGCCGGGTGATCGACATGCCGCCGGGTGCTCAGTAACGCTGTGGTCTGTGTGCCGCTCAGCCGCCGGGTGCTCAGTAACGCTGTGGTCTGTGTGCCGCTCAGCCGCCGGGTGATGCGGTGGCTGCTGAATCCATACACGGTGTGCGCCGCTCTGCCGCCGGGTGCTCGAGATGTCCAGTGTGCGCCGCTCAGCCAATCCTGGTGGGCGATGCACTCTGTTGCTGAATGCAAAGCCTGTTAAGCCTGCTCGGATTGGAGTACAGCCTCTGCCAATCCGAGTCAGGCTGATGATGTCACAGCCAATCCGAGCAGGCTTTGCATCCATCAACAGATTAGTAAAATGCATTGCCTGCCGTGATTGGCTCAGTGGTGCACACTGTATCCACACTGTATAAGTCTATATCGTTACCACAGAAACAAAATACCGGTATACCGGAATACTTTACTGTACTGTACTGTACTTTTCACATTTAAAAGCCCTTCTTTAAAAGATTTACCAGGGAGGAAGTAATGGATGCTGTTTCTCAGTGACAAAGCATCATATAGGTATACTGTAACGTACCTACTAACAAAGCATCATACTCAGTGACAACTTGACAAGCAGTAACAAAGCATCATATATCATACCCTACTGTACCTACCAACAAAGCATCATATATCATACCCTACTGTACCTACCAACAAAGCATCATATACGGTACTGTACATACTAACAAAGCATCATATATACTGTACCTACTAACAAAGCATCATACGGTATATACCGTACTGTACCTACCATACTAACAAAGCATCATATTACCGTATACTGTGTGTACCTGGCGCTACTGTACCGGAATTACAAAACATATACTGTGTCAATCTGGCGCTACTGTACGGTACATTACACTGTGAGTACCTGGTGCTACTGTACATACGGTAACAAAGCATCATAAACTGTGTGTACCGGTAGCCAACATCCTGTACTGCACATCCAGCTCCAGATCTTCCCTTCATAAAAAAGATTTATGGTGCTTTGGAGGAGAGTAATTGTTGCCACCTACCAATTGTGGGATCTCTGGGACTTGTAGTTCACCAGTTTCCTTTTTGATTTCATAAAATTAATACCGTAGTACCTGACAGATTACAATACCTGACAGATTTCAGATTCCCTGTTGTGTGAAATGGCTGATAGACAGGGCCCCAGCGTGGCTCCAGCAAGGAGAAGGAAACATGAAGCCAGTTTCAAGCTCAAGGTTGTAAACTTTGCCAAGGAAAATAATAATTGCGCTGCTGCAAGACAATATGGAGTAACGGAAAAGATGGTCCGAGACTGGAAAGCCAAGGAAGATGCATTAAAGCGGAGGTCCACCCTAAAGTGGACCTTCCGCTCATCGGAACCCTCCCCCCCTCCGGTGCCACAATCGGCACCTTTCAGGGGGGAGGGGGGTGCAGTTACCTGGATAATCCAGGTAACTGCACCCACTTCCGGGATAGCTCTCTGCGGAAAGGGGCGTAACTTACGCCCCTTTCCGCAAGTGCCCGCCCCTTCCCGCAAGTGCCCCGCTGCCTGCTGGGAAACACACAGATCCCAGAGGCAGCGGGGACCGTCCTCATTGCGCAGCGCAGCTCGCGCATGCGCAGTAGGGAACCGGGAAATGAAGCCGAAAGGCTCCATTTCCTGATTCCCATACCCAAGATGGCGGCGGCAGCACTCGAGTGTCGATCTAGAGATCGGCTTCGGGTGCCGACATCGCGGGCACGCTGGACAGGTAAGTGTCACTATTTTAAAAGTCAGCAGCTGCAGTATTTGTAGCTGCTGGCTTTAAAAAAAAAAAAAAAAACGCGGAGTCCCGGTGGACTCCCACTTTAAAGAGTATGCCAAGGGCTAAGTGTGCATTAAGAAGAGGCACCCCACATTGGCCAGAACTCGAGAAGCATGTAGCAGACATGGTGCATGAGCATCGTCACAATGGTTTTGTAGTGACACGAAACAGCATACGGATTTTTTCACTTCAGTGGGCCAAATCTAACCCAGATCACAGCAAAGGATTTAAGGCCACTATATCCTGGTGTTCTAGGTTCTTGGAAAGGCATGATCTGGTACTAAGGGCAAAAGACCAAAATTGCACAAAAATTACCTGCAGGTCTTGACGGCAAAGTAAGTAATTTCCATCGATATGTAATAGAACAGCGCAAAAAACATGGCTATGCGTTAAGTCAGATCGGAAATATGGATGAAACTCCTATGAATTTCGACATGGTTGGAAATAAAACAGTCAATTCAAAAGGTGCCAAAACTGTTTTAATTAAAACAACAGGACATGAGAAGTCCAGTTTTACTGTGGTACTAGCATGTACAGCTGATGGTGCCAAACTAAGACCCATGATTATTTTCAAAAGAAAAACAATGCCAAAAATCAAGTTCCCCGTTGGAGTTTTTGTGCATGTGAATGAAAAAGGCTGGATGGATGAAGAAGGGGTAAAGCTATGGCTTGAACATGTATGGAGTAGACGACCAGGTGGACTTCATTGAGAACGTAGCCTACTGGTGTGGGATATGTTCAGGGGGCTCATTTAACTCCCAGCACAAAGGAAAGGCTTAAAAGAATAAACACTGATGCAGCGGTTATTCCTGGAGGATTGACATCTTTGGTACAGCCACTGGATGTGTGCCTAAACAAGCCATTTAAAGATCGTATTCGCGAACAGTGGAATGAGTGGATGGTTAGTGGCGAAAAGTCATTCACAAAAGGAGGAAACATGCGTGCTCCACAGTTGGATGTTTTGTGCACCTTTGTCATAAAAGCCTGGAATGATATTGATGCAGAAAAAGTCATCAAGTCTTTCAAGAAGTGTGGCATATCAAATTCATTGGATGGTATGGAGGATGATGACTTGTGGCAAGATGAAGAGGAAGCCGAAGCTGAAGCCACACCATCTGATGTGGAATTGGATCCATATGATGATTGTCTTACAAATGTACCACAAGATGTCATTGATGAACTTATGATGTCAGAGGATGAACATGAAGAGGATTTTGAAGGATTTTAAGTACCAGAAAGTCAACCATTTACATTAAAATTACCGTGTTTTAATCAAATCTGATGTTAATTCTGATGTTTTTTTTTTTTGATGTTTCTGATGGTTCATTAAAATGACCGTGTTTAAATCAAATCTGATGTTAAGTCTGATGTTTTTTTTTAATGGTGTTGCCTCGGAAGGGGGTAGTCTTATACGGCGAGTATAGCCCAAATCGTAAGTTTTCACTGGAAAAATAGGGGGTCGTCTTATACGCCCAGTCGTCTTATACGCCGGCAAATACGGTACCCCCGAAGGAGCGGCTGAATTTTTCTGGGCTTACCGGTTACCTCCACCAGCTCATAACTCGTTGTCCTTGTCTAGGGGTTCCCAGGGTTGATGACCCAGTAACTGTAGAGACCGACACTTGGATTCTTTGTTAGGATTTTTATTTTGCATAAAACAGTTGAACAAACTCAGTCTCTAAGTTGGGAATAGAGGGTATCAGCAGGGCAGGACTTAGGGTGGTGGGGGCCCCTAGGCTTGGGTCACTTTCGGGCCCTACCTTCCATTAATTACAGTATTTATTGGCGTATAACACGCACCCCAAGTTTAGGAGGGAATTTTAAGGAAAAAAAACTTTTAGGAGAGAAGTTTAAGGAAAAAACTTACATTTAAATGCCCATCAATGCAGCCTTATCAGTGTCCATCTTCAGCCTTGCCCATCCATCTGCAGCCTTGTCAGTGTCATTTGTAGCCTTGTCAGTGTAGCCTTGTCATTTGCAGCCTTGTCATTGCAGTCTTGAAGTTTAAAAATGGAGCTGCCGAGATACATAGTCTTCTTTATCTCGGGGGCTCTCGAATACCCTAAGCGTCTCTTGGCGGCTCTTTTGGCGGCTAAGGGTCCTCTCGGCGGCTGAGGGTCCTCTCGCAGTCCCGAGCGGAGCTGAGAGTAGCCAAATGTACTTGGCTCGGCTCACAGTCACGCCCAGTCCCTGTGTTGTGTCCATCATAGGGCGGGACCGGGCGTGACTGTGAGTGGAGCGGAGCGGAGCCGAGTACACTCGGCTATGTATCTCGGCGGGGCCCCCTATTGGGCGGGGCCCATGGGCTTGAGCCCAGTCAAGCCCAATGGTAAGTCCAGCCCTGGGTATCAGGATAAAATTTAGCTCAGGTGCTTGGATCTGCTGACTTCAATAAACTCTCTCTCTGTACACAATCCAGGGAACAGCCGCTCGCAACTGGATTCTTTAACTGTTGGATAAATCCTTGACCTTGGATCTAGCAAGCCAACAAGTAATTCTAGCTTTGCAAAGTCTCTCACACAGACTTGGTTGAAAAACTTAGTTGTAGGATAGAGCTAGGAACTTTTCTTACTGTACCAGAATCTTGCAGCCGGTCCGGCGATACCGTAAGAATTGTGAATTCAATCAATGCCCATGGCAGCTCAGCTTCCAGGCTCTTACCAAGCAGCCAGCCTCGTGCGTGGCTCTCTTACTGAAGAGTCCTCCCCTGGTTGCATGTAGAGTTGCTGGGCCTCTGCAAGTTCGAGACAGTAACGGAACACCTTAGAATCCTCCTTCCAGTTACTGAGCCTCGAACTAGCCAGTTCTGAGGCTAAGAAACGGATGGATCCGCACCCCAGGCCATGAGGGCCCCCGGGGCCTGGTCAGGAGGACCAGGACCATAGAGTCAGCAACAATTTCTGGACCGGAACCCAGAACCACGTGACTTCAGCACCTTAAGTACCCTCTCCCGGAATATACAGCGAGACAAACGCCCACTGATTGGCTCAGAGAGAGAGATTGGTACCCAATGCGTCCAACCAGACTGCGTTCTAATGCCTCTCACAGGTGCGAACCCCACCTATGACCAGGCAGAACCTCAATACAGCCCAGCCAAACTGATGCCAAAGCACAATTTAGAGCAATTAACCCTAAAACTTAACTATAGTTTTGGACAAAAACTAAATTTACAGACATAGCGCATACTCATTAGGAAGACTGGGGCTACATTTATTTATACAGTGACTTGCAAAAGTATTCACCCCCCTTGGGGGGTTCAATGTTTTTTTTTTTAAATCTGAATTATATGTGATGGATCAGAACACAATAGTCTAAGTTGGTGAAGTAAAATTAGAAAAATATATACATAAAACTATTTTTCAGAAATAAAAAAAATCATAATTGGCATGTGCTTATGTATTCACCCCCCCCCCCCCCCCCTTTGTTACGAAGCCCATAAAAAGCTCTGGTGCAACCAATTACCGTATTTTTCGGACTATAAGGCGCACCGGATTATAAGGCGCACTAGCAACGACCGGCTGATAAAATGGATATTTCCATATATAAGGCGCATCGGACTATAAGGCGCACCGGATTATAAGGCGCACTAGCAACGACCGGCTGATAAAATGGATATTTCCATATATATAAGGCGCATCGGACTATAAGGCGCACGGTCGATTTTGTGAGAAAATTTAGGCTTTTACGTGCGCCTTATAGTCCGAAGGTTAACGTCAAGAGACTTGATCTGTGACTCCATGCGCGCCCATCTGACAGATACTGTTAACAAAGCACTCCAGCGATGTCAACAGGTCATATATAAGGCGCACCGGATTATAAGGCGCACGGTCGTTTTTGGGAGAAAATTTAGGCTTTTACGTGCGCCTTATAGTCCGAAAAATACGGTACCTTCAGAAGTCACATAATTAGTGAAATGATGTCCACCTGTGTGCAAAGTGTCACATGACCTGTCATTACATAGACACACCTTTTTGAAAGGCCCCAGAGGCTGCAACACCTAAACAAGAGGCATCACTAACCAAACACTGCCATGAAGACCAAGGAACTCTCCAAACAAGTAAGGGACAATGTAGTTGAGAAGTACAAGTCAGGGTTGGGTTATAAAAAAATATCCAAATCTTTGATGATCCCTAGGAGCACCATCAAATCTATTATAACCAAATGGAAAGAACATGGCACAACAGCAAACCTGCCAAGAGACGGGCGCACACCAAAACTCACAGAGCGGGCAAGGAGGGCATTAATCAGAGAGGCAGCACAGAGACCTAAGGTAACCCTGGAGGAGCTACAGAGTTCCACAGCAGAGACTGGAGTATCTGTACATAGGACGGCAATATGCCGTATGCTCCATAGAGTTGGGCCTTATGGCAGAGTGGCCAGAAGAAAGCCATTACTTTCAGCAAAAAAACAAAGTGGCACGGTTTGAGTTTGGGATAAGGCATGTGGGAGACTCCCAAAATGTATGGAGGAAGGTGCTCTGGTCTGATGAGACCAAAATGAACTTTTTGTCCATCAAAGAAAAAGCTATGTCTGGTGCAGACCCAACACATCACATCACCCAAAGAACACCATCCCCACTGTGAACCATGGTGGTGGCAGCATCATGGTGTGGGGATGTTTTTCAGCAGTCGGGGCTGGGAAACTGGTCAGAGTTGAAGGAAAGATGGATGGTGCTAAATACAGGGATATTCTTGAGCAAAACCTGCACCACTCTATGTATGATTTGAGGTTAGGATGGAGGTTCACCTTCCAGCAGGACAATGACCCCAAACACACTGCTAAAGCAACACTTGAGTGGTTTAAGGGGAAACATGTAAATGTGTTGGAATGGCCTGGTCAAAGCCCAGACCTCAATCCAATAGAAAATCTGTGGTCAGACTTAAAGATTGCTGTTCACAAGCACAAACCATTCAACTTGAAGGAGCTGGAGCAGTTTTGCAAAGAGGAATTGGCAAAAATCCCAGTGGTAAGATGTAGCAACTCATAGAGACTTATCCAAAGTGACTCGGAGCTGTGATAGCTACAAAAGGGATCTAGTATTTTCTTTAGAGGGGTGAATAGTTATGCACATTGACTTTTTCTGTTATTTTGTCCTATTCCTTGTTTGCTTCACAATAAAAAAAAAAAACATCTTCAAAGTTGTGGGCATGTTCTGTAAATGAAATGATGCAAATCCTCAAACAATCCATGTTAATTTGAGGTTGTGAGGCAACAAAACACGAACAGTTGCCAAGGGAGGGGAATACTTTTGCAAGGCACTGTAAAATAATAACATACATTGAGTTCTATAAAAAAAAGTATGACACAAATTTAATTGAATCACTGGTGTCCATGTATAGAAGGTGATCAGCACTTGGTGTTATATCCCAACATGTTTCGCCAACATTGACTTCTTCAGGGGACTGCCAATTCTCTTAAAGCTCTATTAAGGATAAGATCATATACATAATCAATTATTGTTCATACATTTACTATGCATTCAATGTGTAGATATCATGGTTTATTCTGTCCATTCCCCTATCGGACTCACCCAGAGAGACATCAAGGAGGTCACCAAGCAAGTTCACAAGTTTGGAGGGGAGGCTCAGGGGATACATGGGGATCATGCTACGGGAATATAATAGGCAAAATTACTTCCAAAGTGCTGGACATAGACAAAATATGTCCCATTCATGGGCTAACATAGGCTCCACTATACTTACAAGACTCTGATATATACTCAGATTAGTGCAGGGGCACCGGCAACTAGCTGCAATCATGCATAATGGTCTTAAAGAGGAAGTTACCTCTGAATAAAATTATCAAATATATATGAATAAATAAATAAAAAAAATATATCTGTGTCTCCACTAGGGAGATTCTCTCTGCTATACATTGTCACCACCATTCCACCTGCGATTCCAAATCATGGCAAACCACGAGATGCGTGTTTGGGTGACATTATTCTTAACCACTTCCGGACCGCGCACCGTCGTTTTACGTCGACTGTTTGAAGAGGAGTATCGTTGTTATGGCGGCAGCTAGCTACCATAACCCCGGTATCCTCTTCTTCAGTGAGTGGTCCGGTTTCAGATAAAAGTGGTCTCTGTGGCAGATTCCCAGCAAGATCACATTTATCGGCGGCGGGAGAGGGCCCCTCCCTCTCCCACCGCGCTTCGGTGCCCTTTGCTGCTTACCGGAGCCGTCGACGGAGGCGATCGGATCTTCACCCTTGCTGGGCATGGAGACGAGTGAGGAGAAGATGGCCCCTGCCCATCTCCATAACAATGCAGGGCGGAAGCAACGTCAGAATGTCACTTCCATCCATAGCTCTTAAAGGACCTTTTTTTTCCATTTTTCTTTTAAAAAAACAATTTTTTTTTTTTATTGCATTTTTGTGTAAATATGAGATTTGAGGCCTTTTTGACCCCCAGATCTCATATTTAAGAGGTCCTGTCATGTTTTTTTATTATTACAAGGGGATGTTTACATTCCTTGTAATAAGAATAAAAGTGACACAATTTAACCACTTTCAGACCGGACCAATTTGCTGGTCAAAGACCAGACCACTTTTTGCGATTCGGCACTGCGTCGCTTTAACTGACAATTGCGCGGTCGTGCGACGTGGCTCCCAAACAAAATTGACGTCCTTTTTTTCCCACAAATAGAGCTTTCTTTTGGTGGTATTTGATCACCCCTGCGGTTTTTATTTTTTGCGCTATAAACAAAAATAGAGCGTTTATTTTTTACTTTTTGTTATAATAAATATCCCCCAAAAATATATAAAAAAAAAATTTTTTCCCTCAGTTTAGGCCGATACGTATTCTTCTACATATTTTTGGTAAAAAAAATCGCAATAAGCGATTATTGATTGGTTTGCACAAAAGTTATAGCGTTTACAAAATAGGGATAGTTTTATAGCATTTTTATTAATAATTTTTTTTTTTTACTAGTAATGGCGGCGATCAGCGATTTTTATTGTGACTGCGACATTGTGGGGGACACATCGGACATTTTTGACACATTTTTGGGACCATTGTCATTTATACAGTAATCAGTGCTATATAAATGCAGTGATTCCTGTGTAAATGACACTGGCAGTGAAGGGGTTAACCAGTGGGTGGCAGTGTAGGGGTTAAGTGTTCCTAGGGGTGTGTTACTAACTGTGGGGGGGTTGGGCTTTCATTTAGTGAACACTGATCTCTGCTCCAATCACATGGAGCAGAGATCAGCGTCACTAGTTGCTAGGCAGAATGGAGAAATGTTGTTTACAACGGCACTTCTCCATTCGGCCGCTCCGTGAGACGATCGCGGGGATGCCCGCGGTGATCGAGTCCGCGGGTCCCGCGACCGGACTCACGGGGGTCCCGACCAGCGCGGGAGCGCGCCGCCGACGGCACGCTCCCGATGGCAGGGCGGCAAATTTAAAGGGACGTACATGTAAGCCCATTTTCCTGCCCGTGCCATTCTGTCGACGTACATCGTCGTGCGCTGGTCGGCAAGTGGTTAAAAGTGTAAAAATTAAAAACAAAAGGTAAAATAGATAAGATTTTTTTTTTTTTTTAAATGCGCCCCGTCCCGCCGGGCTCCTTGCAGAAGCGAACACATATGTGAGTAGCGCCCGCATATGAAAATCGTGTTCATTTTTACATCAAATTTTAATTTAGTTTTAGTCTTAGTGTTTTGACTAAAATACCATTTTAGTCGTATTTAAGTCAGCTCAATCGTTTTAGTTTTAGTCGTATTTTAGTCGACTAAAATGGTATTAAGTCAGTCGACTTAAATGTTTTAGTCGGTTTTAGTCTACAAAAATAACACTGAGCCAAGGTATGCAGAATATCATCTCTGAACGCACAACACATTGAACCTTGAAGCAGATGGGCTACAGCAGCAGAAGACCACACCGGGTGCCACTCCTGTCAGCTAAGAACAGGTAACTGAGGCTACAATTGGCACAGGATCACCAAAATTGGACAATAGAAGATTGGAAAAACGTTACCTGGTCTGATGAGTCTCGGTTTCAGCGGAGACATTCAGATGGTGGGGTCAGAATTTGGAGCAAACAACATGAAAGTATGGATCCATCCTGCCTTGTATCACCGGTTCAGGCTGGTGGTGGGGGTGTAATGGTGTGGGGGTGATATTTTCTTGGCACACTTTGGGCTCCTTACTACCAATTAAGCATCGTTTAAACCCCACGGCCCACCTGAGTATTGCTGCTGACCATGTCCATCCCTTTATGACTACAGTGTCCCCATCTTCTGGTGGTTCCTTCCAGCAGGATAATGCACCATGTCACAAAGCTCCAATCATCTCACCACTGGACAATGAGGTCACTGTCCTCCAATGGCCTCCACACTCACCACATCTCATCCAATAGAGCACCACTGGGATGTGGTGGAACGGGAGATTTGCATCATGGATGTGCTGCCGACAAATCTTCAGCAACTGTATCTATGCCTCGAAGAATGAAGACAAAAGGGGTCCAACCCGGTACTAGCAAGGTGCACCTAATAAAGTGGCCGGTGAGTGTTGTTCAGCACTAGACATGTGCAATTCATTTAGTTCCGGATTCGTTTTTTAACGAATTTCGACAAATTCGGTAATTCGGAAATATCCGAATTAACAAAAACCCGTTTAACAAATTTTTTTGAATATTCGTAAATTTTCGAATATTCGAAAATTAGCACATTCGTAAATTAGTACATTCGCACATTCGTAAGTTCATAAATTCTGAAATCTGAAATAATAATTAACTAATAATAACTTAACTATTACTAACTATTAAATTAAAGGTATTGTAATTTCCTTTCAAATTTGGCTGTTAGTGAACAAAACAAATGTAAATTTATCCGAAGTTACGAATTATCCAAAATAACGAATGCCGCATCCAAACAAATGGAATGTAATAATAATAACAATAATAATAATAATGAAAACTTTTTATTATTATTATTTATTATTAATTTGTTCTGTTCCATTTGTTTAGATGCGGCATTCGTTATTTCAGATAATTCGTAACTTCGGATAAATTAGTGATCGTTACATTCACTAACAGGCAAATTACAATACCTATGACTTAATAGTTAGTTACTATTTCCGATTTTCTAATTTTCGAGATTTTGAATTTCCAAGTTTCTCAATTTTCGAATTTATAAATATACAAATTTTCTAATTTATGAATGTACGAATGTGCAAATTTACGAATTTACAAATTTATATGAATTTATGAATGTACAGAAGAACTTACGAATGTACGGATTTACTAATTGTGATCATAACGAATGACCCAAAAAACAAAAAACAAAAAAAAAAACGAATGAAGCGAAAACTAACTAATTTTTTGTCAGTGCACATGTCTATTCACTTGACCCCACTTGTTTGAATAACTTAAGACCCACCCCCCTGTTCCCGCTTGCCTCCAAGCTCATCGAACGCCTTGTCCATGACCGAATGAGTCGCTTCCTCGCGGACAACAACCTTCTCGACCCCCCTACAGTCTGGCTTCCGCCCACAACATTCTACTGAAACTGCCCTACTAAAACTCGCCAATGACCTACTAACTGCTAAAACCAACGGCCACTACTCCATACTCATACTCTTAGCCCTTGTACACACAGTCGGAGATTCCGACAACCAAATTCGTCGGAGTAATTCCGACGGATTAAATCCGGAAGAGGTCCGGAAGTGATGTTGCATACACACGGTCGGACTAAGTTGTCGGAAAATCCGATTTTACATAACGTAATGACGTTATTTCGTTACGACGGGACTATGTTCAGGCTAGTAGCCTAGGAATTTCATCTGAGCATGCGTGGCACTTTGTCCGTCGGAGTAGGCTACACATGATCGGAGTATGTCCGATCGGAGCATTTTGTCGGAAAATTTTACCGGCAAGTTGGAAAAGTTGGTCGGTCGGATATTCCGACGGAAACAGTCCGATGCAGACCACACACAGTCGGAATATCCGACAAAACGGTCCGATAGGACACATTCCGACGGAATCTCCGACCGTGTGTACAAGAGCTTAGACCTCTCTGCTGCCTTTGACACAGTTGACCACCTGCTCCACCTCAGCAAATTACACTTCCTTGACCTCCATAATTCTGCTTTATCCTGGTTCTCCTCCTACCTATCTCAGCGCACTTTCAGTGTCACTTATAACTCCATCTCCTCCGCTCCTCTTTATCTTTCTGTTGGGGTACCCCAAGGTTCTGTCCTTGGGCCCCTCCTATTGTCGCTCTATACCTCTTCCCTGGGCCAGGTGATAACCTCTCATTGCTTCCAATACCACCTCTATACCAACCACACCCAGATCTATCTCTCCACTCCTCAACTCATCTCCTCGATCTCCTCACTGATCTCCAACTTACTGAATGACATATCAGTATGGATGTCACACCACTTCCTCAAACTCAATCTTTCTAAAACTGAGCTTGTTATATTTCCTCCTTCACGCTCCCCCCCTTGTGACTTCACCATTAATATCAACAACACAGCCATTGGTCCCTCCACACATGCCAGGTTCCTGGGTGTAATCCTTGACTCTGACCTCTCCTTCAGCCTCCATATCCAATCACTGGCTAAATCCTGCCGCCTTCACCTCCGCAACATCTCCAGAATTCCACCCTTCCTGACTAATGACACCACAAAGCAACTCATTCACTCCTTGATTATTTCCTGCCTTGACTACTGCAACTCTCTCCTTAATGGGCAACCCTTAAGCAGGCTATTATGAATTCTGCTGCTAGATTAATACAGCTCACTAACTGATCTATGACTGCTGCTCCTCTCTGCCAATCCCTTCACTGCCCCCCCCCCCCACCCCACCGTGTATAATTCAAAATGCTAACCATAACATACAAAGCCATTCACAACCTTGCCCCCATCTACATCACCAACCTCCTCTGCAGATATCGCCCAAATCATCCCCTCCGCTCCTCCCAGGACCTCCTGCTCTCTAGCTCCCTTGTTACCTCCTCTCATGCTCACCTTCAAGACTTCTCCAGAGCCTCTCCCATCCTCTGGAACTCCCTGCCCCAGTCTGTCCACTCTACACCTACCCTGTCCACCTTTAGGAGATCCCTGAAAACTCATTTATTCAAGGAAGTCTATCCCACACCCACCTAACCATCCCCAAGCCCTCCCCATCAAATCATTCTCTGCAGCTATTACCTTTTGTACCACCACCCCCTCCCTTTAGAATGTAAGCTCTACAAGCCGGGCCCTCCCGTACCTTTTGTATTGAACTGTACTGTATTTGTGTTGTCCTCCCTATACATTGTAAAGTGCTGCGTAAACTGTTGGTGCTATACAAATGTGTATAATAATAATAATAATATTTAGCACTCAAGTTCTTATTTGTGTATGTAGCGGCGGCTCCTGAAGAGAACGCGCTATGCGTTTTTCAAAGTTAAAGTTATGCCTGAACTGCAGTTTGGTTTGGGTACAATTGTCTTAATTTAGACTTCAGCATCAGTCTGACTGGACTATGAGATGTTCAGCCTGGCCACAGGGGGCACTGTCTCTTCTGGCAGGCATGAAACTATGGCCTGGTTAGGTGCTTAAGTTACTCTCTATCGGAGCCCGCCCAGTGGGAATGGCGCTCTTGCTTTGATTTCTGGGAGAGGGTATTTAAGATGCGGACGTCACATAGTTCAGGGTTCCAGTCCAGAATGATGTACTGACTTCATGGTCTTGGTCCTCCTGACCAGCCCCCAGGAAGGCTGTGGCCTGGGGTTCGGATCCACCCGATATTTATGTCTCGGGGCTGGCTAGCCCAAGGCAAGGAAACTAAAGGAGGATTCTGAGGTGGTTGGGCGCCGTCTACAGTTTGGGAGAGACCCAGTGACTTCAAGCATTCCAGGGGAGGACTCTTCAGAAAAAGACCACGTATGGGTTGGTTTCTTAGTAAGAGCCTGGAAGGGCTGGAGTACCCAGGAGAGAATCCGGTCTTGTGGATATCGCCAAGCTGGCTGAAAGATCCAGGTATCCTACGAGTGTTCTTCAAGTTTAGTTTCCCTACATGTTCTACAACAACGTCTGTGGCAGAGACTTGTTCCTGAGTAAGCAGCTTGTTGGCTGCTGGGCCTTGTGAGAGAGGGACTGTCCAACCTGAGTGACCATCCAGTTGTGAATGGCTATTCTCTGGATGCAGTCAAAGTAAGCAAGTTCTTCAACATTTTGACTTTGACACTAAAGCCGCGTAGACACACGGGCGGACTGTATGGCCTACTTAGTCCGTCATACAATCCGATGGACAGTCCGTCCTACTTTCGAATGAACGGACTTGACCACACACGGATGCACAAACAGTCCGTCGAAAGCTTGCGCGATGACGTGTACAGCACGTACGACGGGACTAGAAATAGGAAGTCCAATACACAGCAATGCAACCTTTCGCCGTGTAAATCCTTTCTGAGCATGCGCCATTCTTAGTCCGTCGAACTAGCCTACTGACGAGCGGATTGTCCGCTGAAATCAAAGTATGACGGACAGTATTTCGAAAAAGTCCGCTGAAGCCCACACACGAGCGGACTGACGGCTGAAATGTGTTTCGACGGACTAAGTAGGCCATACAGTCCGCCCGTGTGTACACGGCTTAAGAGTACCTGAACTTCCTTTCCAACCCTCTGATCCCAATTTATGAGACTGTTCATTGTCTACGTTTTGCAAATAAAATCCATTCAAGTGGATCTGTTGTCAGTCTCTCAAGTTACTGGGCCATTTACCACGGGGCACCCCTAGACGTGAAACGAGGAGAACAGAAGGTAACGGTAAGCCCAAATCTAACCAGCAGCTCCTTCAGGGGTAGTGCTACATAGATATTAATTTTGACCCTCCCATTATGATTGGTTATTTGGTTTTAATTATAACCCCATGGAAGGGATATTGTATCAATATCCGATTGATATGGAAATCTTGTGTTCTTTCCTGCCCTTATGAAGGACTGCCAAAACGTGTTGGCTACTGTTTTTGAATTGTACCCCTGACTTTCAATGGAATAAAAGTTCTATCTGGACTGCTTAGCAGTGGTGTGGCACTTCAATTTACATTTTTATTCTGTGATGGAATAAGAAATCTAATGGATAAAAGGTTTAAAATGAAGAACTTTGGTGTCCTGCCCTGCAAGATGAGAAGTCGGGAGCCGCACTTTACTCTCCATTTTATATTCTTGCACAGAATGTACGTTACAGCTCAGGAAGGAGACAGATTTTTACTTCCTTTTCATCGTAAATGCAGAAAAATATGTACTTTGTTGTACGCTTCTTTAAAAAATAAGATTCTTTTACTGTGAGCTCCGGGCTAAACATCAAACCGAGTGCGAGGAAGTTCTCCCGTCTTCAAATATGTCAGCAGGGATGATCCGGCTTCTTCACTTGGCTAGAGATATTCTGAGAAAAAATGAAATCAAAGCCAAGTCGAGGATTGAAGGGGACCTGTCAATAAAGACAGGAGCTGCATGGAAACTTGTTTTTGATTGGCTCAAACTTTGGGCTGTCGCTGTCATCCTCTTTTGCTTGCTCACTCAAGCGGGCAAAACCACATTGCGCATATAATATGTGCAGTTTTGTGCGCTGTCACAGCCACACGCATGGGGGGGTGGGAGGGGCAGCCCATTATTTTCAAAGTTACGGGCTGCACTACGCACGACAAATGCAGCAAAGCAGTTTGTGCCCCTTTGTGATTTTCAAGCTTGGCGCATTTTTTTTTTAACAGCCATGTTTCCCAAAAAATGCGCACTTTCCTCTTTTGGAGGACCATTCACAATGGATAGTATTGCATGTTCAACGTGTGATTTTGCCCACGTTTCTTAAACGTGTGCCAAACAGAGCAATTTTGCATGCGCTCACTAAACAGAATCGTCAGCTAGGTTAAGTAGATGGGGATGACAGATTCGGGAAATTGCACTTTTAGTGGCTGCGAGTCCTGTCTTCACAATTAAACCGCTTGCCGACCAGCCGCCCTCATTTTACTGCGGAAGGTCGGCACGATCCCACGAACCATCGTAGCTATACATCGGCTCGCGGGACCGGGATAGCAGGAGCATGCGCCCGCTGCACTGCACTGTGGGGCGTGCCGATGCTTGTGGCCAACGGTCGTGATGACCGCCGGCCACGAGCGTTCTCGGTCACGAGAGGCAGAACAGGGATGTGTGTATATAAACACACACATCCCTGTTCTGTTCTGTGAGGAGTGACAGATTGTGTGTTCCTAATAGCTAGGAACCATAATCTGTCATTTCCTCTAGTCAGTCCCCCTACAGTTAGAAACACGTAGCAGGGAACACAGTTAACCCCTTGATCGCCCCCTAGTGTTAATCCCTTCCCTGCCAGGGACATTTTTACTGTAATCAGTGCATTTTTATAGCACTGATCGCTGAATAAATGACAACGGTCACAAAAATATGTCAAAAGTGTCCTATGTGTCCGCCATAATGTAGCAGTCCCGATACAAATCTCAGATCGCCGCCATTACTATAAAAAAATAATAATAATAATAAAAAATGCAATAAATCTATTCCTTATTTTGTAGATGCTATAACTTTTGTGCAAACCAATCAATATACGCTTATTGCATTTTTTTTTTTACCAAAAATATGTAGAAGAATACGGCCTAAACTAAGGAAAAATGTGACTTTAAAAAAAAAAAAAAATGGGGATATTTATTATAGCAAAAAGTACAAAATATTGTGTTTTTTTTTTCAAAATTGTCGCTCTTTTTTTGTTTATAGTGCAAAAAATAAAAACTGCAGAGGTGATCAAATATCACCAAAAGAAAGCTTCATTTGTGGGAAAAAGAAAATGTCAATTTTGTTTGGGTGCAACATTGCACGCCCGTGCAATTGTCAGTTAAAGCGGTGCAGTGCCGAATCCAAAAAAATGGCCCGGTCATGCAACAGCCAAATCTTCCGGGGCTGAAGTGGTTAAGGGACTTGTCCACATAGAACTGATTTTTCGTGCATGGGTGGAGGCTGTTGTGCTGGACCATCCACTCGCTCTTTCGAGATTTCAGAGGTAATGGTACAAATCCCGGACTACAAACCCCCACGTGTAGCACTAACTCCCGAAGGAGCTTCTGGTTATTTTTGGGCTAACCGTTACCTTCTTTACTCCTTGTGGCACATCTAGGGGATGTCCCATGGTAAATAACCCAGTAACTAGAGACTGACGACAGATCTACTTGAATGGATTTTATTTGCAAAACTCAGTCAATTAAACAGTCTTTCAACTTGGGATCAGAGGGCTGGATAGGAAGTTCAGGTACTCTTATGTCAAAGTCCAAAAATGTTAAAGTACTTGCTTGCTTTGACTGCATCCAGAGAATAGCCATTCGCAGCTGGATGAACACTCAGGTTGGACAGTCCCTCTCTCACAAGGCCTAGCAGCCAACAAGGCGCTTACTCAGGAACAAAGTCTTTGTCACAGACGTTGTTGTAGAACACGTAGGGAAACTAAGCTTTAGAACACTTGTAGGATACCTGGATCTTTCAGCCAGCTTGACGATATCCAAAAGACCGGATTCTCTTGGTAACTTCAGTCCTTCCAGGCTCTTGCTAAAAAAAACAACCCGTACGTGGTCTTCTTCTAAAGAGTCCTCCCCTGGAATGCTTGAAGTACAATGGGCCTCTTCCGAACCGGAGACGGCACCCAACCACCTCAGAATCCTCCTTTAGTTTCCTTGCCTTGGGCTAGCCAGCCCCGAGACATTAAAGTCGGGTGGATCCGCACCCCAGGCCATAGCCTTCCTGGAGGCTGGTCAGGAGGACCAGGACCATGTAATCAACACTTCATACTGGACAAGAACCCCGAACCACGTGACGTCCGCATCATACATACCCTCTCCCAGAGGGCACAGCGAGAGGGCCACTCCCACTGACTTGGCTCCGTAAGAGAGCAACTTAATCGCCTGATCAGACCCTAGTTCCACGCCTGCCACAAGAGACAGTGCCCCCTGTGGCCAGGCTGAACATCTCACACTCCAGTCAGACTGATGCAGAGGTTCAATTTAGACAAATAAAACCCAAACCAAACTGCAGTTTAGGTAAAGTTTAACTTTGAAAAACGCATAGCGCGTGCTCTTCAGGAGCCGCCGCTACATGGGTTTAACCAATCTTGTTTTTTTTAACAATTCTCCTTTAAGGGGGCGTGGCAAGTGTCCTATGCCCTGAATTTTGCTGATAGGTGTCCCTCATTCCCATCTCAAAAAGTTGGGAGGTATGCAAGTACACACTATAAAGGGATATGCTTTGTTCATATTCCATGTCTGAGATTTACAACCACTTTTGGCTTGGAGCAAAGGGGAAGGCCAGAACTCAGAGCCTGAAGGAGCAGCCACAGAGAAAGCCAGAGAAATCTACCACTGGCACCCCTAAAAGGGGAACAGATCACAGTCACTGGACTCTTGAACTTGGATCAGTACTCACAATGTCCCAGGGCAGCGACACCTCTCAACTTCCACCAGGCGCTCCTTGTAGAGTTCTGCAGACCAAATCTGGTCTGGTGTGTTCTGACACACGTACACCTACACAGGTTGAACTGGATGGACTATTGTCTTTATGCAACCTTACCTACTGTGTAAATTTAACTATGTAAGTCCTTAGCTCCAGGGGCAGCCCGTCCATTGTGGCCGCACGGGCACCGCCTCATCTATTCCACTGCTGCCGTCCCTATCCATGCACCCGGCCCCTTTCATGACGCCGGGCGCATGAATTCCCTTGGGAATAGCAAATCACAGCCAACAAGGACAGAGTGTCCGAACCCCAGAGGTGACGTGTGCGTTTCACACTGACCTCAGTGCTTCTTCAAATCAGTATTGAAGAAGCACCAAGGTCAGTGTGAAACGCACACGTCGGACACTCTGTTCTTTGTTGGCTGTCAGTTGCTATTTTTGGAATAAAATCCCCTGTGGTGGGCAGGCATTCTTTTCTTCCTATTGATCGTCGGTGGCGAGCCGTGGCTTGCACCCAGCTCATCCGAACTGTAGTGATTGCACACCTGGAGCGACGTCTTCCTTGTGTGCATGAATTTCTATGGCCGGGGTGGGTAGGGGGGTGTTTTTTTGAAGCCCCTGATTAGAGCCAGAGGCTCTAATAGGCTTCAAAATAGGGTGGGCTTGGGGCACAGAGCATTGCGCCTGAGTTGCAACAGCGAATGAATATTCGCTGTTGCAAAACTGATCTTCCTCCCGGCAAATCGGGAAGCAGGTCTGATACCGTCACCTGATTGGCTGAAAGGACAGGTGATCCGATTGGATGCCTAGGAGGAGGGGAGGAGATGCGTGGTGGAAGCGAGAAAGAGAAGACACAGGAGCCCCTGCCCAATGCCCACTGCAGCTTGATGTCCGTCAATGCCCCCATCCCAGCCACTGTCGATGTGCACGCTGATGCCCCGATCCCAGCCAATGCCCGAGGTGCACGTTAATGCCCGATCCCTGCTGCTGCCGATGTGCCTGTTAATGTGCAATCCCCACCGCTGTCCGATGTGCCCACCATTGCCCAATCCCCGCCGCTCCCCGATGAGCCTGCCAATGCGCGATCCCCACCGCTGCCAGATTTGCACGCTGCTGCTCAATCCCCACCGCTGCCCAATGTGCCCACAGCCTAGATGAGTTAAGTGCCGGTGGGCCAGCAGACAGCAAGGGGGGGTTTGAGGTGACGCGGGGGGGTGGTTGTTTGCCATCCCCCTAAACAAAAAACCACCAGCCACCACTGCTTAGCTTCAAAAGAAATTAGCAATAGGCCCCCCAGCTCTGCTACAACTGGGACCTCAATCAGCATCAGCAGACCCCAGCAGGACTGCCTCAAAGGGGCAGCAGCCCCCGAGGCTGGGAGTTTCTCCAGTAGTACAAGAACATGCCTACTCCAGACCCCAACTATTTAAATGCCACCTACTAGGCACACCTCCCCAGGGATTTGCTGCAACCCAAGGGTTGCCCATCTGATTCTCCCAGCCCTCTATGTTCTGGAAGCCTCCAGAATACAGGAGGAAGCAATTGAGCCTGCAGACTGTGAAGTCTAGAACAGCCCAAAGAAATCAACAGCTGCTCCAATGATTACAGAGGAGCCAAAAACAACATTTATCTAACATACTATACTAGGAGGGTGCTACATCTATAATACACAGACAGGGCTAGTGCAAGGATTTTTGACATCCTAGGCGAAATCTAATTTTGTCGCCCCCCCTTGGCTCCACCCCCTTTTCCCTGGCCATGTATACCCCACCTTTTTAATGAAGCACCCCTCAAATGTAGCCTCACCAGTGCCCATCAATGCAGCCTCACCAGTGTCTATCAATTCAGCCTCACCAGTGTCCATCAATGCAGCTTTACCAGTACCTATCAATGCAGCCTCATCAGCGCCCTTCAATGCAGTCTACCAAGGAGGGGGGGAAAGGGGGGGGCAGGGGAGCGTGACACGCCCCCAACCCCTTGGTACATGGACAGATCAGTCTTTATACACCAAATACATTTACAAGTGAATGTGCAATAATGCAATCTCAGACAGTGACAGTATTTCATTCACCAGATCTAGGGCTCTGCAGACTGCTCTTCATCCATCCGACGACGTGACCTTGCCAAGCGTGTGCGCGGATTTTTTTTTTAACTCTGGCTGCCTCGAGTCAGTGCCTCCTCCAGGTAGACTCCACCTGTCACCAAGCCCGGAGCACCACCGCCAGGTGCTATAGCACTTGAGTGACGCTGCCGGCATTGTTCAGGACATGCCAGGATGGAGAGCGGCCTCTACGACAGGGGGTGGGAGGTGGGGCCAAGGCACACAGGATTAGGAATCACATATGGACAGAGAGATAAATCGGTTGGTTGTGGTCACGGACAGCAATCGCAAGTCACTGATGACTGATCAGAGGCATGTAAAGGCGCAGCAAGAGATGTTTGCTTCCTTCCATACATTCGGGAGTCGGAACACAGAGACAGTCCCCCGCCGTGCGAACAGAGCGGCCGCTGCCTGCTGATGTTGAGACTTAGTTGCCTGCTGCAGAGAGAGGAGAGTAGGAACACCAACAGCAGTGCACCCTAGGAGGCTGCCTAGTTTGCCTAGTGGTAGCACCAGCCCTGTACACAGAGCTTTAGCAATTTAAATGCCATCCGGTTAGAGCTTACATCTACAAGCATAGCTCCCAACTGTCCCTGATTTTTAGGGACTGTCCCTGATTTGGAGCAATGTCCCTCTGTCCCTCTTTCCTCCTCATTTGTCCCTCTTTTTGGTCTAATCTGTATATAAAATGCACTTTGTATCCATCAATAAGTGTTTCCCAGCGCTAAACCTTTCATCTGATTTCTAAATTGCTGCAGTTATAAATTACAAAAGCCAATATAAAGTAATAGTGGTGGTAAAAAAAGCACTTGTGGGCTTAACCAATCTTGTTTTTTGTACAATTCTCCTACTTCCCACCCGGCCACAGTATATAAACGGGCGGGTGGGCGCTCGCTCCTTCTGAGAGGATGTTCAGGAATGTCCTTCAGAAGGAGGGGGAGGACGCCCGCGCAGCAGCGTGATCCTGATGCGCTTGATAGGATCAGAGTTCTAGCTTAAGTTATGACTTGACATTATTTGTACAAAATTGCTGTGTTAAGAGATAGATATTGTGAAAAGTGTAAAGTCACTCAGACTACGCCCATCTGCTGACCACACGATGGGGAAAGGCTGTTTTTTTCCTTATTATGGTATTTTTGTGTATGACTCGTCATACTTGAGTGTATAAGACTGTGCAAACAATAAACGTTTGGGGCCATTCAGCTTGGATTTGAGCTACAGAAAAGGTCTCCTGTATTTCATTTCTATCAGAAGCATAAGATTTGAACTCAGCATTACAAAGAGGAAAAGCAATTGGTTTGAGAATTGCACTTAACAATTTTGGCGCCCGAACATGGACTCATCAATGATCCTACTAGAGGTGGACGAACGGAGCTGACGGAACCATAACACTGGGGCACTTCGGAAACCACAGACCACGAAGCCTGACCAGGTAAGAGAAAGCCTTTATTTCTCTTTATACTCTGAGCTTCCCTAATTTGTGCCTTTAGCCAGTTCTGTCAGAAACGGGTCTCCACGCAGCATATTAACTGCAACCTCTGTAGGGGTGAGTCTTGAACTATTATAAGTAATACCTTTGTTTTGCTGATAATTTGTTGTCTGTCCATGTTGGGTGAAAGAATGAGCCATGTTTAGGATGGTATGAATTAGAAGGAGGATTGTCGTACTAGGCAAGTGAAAGCACCCTTTCGGGGGGGGTCAACCTTCACATCTAAGTCATAAACCATAAGACTGGTTGAAAGTATAAGCCCTGTCTGCTCCATAAAGCAGGGATAAGAGCGCACGAGAGGGATCCCAGATACGGGGGGGGAATAAGGTCTCCATAAGCCCAGAGATCTAGTCGGATACCTGGCCACTTAAAGGAATGCTTGTATATGTTGTAGCTGCCATTCTGGTTATAATATTTGTAAGTTGGCTAGCATATAAAGTAATTCGATTTCAGAAATCTCATCCCGGGGAGGTTTTTTTTTGTATTCTAGCATCCTAGGAGGAAGGCAACCAGGAACTGTTGTAGGGTCCCGCATACACACTTTTTTCTTTTTTTCTTTTGGGACATATAACAGTGTCCCACACGCTACCTAGGCACGGACTGTTAGAATGGGTCAGAGGTACACAAAACCCCGTCAAGGAACTGTGGCCCACTATACGGTGCCACAGATAATTAAGAACATATATGGGACAGATGAAGCACAAAATTTAAAAACCATACTTCATAAATTTAAGGTAAAAGGAGCAGCGGGTTTAGACCCAGACGTGTGGAAGGAAATAAAAAGGGACAGACAAGGAGAGGTGTTAGAGAAGCAATGGATGCGTCAGGTTCAGTGCTTAATTAAGGTCTCCAATAGAGCAAAAGAGGAGGGGTGGAAATATAACCCAGATTGTGATGGTTGGGACATGAAGGATAGAAGAACAAAAAATGCTGAGGCTCTGGTTGACCCCAGCTCAGCCATTCCACCCCCATACACTGATATAGAACATAAACCACATAAGATATATCCTTCACTCCAAGGCAGGGGATGGGTTTGTCAGGTTTGTGGAACACAAAACCCAGAATGGGCAATAGAATGTGTGCATTGTGGGGCACAAAAACCTCATCCAGAAACTGTAGTCCCCGTACGCACTGACACACACATTGTACAGGTAAATAATGCGGAATTCGGACAAGTAGCCCATCCAAATGCCCCACCTACTGTTACTCGTAGGATGCAAATAAGGACCTGGGCCCCATGGACACCAGACGCCCTTATGGCACTAATACAGAATGCCCCAGACCCAGTAGCGAAACCAGCTACGTTTTGTAGATTTGTAAGACAGTTGATGGATACACATGATGCAACATTGCAAGATGGGGAAGATTTGTGCAGACATAAAATGACTCCTACTCTGTTTCAGCAATTTGTGACAGAAATAGGTCCGCACCGACCTATAGACCAGTTTGACGCACACGGCAACCAACAGGCAGGACACGTCAGACACATAGATTCAAGGGCCCCATTTGTTGTTAGGTTGGAAGCTTTCTGTACGGCAAAACAAATAGAGAGAGGGTCCATATCACCCATGAAACCAACTCCAGGACAGACAGTATCAGACTTTTACTTGTCTATGGAAAGTATGATGGCAGATGAAGGATTGGATTTGGCTCAGCCAACTACGATCCGAGCCTTCAATAGACAATTTATGGAAGGATTAATTCCACAGATAAGTGAAAGACTGAAAGCCTGTACACCGGAGTGGAGAGCAACTAGAGATAGAGGAACATTGTTGCAAAAAGCACAGGGAATAGAGGCTGACCTGGTAGAGACGAAAACCCGAAGACACCCTACAGTTAATGCCATAACCACCCCACACGATAGGGAAAAAGGACAGTATCGAAAACCTTTGACCTGTCACTACTGCAACAAAATTGGCCACGTGAAACGCCATTGTAGGAAAAGAATGAGAGATGAGGGAGACGACTTTTCATCTCCAGCCAGGTTTGATACTAGATATGGATCTAGACAGACCTCCGGACCTCCTAATCAATCGGAGGATCAGAGGGCATGACTCGCTCCTGTCTTAGGAAAATCACATACAAAAATGTTACACATCCCAATACAAATAGACAATAAAAACATCTCATGTTTAGTGGACAGTGGAGCTTCGCGCAGCCTGCTTTCAGACTCGGTGATACGGCCCAGCCAGGAATCCACTGAAAAAGTATTAATTACGGGGTATGATGGAATTTTATCTGACGCTCCCCTGACAAAGCCCCTGAAGGTTAAAGTTGGAAATAGGATTTTTCTTTCTCGGTTTTTAATATCACGGGGAGCACCAACAAATCTGCTGGGAGCAGATATTTTACTAAAATTGGGAGCCAATATTGCATATCATACAGATGGTACAGTAACATTAACGATAGATGAGGAACAACACCTCGAAACGTGTAATGTGATTCAATATTTTGAGGAGGAACCCGAAATTCCATGTCACCCTCCTCCAGATATATATCAGGCTCTGCAGACACTCCTAGAAGATTTGTGGGAAAGTCATCAAGCAGATGTTGGTTTACTACCTGTCTCCCCAGTTAAATTACAGTTGATTCCAGGTGCCGTCCTACCCCAGCTGAAACAATATCCCCTTAGTGCGCCGCAAAAAGCAGCTATAGCAACACAAATACAATCTCTGCTTAAAGCGGCGGAATTGAAGGAAGTAAAATCACCCGCTAATACTCCCTTGTATCCAGTAAAAAAGAAGCCCGGCACTGACAGTCAAGTCAAATATAGAACGGTACAGGACTTGCGGGCAGTGAATAAAATCTTGGCACCCATGACACCTTTAGTACCAAACCCCCACACACTGTTGTCACAGGTGCCATCCACCAGTACGCATTTTTCGGTAATAGACTTGGCTAACGCCTTCTTTTCTGTGCCATTGGCGGAAGAATGCCAACTATGGTTCGCATTTTCCTTCAAAAATAAACAACTAACCTGGACACGCCTACCGCAAGGAATGGCGCATTCGCCAATGGTTGCCTCCAGACTCTTGTGTATTGCTACAATATGTGGATGACCTATTGCTATGCTGTCCAGATAGGGAAACATGTCTCCATGCCACTTTGGCACTTTTGCAATTCTTGGCAAAAAAGGGTTGCAAGGTTAACAGGAAAAAGTTACAAGTGTGTCAGGAAAAAGTTGTCTTCTTAGGACATTGCATATCACAAGGAACAAGACATCTTACAGACGAGAGAGTACAGGCGATAAAAGGAATCTTACCCCCACGAAATTTAAAACAATTGCGTATGTTTCTGGGTATCGTGTCATATTGTAGACAATGGAAACCCCACGCTAGCTCTTTGATGCAGCCATTATACGATTGTTTGAAAATTGTACCGTATATGCTTACAGAAGTAGCTTATGAGTCGTTTGTCACTTTGAAACAGTTGTTGATTTCTGCACCGGCTCTAGGTATCCCCGATTATACAAAGACATTCCATCTATACATTGCTGAGATCACCGGACATGCAACAGGAATTTTGACACAGTCACATATAAAACAAAGGCCTGTTGCTTACTTCTCAGCAGCACTAGATCCAGTGTCCAGAGGTTCACCGTCCTGTGTACGGGCGGTAGCAGCAGTGTCAATAATTATAGATAAGTCATCAGAAATTGTTCTAGACAATCCAGTTGTAGTGCACACCACACATGACATACATGCAATCTTGTCTCAAGTACAGCCCAAACACATTTCAATGGCTAGGCAACTAAGGTTACAGTGTACTTTACTTTTACCTCCAAATGTCACTTTTCAGCGCTGTACAACTTTAAATCTGGCCACCTTTTTGCCTCTTCAGTCACCAGATTTGACAAGGGGGAATAAGGAGGAAGGAGATGAGGAAACTGACACTCTTCTGTTTAAAGAGATAGTTGAGCACGACTGTTTTCAGCTCATGGAACAAGAGACAATGGGGTTCCCTCATGTTAAAGATACACCAATTTTAGACGCTGAGCACACTTTGTATATAGATGGCAGCAGATTTGCTGATGATAAAGGGAGATATCACACAGGATATGCAGTAGTAACTGATACACAGGTGATTCAAGCACAGCCCTTACCAGCCCACATGTCAGCACAGGAAGCAGAATTAAAAGCTTTAGAACAAGCCTTAGAATATTTGCAAGGACAAGAAGGAAATATTTACACTGACTCTGCCTACGCTTACGGCGTAGCGCACGATTTCGGCCATATATGGAGAGCTTGAGGGTATCTGACATCAGCAGGTACACCAGTAAAGCATGCAGAAGGAATAAAACGGGTTTTGACACATCTTCAAAAAGTTAAAAGGGTAGCCATCTTGAAGATAGCGGCACACACAAGTGCAAAGACAAGGGAAACAAAAAAAGGAAATGCCTTTGCAGATTTAACTGCGAAACAGGCAGCCCAGAAAGAGATGTACCCTGAGACAGTGGCAGTGGCAGAGGTAAGTACAGTAAAGCCTTCATGGCAACAGTTGAGCAAGCTACAGGAGCAAGTGGCAGACAGTGAAAGAGACAAGTGGGTAAGGATGGGAGCCCAAATTGACCCTGACAATGTATGGAGGGCAGGAGGTAAAGTATGCCTACCGGCGTCTCTGTACCCAGCCATGGCCACGGCAATCCACCTACCTACCCATGTCAGTTCCAATTCCATGTATAGAATTGTGAACCAAGGATGGCTTGCACCAGGATTCAGTAGTATGGCCAAAAACTACTGTGCAGCATGCCAAATCTGTCTCCTGAATAATCCAGGACAAAAGGTAAAAACGCCACGAAAACACCAATTTCGGGCCCAGTACCCCTTTCAAAGGCTGCAAATTGACTACATACAGTTGCCAAAAAGTGGCCCCTTTGAATTTGTACTTGTGTGCATCGATTTATTTTCAGGCTGGCCAGAGGGCTATTCGTTAAAATCAGCCACAGCAAAAGCCACGGCTAAGAAACTGATCACTGAATTAATACCAAGGTTCGGATTACCTGAAACAATAGAATCAGATAGGGGGACACACTTTACAGGTGAAGTAATGCAGAATGTGATGACCATGTTATGGGTTCAACAGAGTTTCCACACCCCTTATCACCCACAGAGTTCAGGATCAGTAGAAAGAGTAAATGGGACAATAAAGCTAAAAATACAGAAAGCCATGCAAGAGTTAAACAAGCCATGGCCAGAATGCCTGCCTTGGGCTTTGTTCTCCACAAGATATACCCCAACAGGGAAAACGGGGTTGTCTCCATATGAGATACTTTTTGGGAATGCACCTAGATTAGGTTTATACTTTCCACAGAGTATGCAATTGCAATGTGATAGTTTGACTGCATATGTGATACAATTACAACAGCATCTAACCAAGATCCACAAGAATGTGTATTCTTCCCTTCCAGATCCCAACTCTATAGCAGGTACTCATTCACTGAGCACCGGAGATTGGGTCTATGTAAAGAAACATACCAGAAAAGCTTTAGAGCCACGGTTTGAAGGACCATATCAAGTACTGCTGACCACTCCCACATCGGTCAAGTTGGAGGGAAAAGCAGCCTGGATACACGCATCACACTGCAAAAAGAGTCCTGAACCGAGAGAAACAGAATGACGATCTTTCTAACTATGATAATAGTGCTTGAATGTTTTCAAATGTTTGTTTATACATGGACTCCCGGTATCAATGTAACAGTTCATGAAAACAGTACTGATCTTAGATGGATAAATCAGGATAAGAGTATAACGCAATATCCTTACTATGAATGGTATACTGTGGGAAATTTCACGGTGTCAGGACAGGAGGGTCCTTTTTACATGATGCAGAATGTGGATTCACCAGTAGTGTGGATAAAAGCTAAGTCACAAGCACAAGTAAACATAACTTTCCATTGGAGGGACAATTTAACATGGCCCTTTAACCACTTGCCGACCGCCGCACGACGATATACGTCGGCAGAATGGCACGGGCAGGCATATGGGCGTATATATAAGTCCCTGCCTGCCCGCGGGTGGGGGGCCCGATCGGGCCCCCCCCCGGTGCCTGCGGCGGTCGGCATTTCTTCGAGAGCGATCCGGGATGAGGGGGCGGCCATTCATTCATGGCCACCCCCTCGCGATCGCTCTCGACGAATGGAAATCCCCCGTGACATCACTTCCTCTCCTGTAATGTAAACACAGGAGAGGAAGTGATGTATTCTCTCCTCCGTGTCGGTATTTTCCGTTCCGACACGGAGGAGAGCGGATCGGTGAGTTGCACCAACACTCTACACACACAGTAGAACATGCCAGGCACACTCACACCCCCCCTTTACCCCCCGATCACCCCCCCAATTACCCCTGCCCCCCAGTCACAGTGACACCAATGTCATTTTTTTTTTTTTTTTTTTGCATTGGTGTCATTTGTGACTGTAATAACTGTTAGGGCAGTTAGAGTTAGCCCCCTTTAGTTCTAATGTACCCCCCTAACCCCCCCAATAAAGGTTTAACCCCGTGATCACCCCCCGTCGCCAGTGTCACTAAGGCTGGGTTCACATTGCAGCGGTTTATGAGAACGAATGTGATTCGCACCGCACTGCAGTGCAAATCACATCCGATCTCTGTGCGATTCGAGTTCAGCCATTCGCCGCACCCGCCGCACCCGCCACACCCGCCGCACCCGCCGCAAATTCGCACGGGACCCTTTTTTTGGCCCGCAGCAGAATCGGATCGCATGGGTGTTCACACCATGCGATCCGAGTTTGCAGATCGCACTGCGATATGCGAACTGATCTGGGGGTGTCAGTAACATTTCACTGACACTCCCAGCAGTTCGCATAGGGCAGTGTGAACTGCCGCTGGGAGGCATGCGATGCGGGAACCCGCCGCGGATTCGCGGCGTTTCCGCATCGCTCCAGTGTGAACCCAGCCTAATAAGCGATCATTTTTCTGATCGCCGTATTAGTGTCACAGGTGACGCTAGTTAGGCAGGTAGGTATTTAGGTTCGCCGCAGCTTTTTATAGCGCCAGGGACCCCCATATACTACCGCATAAAGCCCCCTGATTGCCCCCTAGTTAACCCTTTCACCAGTGATCACCATATAACTGTTACAGGTGACGCTGGTTGGTTAGTTATTTTTTTATAGTTTCAGGGCACCCGCCATTTATTACCTAATAAAGGTTTAACCCCCTGATCACCCGGCGGGTGTCATTTGTGACTAATAACTGTTAGGGCAGTTAGGGTTAGCCCCCTTTAGTTCTAAGGTACCCCCCTAACCCCCCCAATAAAGGTTTAACCCCGTGATCACCCCCCGTCGCCAGTGTCACTAAGGCTGGGTTCAGATTGCAGCGGTTTGAGAACGGATGTGATTCGCACCGCACTGCAGTGCAAATCACATCCGATCTCTGTGCGATTCGAGTTCAGCCATTCGCCGCACCCGCCGCACCCGCCGCACCCGCCGCAAATTCGCACGGGACCCTTTTTTTGGCCCGCAGCAGAATCGGATCGCATGGGTGTTCACACCATGCGATCCGAGTTTGCAGATCGCACTGCGATATGCGAACTGATCTGGGGGTGTCAGTAACATTTCACTGACACTCCCAGCAGTTCGCATAGGGCAGTGTGAACTGCCGCCGGGAGGCATGCGATGCGGGAACCCGCCGCGCATTCGTGGCGTTCCCGCATCGCTCCAGTGTGAACCCAGCCTAATAAGCGATCGTTTTTCTGATCGCTGTATTAGTGTCACAGGTGACGCTAGTTAGGCAGGTAGGTATTTAGGTTCGCCGCAGCTTTTTATAGCGCCAGGGACCCCCATATACTACCGCATAAAGCCCCCTGATTGCCCCCTAGTTAACCCTTTCACCAGTGATCACCATATAACTGTTACAGGTGACGCTGGTTGGTTAGTTATTTTTTTATAGTTTCAGGGCACCCGCCATTTATTACCTAGTCTCACTAGTGTACCCCTAAATTTAGGGGTGTCTACTTTCCAAAATGGGGTCATTTGGGGGGGGTTTGTGCCATCTTGGCATTTTATGGCCTTCAAAACTGTAACGCCCTTAGAAAGCCTGAAGGCGGTGCTTGGTTTTCGGGGCCCCGTACGCGGCTAGGCTCCCAAAAAGTCCCACATATGTGGTATCCCCGTACTCAGGAGAAGCAGCAGAATTTATTTTGGGGTGTCATTTCACATATGCCCATGGCATGCGTGAGCAATATATCATTTAGTGACAACTTTGTGAAAAAAAAAAAAAGTTTGTAATTTTCCCGCAACTTGTGGCAAAATATAAAATATTCCATGGACTCAACATGCCTCTCAGCAAATAGCTTGGGGTGTCTACTTTCTAAAATGGGGTCATTTGTGGGGGTTTTGTGCCATCTTGGCATTTTATGGCCTTCAAAACTGTAATAGGTAGTGAGGAGTGAAGTCAAATATTTACGCCCTTAGAAAGCCTGAAGGCGGTGCTTGGTTTTCGGGGCCCCGTACGCGGCTAGGCTCCCAAAAAGTCCCACATATGTGGTATCCCCGTACTCAGGAGAAGCAGCAGAATTTATTTTGGGGTGTCATTTCACATATGCCCATGGCATGTGTGAGCAATATATCATTTAGTGACAACTTTGTGAAAAAAAAAAAAAAAAAAAAAAAGTTTGTAATTTTCCCGCAACTTGTGGCAAAATATAAAATATTCCATGAACTCAACATGCCTCTCAGCAAATAGCTTGGGGTGTCTACTTTCTAAAATGGGGTCATTTGTGGGGGTTTTGTGCCATCTTGGCATTTTATGGCCTTCAAAACTGTAATAGGTAGTGAGGAGTGAAGTCAAATATTTACGCCCTTAGAAAGCCTGAAGGCGGTGCTTGGTTTTCGGGGCCCCGTACGCGGCTAGGCTCCCAAAAAGTCCCACATATGTGGTATCCCCGTACTCAGGAGAAGCAGCAGAATTTATTTTGGGGTGTCATTTCACATATGCCCATGGCATGTGTGAGCAATATATCATTTAGTGACAACTTTGTGAAAAAAAAAAAAAAAAAAGTTTGTAATTTTCCCGCAACTTGTGGCAAAATATAAAATATTCCATGAACTCAACATGCCTCTCAGCAAATAGCTTGGGGTGTCTACTTTCTAAAATGGGGTCATTTGTGGGGGTTTTGTGCCATCTTGGCATTTTATGGCCTTCAAAACTGTAATAGGTAGTGAGAAGTGAACTCAAAAATTTACGCCCTTAGAAAGCCTGAAGGCGGTGCTTGGTTTTCGGGGCCCCGTACGCGGCTAGGCTCCCAAAAAGTCCCACATATGTGGTATCCCCGTACTCAGGAGAAGCAGCAGAATTTATTTTGGGGTGTCATTTCACATACGCCCATAGCATGTGTGAGCAATATATCATTTAGTGACAACTTTGTGAAAAAAAAAAAAAGTTTGTAATTTTCCCGCAACTTGTGGCAAAATATAAAATATTCCATGGACTCAACATGCCTCTCAGCAAATAGCTTGGGGTGTCTACTTTCTAAAATGGGGTCATTTGTGGGGGTTTTGTGCCATCTTGGCATTTTATGGCCTTCAAAACTGTAATAGGTAGTGAGGAGTGAAGTCAAATATTTACGCCCTTAGAAAGCCTGAAGGCGGTGCTTGGTTTTCGGGGCCCCGTACGCGGCTAGGCTCCCAAAAAGTCCCACATATGTGGTATCCCCGTACTCAGGAGAAGCAGCAGAATTTATTTTGGGGTGTCATTTCACATATGCCCATGGCATGTGTGAGCAATATATCATTTAGTGACAACTTTGTGAAAAAAAAAAAAAAAAAAAAAAAGTTTGTAATTTTCCCGCAACTTGTGGCAAAATATAAAATATTCCATGAACTCAACATGCCTCTCAGCAAATAGCTTGGGGTGTCTACTTTCTAAAATGGGGTCATTTGTGGGGGTTTTGTGCCATCTTGGCATTTTATGGCCTTCAAAACTGTAATAGGTAGTGAGGAGTGAAGTCAAATATTTACGCCCTTAGAAAGCCTGAAGGCGGTGCTTGGTTTTCGGGGCCCCGTACGCGGCTAGGCTCCCAAAAAGTCCCACATATGTGGTATCCCCGTACTCAGGAGAAGCAGCAGAATTTATTTTGGGGTGTCATTTCACATATGCCCATGGCATGTGTGAGCAATATATCATTTAGTGACAACTTTGTGCAAAAAAAAAAAAAAAGTTTGTAATTTTCCCGCAACTTGTGGCAAAATATAAAATATTCCATGAACTCAACATGCCTCTCAGCAAATAGCTTGGGGTGTCTACTTTCTAAAATGGGGTCATTTGTGGGGGTTTTGTGCCATCTTGGCATTTTATGGCCTTCAAAACTGTAATAGGTAGTGAGAAGTGAACTCAAAAATTTACGCCCTTAGAAAGCCTGAAGGCGGTGCTTGGTTTTCGGGGCCCCGTACGCGGCTAGGCTCCCAAAAAGTCCCACATATGTGGTATCCCCGTACTCAGGAGAAGCAGCAGAATTTATTTTGGGGTGTCATTTCACATACGCCCATAGCATGTGTGAGCAATATATCATTTAGTGACAACTTTGTGTAAAAAAAAAAAAAAAAAATTTTTTTTGTCATTATTCAATCGCTTGAGGCAAAAAAATAAAATATTCAATGGGCTCAACATGCCTCTTATCAATTTCCTTAGGGGGTCTACTTTCCAAAATGGGGTCATTTGGGGGGGTTTTGTACTGCCCTGCCATTTTAGCACCTCAAGAAATGAGATAGGCAGTCGTAAACTAAAAGCTGCGTAAATTCCAGAAAACGTACCTTAGTTTGTAGATGTGACAACTTTTGCGCAAACCAATAAATATACAATTATTGACTTTTTTTTTACCAAAGACATGTGGCTGAATACATTTTGGCCTAAATGTATGACTAAAATTGAGTTTATTGGATTTTTCTAATAACAAAAAGTAGAAAATATCATTTTTTTTCAAAATTTGCGGTCTTTTTACGTTTATATCGCAAAAAATAAAAATCGCAGAGGCAATCAAATACCATCAAAAGAAAGCTCTATTTGTGGGAAGAAAAGGACGCAAATTTTGTTTGGGTACAACATTGCATGACCGCGCAATTACCAGTTAAAGCAGCGCAGTGCCAAAGTGTAAAAAGACCTCTGGTCATTTACCAGCAAAATGGTCCGGTCTGAAAGTGGTTAATAACACACCACATAAATGTCATAAGTTAGGTCCATCTGAAACATGGAGGGAAGTATTTGACAAAACACGAATGTTACTTTTTACCCCAGATTCCCAAACCTACAGGAGCCTACAGAAGGGAAAGGGTCCCAGACCAGTAAGTGGAAGTGAACAATTCAATCTAACAGGTCCTATCAGTACAAATCAATCTGCAACTTATATTTGTGCAGCATGGTATTTTGTACTAAAAAGGAAATCAGGTAAAACAACAGGAGGATATATACAATGGCAACATTATGGTTTCGATATAAAGATAGAGGACACTCTACCTACCATCTTTGAATCCTCTGTATTAACTCCTATTCCTAAATCTTGCATAAATGTTTCGGTATCACAACAGAAAACAAAAATCAAATTTAATGTAACTTTTCCCCAGCTACCAGAGTGTAGGTATCGACGAGAATGGTATGATACAGTTCTGGGAGCTGCAGGAACCGGAATGGGAGTAATGAATGGGATACAGATGGAAATTATACAAAATAAGTGGAAACGTACAGGAAGTCACATAGCTGATAGTTTAATAATCACAAGCAAATGGTTACCTACAACATTTGAAACACAAATTAGCCAGGTACAGTTAACTAAATATCTCAATATTATGGTTAATCACACAGCACTAGCCAGTTTGGAGTTGTGGAAAGCAAATCAGAAGTTCATAAACATTACTCAATGTGCTTTCTCTACACTATCTTATCACATTCAAATTAATAGAGCTCAAGATGAGCTACGATTGGGGAATTATCACACTTGGATGAATTATTTCAAGGGTTTAAATTTAGAAAGTACATGGTTTGAAGTACCAGGAAAGGAAGTGGAATGTGAGGAAAGATGGTGTGCTGGAAGATTTGATGTATATAAAGTAGAAAGGATTGAGGTAATGTGTAAGTTAATAGTAATGCCACTCTTGATAGGAAAGGATCTACCTGAATTTTGGTACCCTGAGATCTATGGACATTATGTAGATACACAAAACATGACTCATGATCTAAGTCTATGTACTAAAACTAATAAGGGAATAGTTTGTGGAAGAAGTTCTCCAGTCTATGAACCTTGCTTATTGAAACATCAATCTAATATATGTAAGTTTCAGAGACTACCAGTAAGTGTAGGAAACAGATTTATAGAGATAGGACCACAACATATTTGTTTAGTTACAAATGATCAGGAAACTATGGAAAGTTTAAATAAAACAGCTCCTTATTCAGGATGTTTAAAGAATGTTAAAATGCTTAAATGGCAGAATGAAACTTTCCTTTTTGAACCAGATGCACATAGAATATTCAATCAAGAATGGACGGTAGATAACCTTACTGATACTACACCTTTCATAATATCATTAGAGCCCTTACAACAAATCTTAAGAGAGTCCGAAATACTTAGAAAACACATAGAGACACAGGAACATACCCTTCAAAATAATCTAATATCTGCAGTTATAGATAAAGGAAAATTAATACATTTATCCTCACAGATAAGAGATGAAACTACACACCACTGGTACGATGTTTTCAGTGGATGGTCCCCTACAGCCACTACTATACTTAATTGGATGTTGAGTCCTATACTAATACTTATGTTTGCTTTTGCTATAATGACAATTATTAATTGTTGTATATACAAGAGAATTCAAAAGAAAGTTAAAAGAATGAATAGGGGTGCCCTATAGAACTCTGAGTTTGAGATTATGAGTTGACGTCACCCTTCTCTTAGATTCTCTTTGCTTTTGAGATGCTGATATGGAACTGGGGGATGAGGACATTGTTCTCCTCTGACAACCCGTGGTCAGGGATAGTACTCAGGAAAGTATTGGCTATAACTTATGAGTAAGGACCCAGAGTTGGGAGAAGGATGATGTCAAAGGGGGAAAATGATAGGATTAGAGTTCTAGCTTAAGTTATGACTTGACATTATTTGTACAAAATTGCTGTGTTAAGAGATAGGTATTGTGAAAAGTGTAAAGTCACTCACACTACGCCCATCTGCTGACCACACGATGGAGAAAGGCTGTTTTTTTCCTTATGTTATTTTTGTGTATGACTCGTCATATTTGAGTGTATAAGACTGTGCAAACAATAAACGTTTGGGGCCATTCAGCTTGGATTTGAGCTACAGAAAAGGTCTCCTGTATTTCATTTCTATCAGAAGCATAAGATTTGAACTGAGCATTACAAAGAGGAAAAGCAATTGGTTTGAGAATTGCACTTAACACGCTCGTGTCACCCGGATACGGCGCATCTCTGAACGGCAGAAGGGCTCTGTGATCGGCCCTCCTAATCACATGACGGCTGTGTCCAATCACAGCCGTCATGTGATGTAAATACAGAGTTGGTTGCTAGGCAATCGGCTCTCCTCTTCTCACACAGAAGTTGTCGGTGAGGAGAGGAGAGCGGATCGCTGCAGCCGGCTGGTGATCAGTTGAGTATGAGCTGTTTTTTACAGCTTTTTACTCACTGATCACCACAATGTAAAAAGCACAAAGAAAGCACACATGTCCCCAAAACACCGGTCCCCACATAGTAAAAGAAAAACCTGTCTCCTACATATGTAACAGTAAAATGACATGTCCCAATGATTATCTGCACACATCTGTCCGTGATCACCTGCGCACATCTGTACATGATCATTTGCGTACATCTGTCCGTGATCACACGAACCAATTATTATACACTTAACAGAATTTTTTTGCCAAAAATATGTAGCAGAATAGGAATAATTTTGATGGTTCAACGTCAAGCAACACCTAACAAAGATGGCACCTCATCCCTGAAAGTTTGAAACATGAATCAAAGGACAGGAAGGGAAATTAGGGATTTTTGCGGTGCTAATTAGCAAAGTACAATTAATTAAAGTACAAAGTTAGTAGTACAAAAATTTATTAAGTTTGAGCTTAAAATCAGTAGCAATATATGCTTAAAAGATTCAGAATAATGCAATACAGTGGTTGTTCTCGTCAAGCACACATAGTCCCGACATGTTTCGCATTAGATTGCTTCTTCAGGGGATGTGTGAAAGTTTGAACAAGATCTAGACCGAAAATACAAAATACAAAATAATAATAAAGTATGTCACAAAATTCATAAGTGCAGAAATAGAGAAAAAAAAAAAAAAAAAAAAAGGGAAACCACAGACAAACACACATCAAACCCACCTTCAACCACTACGTTGGTGGTAAAGTAGTGGGATTGTCCACCTCGGGGGTTAGCCGCAGCAGTGCTGAATCGCAGGGGGCTAAAAAGCCAGCCCAAGAAAACTGATAGAAAAAGGGATATATAGTAAAAAACCAAATTTAAAATTTTGGGATGATTTAAAGTTCTTTGAATACCTACCGTATATACTCGAGTATAAGCCGAGATTTTCAGCCTCTTTTTTGAGGCTGAAAGTGCCCCCCTCGGCTTATACTCGAGTCATCGCTGTCTGCCCGCTCGATCAGCGTGTCGAGCAGACAGACAGCGGCCATTCTATGATTCAAAAGCCGCGCCTCCGGCTCCGCCTTCGCCTGTGATAGGCGGAACACTGAATTTCCCAGCAGCCTGTGTTCCGCCTATCACGGGCATCTTCTCATCCTCGTACTACGGACGAGGATGATACGACGTCCGTGATAGGCGGAACACAGGCTGCTGGGAAATTCAGTGTTCCGCCTATCACAGGCGAAGGAGGAGGCGCGGCTTTTGAATTTTACAATGGCCGCCGACGAAGAGGGCACGGGACGGAGGCAAGGCAAGGCACGGCACGGGACAGGACGGGACGGGACGGGACGGGACGGGACGAAGGCAAGGCACGACACGGGACGGAGGCTCGGGACAAAGGCTCGGGACACAGGTAGGCTGGACACACACACACACACACACACACACACACACACACACACACACACACACACACACACACACACACACACACGGATGGAGACACACACACACAGGGATGGATGGATGGATGGATGGAGACACACACACACAGGGATGGATGGATGGATGGATGGATGGAGACACACACACACAGGGATGGATGGATGGATGGATGGATGGAGACACACACACACAGGGATGGATGGATGGATGGATGGAGACACACACACACAGGGATGGATGGATGGATGGACACACACACACACAGGGATGGATGGACGGACACACAGGGATGGACGGACACACAGGGATGGACGGACACACAGGGATGGACGGACACACACACAGGGATGGACAGGCATGTCTCACCCTCGGCTTATACACGAGTCAATAAGTTTGCCAGTTTTTTTGGGGGTAAATTGGGGGCCTCGGCTTATATTCGGGTCGGCCTATACTCGAGTATATACGGTAACTTAATTTTAAGGTTGCTAAAATAAAACAACCTTTTGGGGGTGAAGAACCCTCTAAAGTATAAAAATTGAGAAAAAATAGTACAAGGATATATTTTAGTTTCAAATGTATTAACTTACGTAGGTTGGATGATTGTAAGCAGTGGGGACGCTCGTATTTTGAAAAAAATCTTTTTGAGCACTCAGGGAGACACACCTGCATAGAAATACCAGCTGGGTGGCCAATCAAAGAGAAAACAAAACGAAGATTAGAAGAGTTAAAGTAGATAAAAAAGTGTATCTCAAAAGGGTGGTGTGTACATCATAAACTGAGTGTTATAAAGACACAAACCCTCAGGCATATGGATATACCCAAAGAGTTAAACATTCGCATCCCAAGGCATAGAATTCAAAGCCAGGGAGTTAATGCAGACATATAGAAAGAAACATGGACAGTAGCCTAGGTCCAAAGGGTTGAAACACCGGCAGAGAGATAGGTGAACGTTTGCAAATGAAAAAAAGACCGATCGAGTAAATGTTGAAGAATATAACAGTAAGCTTACCGAAAAGTACAGAGTCTGAACGATCAAGCGTCACCCTTGGCTGCAACCCGCAACGGAATGACGATATTACGAAGGCTTTTTATATGCCCCGCCATCAAGCCGGCGTCTGACGTAGTCGGCCTGATGCGGACAAAAGGAGCGCTGTTGCGCATGCTCACCAATGGGACGAGACTGAATAAGCCTACAAATCCCATAATGCCTCAGGCATGTGGGCGGAGGAAAGAGGGGAACGATCGATGCCTTCGTAGAAGGCGAAGGCATAGACGAACGCGACCACCAATCTGACCGCCCGGTCAGGCGTAGAGGCAAAAAACGATGGAAAAAAGGGTCGGAACAGAATGGCAGAAGAAATGGCCAATCCTTCCGACCAATGTAAGGGGAGCGTCGCAGCGCTAAAAAGGGGCAGTGGCACACAAGGCGCCTGTGCCCCCGGGCGTCCGTGCGAACAGCACTGATTGGGAAAACCGTAGAGGTGGACCATTCGGGTAGGAAATCATAAAAGGGAAGGACAAAAAATATTTCTCTAAAAGCTGCACATAACAGAACATAGTAATATCGTAAACATATAAACATATACATGATGTATTTTTATACTCAAAACAAATCAATACAGACAAATTTCAAATAATACAATAAAACAATGAAAAAAAAAAAAAAAGAGGAGGGAGGGGGAGGGGAGGGGGGGAAAGGGGAAAGAGGGGAGGGGGAAATGGGAACCCAACCAGGTTCCCTCTCAGAGGGGCGGTCAGCAGGATTGAAAGGCCAGAAAAGGTTTCTATATCATAAAAAGGGTTTAAAGCTTAAGTTTTCATTGAAGCCAGGTGGAATTGTAGCCCTTAGGTTGAAAATCCATTCAGCTTCATGTTGAAGTAAGATATTATCCACACTGCCCCCTCTCACATCAAGGGGGATATGTTCAAGTGCGGAAAAGGTGATAAATTTGGGATTGAAGGCATGGAAGAGGCCAACATGTCGACTGATGGCCGTCTCCATTTTCTTTTTGATAATGGGTTTGACATGGTCCTTGATTCGAATACAAAATTGTCGCTTTGTTTTACCTACATAAAACCCGCCACATAGGCAACGGGCAAGATATATAACGCCCTGTGTTTGGCATGTGACTCGATGTTTAATGGAGTGCCATTTGCCATTTGGCAGTTTAAGTTTGGTATGTGAATTGACATAACAACAAACGTCACAATGGCCACAAGGAAAAGTGCCATTAGTTACTTTTCTAGTGTCCAACTTTGGTTGTTCAAAGTGACTATGCACTAATTTATCTTTGAGAGAGGGAACTCTTTTAAAGGTAACTTCGGGAAAGTTTTTAATATATTTCTTGGTAGTAGGGTCAGCTAGAAGGAGTGGCCAAAACTTGTGTAAAATTTCCTTGAACTTACGATGCTGATTGGAATAGCGAGTAATAATTCTAACTGAATCATTTGTATTAGGACGTCGAGTGGAGAAAATAAGTGAAGTTCTAGTTTTGGGTTTTACACGGTTATAGGCTCGTTTCAAGCATTTATGACTGTATCCTCTTTTTCTCAATCTTTGGTAAAGGTCATCAGCTGCTATATTAAAATCTGAATTTTTGCTACAATTTCGCTTTAAACGCAAATATTGGCTATAAGGAATACTGTTAATCAAAGAAATTGGGTGAAAGCTAGTAGCGTGTAAAACCGTGTTACCAGCAGATGGTTTCCTAAATAAGAGAGAGTTGAGTCTACCTTCACTGTCCAACGAGATGGTTATGTCTAAAAAGTTAACTATTGACTGACTATGTTGCATAGTAAATTTCAAATTGAAATTATTAATAGAAATCAATTGAAAAAAAGTTTTTAATTCTGTTTCCGTACCTGCCCAAAAAAAGAGAACATCGTCGATATAACGAAACCATGAAATAATTTTATCCAAAAACGGTGACAAATCTTCTCTAGAGAGAGTTTCCTTTTCCCACCCCCCCAGGTACAGGTTTGCATATGATGGGGCACATTTAGTCCCCATCGCAACTCCCTGTACCTGGAGGTAGTGGGTGGAGTCAAAAACAAAGACATTATGCTTAAGAATATATTCAAGGAGGTCCACAACAAAAGAACTATATTGTGAGAAAGAGGAACCTCTTTCGGAAAGAAACCTGCGTACAACTTCAACTCCCTTGTCATGGGGAATTGTGTTGTAGAGGCTTTCGATATCCAGGGCAACCAGCCATGAGTTGGGAGGGAGAGACAGTCCCTCAATCATTCTTAACAAATCGATGGTGTCTTTAACATATGAAGATAGAGAGATGACATGTGGACTTAGATAGCTGTCAACTAATGCGCTCGCATTTTCAGTTAAACAGGAACATCCTGAAATGATAGGACGTCCTGGAGGATTTGTTTGAGACTTATGAATTTTCGGTAGTGCGTAAAAAGTTGGAATCTTTGGATCCTTGATGTTTAGGAATTTCCATGTGTTGAGGTCAATGACCCCTTGTTGATATGCCTTAAAAATGAGATTCAAATAGATATTTCGATAATTTAGAATGACGGTTTTAGAGATAGGATGATACCAATTTCTATTGGACAGTATATTTCGACACATGGAAGTGTATTGTGCAACTTCCATGATCACCAAATTTCCGCCCTTGTCTGCGGGCTTAATAATTAAATTTGTATTTTTTTGTAAGGATTTAATAGCTGCTCTGTGTTGTAACGAAAGATTGTTAGATAAGGGTGAATGAAACGACAATTTCTCGATCTCTATAGTTGTTTGCTGTATAAACGCCCAAATGTTTGGGTTTGCATTGAGTAGAGGAAATGCTCTGGATTTGCATTTAAAGGATGGAGGAGGGGGGAAGGAAACACCTGGGACTGACAGACTCGGAGTGGAAATTGCTTCCGAGTCGTCGTCATCAGTGTTTCCTTCCTCCCATAATTCCATCAAATTTTTGATGGCATAATGTTCGGTCATATTTTCATAAGACCGGACATCGTCATTACTATCAAAGTCTGGAGTAACAGGCTTATCAAAGATAACTCGATATAACAATCTACGGGCAAAAAGATGTAAATCCTTAATAAGTTGAAATTTGGTTGTATTTGAATCAGGACAAAAGGTTAGTCCTAATTTCAAGACTTCCAATTCAGGTTCGGATAATCTCTGTGATGATAAATTTATTATTGACAACTCATTTGTAGATGAATCAAGGTTACCTTGTACATAAATGTCGTTCAAATCATCGGTGGAATCTGGTCCTTGCCTAAAAAAATAGGTGCCAGTTTCAAATCTGCAGGTAAAGGAGTACCTAGAGGCGAGATAATGACATTGGTAGTGCTTACCGATGGATTCGCAGATTGCAAAGAAGTTATAGAGGAGGTTGCCTGGGCCGAAGGGGCTGTGCATTGATTTAACATTGGTTGTGTGCCACGAGAGCCTAAAGAAAGAGAGTGAGAGGGGTGAAACATCGCAAGTGTGCCAGCAGGTGTTGGTTTCGATGAAAACGGTGGTGCCCGACGAGAGAGCGGAGTGCCCAATTGATTCCGAAGGGACTCAGTGGAGGCGTGTTCAGAGTTCCCTTTTCTTTTTTTCGGTACTCTGTCCTCAGACAGGTCACGGTACATGGTGGACTGTGTAGAAGAAAAAGAGGAGGGTGGAGAGACATTGGGAGTGTTATCATTATTTCTATTTGTACGTGAATTGAAAGGTTTAGTGAATTTAGGTTTGGAATCTCGAGTCCATTTGTAAGCGTAACCATTTGTGTGGGCCAGGCTATCCCTGGCAAATTTATTTTCTTTGATTTGAATAATTTCTAGAGTATATTTTTCAATAAGGACTTGAAGGTCCTGTTCCTTTTTCTGAAATCTCGTGGTCGAAATTCTAGATTCATGATCTTCATACCAATGGGAAATTAGACTGTCCAGTATAGAAAGTTCATGATCATACTGAATACACAACAAAGACATCATGCCAAAGGAGCATGTTTGTAGATTTTCTTCCCATTTCGATTTAATGATATCATCAACTTTTTTAATATTAGGAAAGATCTGGATTCGCAGTCCAAAAGGTACAATAAGATTTTCTATGTATTTATGGAAATATTTTTTGTGCCAAAAAACTCGAACCTTTCGTTCGAGGAGGCGTTGTAGTCTGAGGAAAGCAAAATCGAGATCTTTATCTGAAATGTCACCTGTTTTTTGTGTAAGTTGGACTTTGTCCATTAGAGCATCCCAGGCCTCGCCACTAAAGGCCGCCATACCGAGATAAGGGAACGTGTGGGAGGGGAAGAGAGAAAAAAAAAAAAAAAACACAAAAAAAAACACAATGCAATACACGTTATTATTTACTGAAATAGCAGAGTAGAAACATATGTTGTGTTGTTGATGAAGAACCAAGGAGAAAATAGTGTATTGAAACACCAGGGGACAAAATTGGAATAATTTTGATGGTTCAACGTCAAGCAACACCTAACAAAGATGGCACCTCATCCCTGAAAGTTTGAAACATGAATCAAAGGACAGGAAGGGAAATTAGGGATTTTTGCGGTGCTAATTAGCAAAGTACAATTAATTAAAGTACAAAGTTAGTAGTACAAAAATTTATTAAGTTTGAGCTTAAAATCAGTAGCAATATATGCTTAAAAGATTCAGAATAATGCAATACAGTGGTTGTTCTCGTCAAGCACACATAGTCCCGACATGTTTCGCATTAGATTGCTTCTTCAGGGGATGTGTGAAAGTTTGAACAAGATCTAGACCGAAAATACAAAATACAAAATAATAATAAAGTATGTCACAAAATTCATAAGTGCAGAAATAGAGAAGAAAAAAAAAAAAAAAGGGAAACCACAGACAAACACACATCAAACCCACCTTCAACCACTACGTTGGTGGTAAAGTAGTGGGATTGTCCACCTCGGGGGTTAGCCGCAGCAGTGCTGAATCGCAGGGGGCTAAAAAGCCAGCCCAAGAAAACTGATAGAAAAAGGGATATATAGTAAAAAAAATTGTAGCAAAAATTCAGATTTTAATATAGCAGCTGATGACCTTTACCAAAGATTGAGAAAAAGAGGATACAGTCATAAATGCTTGAAACGAGCCTATAACCGTGTAAAACCCAAAACTAGAACTTCACTTATTTTCTCCACTCGACGTCCTAATACAAATGATTCAGTTAGAATTATTACTCGCTATTCCAATCAGCATCGTAAGTTCAAGGAAATTTTACACAAGTTTTGGCCACTCCTTCTAGCTGACCCTACTACCAAGAAATATATTAAAAACTTTCCCGAAGTTACCTTTAAAAGAGTTCCCTCTCTCAAAGATAAATTAGTGCATAGTCACTTTGAACAACCAAAGTTGGACACTAGAAAAGTAACTAATGGCACTTTTCCTTGTGGCCATTGTGACGTTTGTTGTTATGTCAATTCACATACCAAACTTAAACTGCCAAATGGCAAATGGCACTCCATTAAACATCGAGTCACATGCCAAACACAGGGCGTTATATATCTTGCCCGTTGCCTATGTGGCGGGTTTTATGTAGGTAAAACAAAGCGACAATTTTGTATTCGAATCAAGGACCATGTCAAACCCATTATCAAAAAGAAAATGGAGACGGCCATCAGTCGACATGTTGGCCTCTTCCATGCCTTCAATCCCAAATTTATCACCTTTTCCGCACTTGAACATATCCCCCTTGATGTGAGAGGGGGCAGTGTGGATAATATCTTACTTCAACATGAAGCTGAATGGATTTTCAACCTAAGGGCTACAATTCCACCTGGCTTCAATGAAAACTTAAGCTTTAAACCCTTTTTATGATATAGAAACCTTTTCTGGCCTTTCAATCCTGCTGACCGCCCCTCTGAGAGGGAACCTGGTTGGGTTCCCATTTCCCCCTCCCCTCTTTCCCCTTTCCCCCCCTCCCCTCCCCCTCCCTCCTCTTTTTTTTTTTTTTTTTTTTCATTGTTTTATTGTATTATTTGAAATTTGTCTGTATTGATTTGTTTTGAGTATAAAAATACATCATGTATATGTTTATATGTTTACGATATTACTATGTTCTGTTGTGTGCAGCTTTTAGAGAAATATTTTTTGTCCTTCCCTTTTATGATTTCCCACCCGAATGGTCCACCTCTACGGTTTTCCCAATCAGTGCTGTTCGCACGGACGCCCGGGGGCACAGGCGCCTTGTGTGCCACTGCCCCTTTTTAGCGCTGCGACGCTCCCCTTACATTGGTCGGAAGGATTGGCCATTTCTTCTGCCATTCTGTTCCGACCCTTTTTTCCATCGTTTTTTGCCTCTACGCCTGACCGGGCGGTCAGATTGGTGGTCGCGTTCGTCTATGCCTTCGCCTTCTACGAAGGCATCGATCGTTCCCCTCTTTCCTCCGCCCACATGCCTGAGGCATTATGGGATTTGTAGGCTTATTCAGTCTCGTCCCATTGGTGAGCATGCGCAACAGCGCTCCTTTTGTCCGCATCAGGCCGACTACGTCAGACGCCGGCTTGATGGCGGGGCATATAAAAAGCCTTCGTAATATCGTCATTCCGTTGCGGGTTGCAGCCAAGGGTGACGCTTGATCGTTCAGACTCTGTACTTTTCGGTAAGCTTACTGTTATATTCTTCAACATTTACTCGATCGGTCTTTTTTTCATTTGCAAACGTTCACCTATCTCTCTGCCGGTGTTTCAACCCTTTGGACCTAGGCTACTGTCCATGTTTCTTTCTATATGTCTGCATTAACTCCCTGGCTTTGAATTCTATGCCTTGGGATGCGAATGTTTAACTCTTTGGGTATATCCATATGCCTGAGGGTTTGTGTCTTTATAACACTCAGTTTATGATGTACACACCACCCTTTTGAGATACACTTTTTTATCTACTTTAACTCTTCTAATCTTCGTTTTGTTTTCTCTTTGATTGGCCACCCAGCTGGTATTTCTATGCAGGTGTGTCTCCCTAAGTGCTCAAAAAGATTTTTTTCAAAATACGAGCGTCCCCACTGCTTACAATCATCCAACCTACGTAAGTTAATACATTTGAAACTAAAATATATCCTTGTACTATTTTTTCTCAATTTTTATACTTTAGAGGGTTCTTCACCCCCAAAAGGTTGTTTTATTTTAGCAACCTGAAAATTAAGTTAGGTATTCAAAGAACTTTAAATCATCCCAAAATTTTAAATTTGGTTTTTTACTATATATCCCTTTTTCTATCAGTTTTCTTGGGCTGGCTTTTTAGCCCCCTGCGATTCAGCACTGCTGCGGCTAACCCCCGAGGTGGACAATCCCACTACTTTACCACCAACGTAGTGGTTGAAGGTGGGTTTGATGTGTGTTTGTCTGTGGTTTCCCTTTTTTTTTTTTTTTTTTTTTTCTCTATTTCTGCACTTATGAATTTTGTGACATACTTTATTATTATTTTGTATTTTGTATTTTCGGTCTAGATCTTGTTCAAACTTTCACACATCCCCTGAAGAAGCAATCTAATGCGAAACATGTAGGGACTATGTGTGCTTGACGAGAACAACCACTGTATTGCATTATTCTGAATCTTTTAAGCATATATTGCTACTGATTTTAAGCTCAAACTTAATAAATTTTTGTACTACTAACTTTGTACTTTAATTAATTGTACTTTGCTAATTAGCACCGCAAAAATCCCTAATTTCCCTTCCTGTCCTTTGATTCATGTTTCAAACTTTCAGGGATGAGGTGCCATCTTTGTTAGGTGTTGCTTGACGTTGAACCATCAAAATTATTCCAATTTTGTCCCCTGGTGTTTCAATACACTATTTTCTCCTTGGTTCTTCATCAACAACACAACATATGTTTCTACTCTGCTATTTCAGTAAATAATAACGTGTATTGCATTGTGGTTTTTTTTGTGTTTTTTTTTTTTTGTTTTTTTCTCTCTTCCCCTCCCACACGTTCCCTTATCTCGGTATGGCGGCCTTTAGTGGCGAGGCCTGGGATGCTCTAATGGACAAAGTCCAACTTACACAAAAAACAGGTGACATTTCAGATAAAGATCTCGATTTTGCTTTCCTCAGACTACAACGCCTCCTCGAACGAAAGGTTCGAGTTTTTTGGCACAAAAAATATTTCCATAAATACATAGAAAATCTTATTGTACCTTTTGGACTGCGAATCCAGATCTTTCCTAATATTAAAAAAGTTGATGATATCATTAAATCGAAATGGGAAGAAAATCTACAAACATGCTCCTTTGGCATGATGTCTTTGTTATGTATTCAGTATGATCATGAACTTTCTATACTGGACAGTCTAATTTCCCATTGGTATGAAGATCATGAATCTAGAATTTCGACCACGAGATTTCAGAAAAAGGAACAGGACCTTCAAGTCCTTATTGAAAAATATACTCTAGAAATTATTCAAATCAAAGAAAATAAATTTGCCAGGGATAGCCTGGCCCACACAAATGGTTACGCTTACAAATGGACTCGAGATTCCAAACCTAAATTCACTAAACCTTTCAATTCACGTACAAATAGAAATAATGATAACACTCCCAATGTCTCTCCACCCTCCTCTTTTTCTTCTACACAGTCCACCATGTACCGTGACCTGTCTGAGGACAGAGTACCGAAAAAAAGAAAAGGGAACTCTGAACACGCCTCCACTGAGTCCCTTCGGAATCAATTGGGCACTCCGCTCTCTCGTCGGGCACCACCGTTTTCATCGAAACCAACACCTGCTGGCACACTTGCGATGTTTCACCCCTCTCACTCTCTTTCTTTAGGCTCTCGTGGTACACAACCAATGTTAAATCAATGCACAGCCCCTTCGGCCCAGGCAACCTCCTCTATAACTTCTTTGCAATCTGCGAATCCATCGGTAAGCACTACCAATGTCATTATCTCGCCTCTAGGTACTCCTTTACCTGCAGATTTGAAACTGGCACCTATTTTTTTAGGCAAGGACCAGATTCCACCGATGATTTGAACGACATTTATGTACAAGGTAACCTTGATTCATCTACAAATGAGTTGTCAATAATAAATTTATCATCACAGAGATTATCCGAACCTGAATTGGAAGTCTTGAAATTAGGACTAACCTTTTGTCCTGATTCAAATACAACCAAATTTCAACTTATTAAGGATTTACATCTTTTTGCCCGTAGATTGTTATATCGAGTTATCTTTGATAAGCCTGTTACTCCAGACTTTGATAGTAATGACGATGTCCGGTCTTATGAAAATATGACCGAACATTATGCCATCAAAAATTTGATGGAATTATGGGAGGAAGGAAACACTGATGACGACAACTCGGAAGCAATTTCCACTCCGAGTCTGTCAGTCCCAGGTGTTTCCTTCCCCCCTCCTCCATCCTTTAAATGCAAATCCAGAGCATTTCCTCTACTCAATGCAAACCCAAACATTTGGGCGTTTATACAGCAAACAACTATAGAGATCGAGAAATTGTCGTTTCATTCACCCTTATCTAACAATCTTTCGTTACAACACAGAGCAGCTATTAAATCCTTACAAAAAAATACAAATTTAATTATTAAGCCCGCAGACAAGGGCGGAAATTTGGTGATCATGGAAGTTGCACAATACACTTCCATGTGTCGAAATATACTGTCCAATAGAAATTGGTATCGTCCTATCTCTAAAACCGTCATTCTAAATTATCGAAATATCTATTTGAATCTCATTTTTAAGGCATATCAACAAGGGGTCATTGACCTCAACACATGGAAATTCCTAAACATCAAGGATCCAAAGATTCCAACTTTTTACGCACTACCGAAAATTCATAAGTCTCAAACAAATCCTCCAGGACGTCCTATCATTTCAGGATGTTCCTGTTTAACTGAAAATGCGAGCGCATTAGTTGACAGCTATCTAAGTCCACATGTCATCTCTCTATCTTCATATGTTAAAGACACCATCGATTTGTTAAGAATGATTGAGGGACTGTCTCTCCCTCCCAACTCATGGCTGGTTGCCCTGGATATCGAAAGCCTCTACAACACAATTCCCCATGACAAGGGAGTTGAAGTTGTACGCAGGTTTCTTTCCGAAAGAGGTTCCTCTTTCTCACAATATAGTTCTTTTGTTGTGGACCTCCTTGAATATATTCTTAAGCATAATGTCTTTGTTTTTGACTCCACCCACTACCTCCAGGTACAGGGAGTTGCGATGGGGACTAAATGTGCCCCATCGTATGCAAACCTGTACCTGGGGGGGTGGGAAAAGGAAACTCTCTCTAGAGAAGATTTGTCACCGTTTTTGGATAAAATTATTTCATGGTTTCGTTATATCGACGATGTTCTCTTTTTTTGGGCAGGTACGGAAACAGAATTAAAAACTTTTTTTCAATTGATTTCTATTAATAATTTCAATTTGAAATTTACTATGCAACATAGTCAGTCAATAGTTAACTTTTTAGACATAACCATCTCGTTGGACAGTGAAGGTAGACTCAACTCTCTCTTATTTAGGAAACCATCTGCTGGTAACACGGTTTTACACGCTACTAGCTTTCACCCAATTTCTTTGATTAACAGTATTCCTTATAGCCAATATTTGCGTTTAAAGCGAAATTGTAGCAAAAATTCAGATTTTAATATAGCAGCTGATGACCTTTACCAAAGATTGAGAAAAAGAGGATACAGTCATAAATGCTTGAAACGAGCCTATAACCGTGTAAAACCCAAAACTAGAACTTCACTTATTTTCTCCACTCGACGTCCTAATACAAATGATTCAGTTAGAATTATTACTCGCTATTCCAATCAGCATCGTAAGTTCAAGGAAATTTTACACAAGTTTTGGCCACTCCTTCTAGCTGACCCTACTACCAAGAAATATATTAAAAACTTTCCCGAAGTTACCTTTAAAAGAGTTCCCTCTCTCAAAGATAAATTAGTGCATAGTCACTTTGTAGGGATGAGCCGAACACCCCCCGGTTCGGTTCGCACCAGAACTTGCGAACGACCCCCGCGTTCGGTACGAACGTTAGAACCCCATTGAAGTCTATGGGACTCGAACGTTCGAATTGGAAAGTGCTAATTTTAACGGCTAATATGCAAGATAGTGTGCTAAAAAGGGTTTGGCGACCTGCCTCCTGCCTCAGGGGACATGGGTCACTGCAAAAAAAAGTTTTAAAAACTACCGTTTTGGCGGGAGCACTGATTTTAATGACGATTAAAGTGAAAAAAAAAAGTGAAATATTCCTTTAAATATGGTGCCTGGGGGGTGTCTATAGTATGCCTGTGAAGTGCCACGTGTTTCCCGTGTTTAGAACAGTCCCTGCACAAAATGACATTAAACAGAAATAACACCATTTAAAACTGCTTGCGGTTTTAATGTTATATCTGGTTCCTGCAATATGGTTGAAAATCATTGAGAAACATGGCATGGGTAGCCCTCCCTGCCCATTACCAGCCTATTTGGGTCTTGTACACATATTAAGGGGAACCCCGTACCCATATTAAAAAAAGGAAATGCGTGTGGCCCCCAGGCCCTATATACTCAGAACAGCAGTATACAGGCGGTGCAAACAAGACAGGGACTGTGTAGGTTTGTTGTGTTAAGTTGAATCTGTTTGTCATTTTCAACCGGTACATTTTTAAAGTGTAGCTCCAGTCAAAAAAAATATCTTTAAGCTTTTTGGAAAACATAGGGAAGGGTTATCACCCCTGTATAATTTGTTTTGTCGTCCATCTTTTTTCATCTCACTTGCTGCTGTCTCCTTGCGTTTGCAAGTAGGAGATGTTTGTAAGTTGGATGTTTGAAAGTAGGGGCCTGCCCTATATTATAGCGGTATGTACTGGGTACAGAGCATGCAGACAGCACGCACTAACACTACTGACTGCAAGCTCTATTATTAACCACTTGTTAGCCCAATGTTTGCATAAAGTGAAAGATGAAGTTATGCTGAGTAAATAGATATCAAACATGTCACTCTTCAAAATTGCACATGCCCGTGGAATGGCGCCAAACGTCGCTACTTAAAAAATCTCCATAGGCGACGCTTTAAATATTTTTTTACTGGTTACATGTTTTGAGTTGCAGAGGAGGTCTAGGACTAGAATTATTGCTCTCGCTCTAACATTCTCGGCGATACCTCACATGTGTGGCACATGCGAGCACATGGGGACATGGGCGCTTTAATTTTTATTTTATTTTTTTATTGTTCATTTTACTTTATTTTAGTTTGACATTTTTTTTCCCAAAAATATATTTTTGATCACTTTTATTCCTATTACAAGAAATGTAAACATCCCTTGTAATAGGAATATGGGGTGACAGGTCCTCTTTACAGTGAAATCTGGGGGGGTCAATATGACCCCACATCTCACCTCTAGGCTGGGAAGCCTGAAATAAAAAATTAAAAAAAAGATTCTGGCTTTGATCGTACTGGCGAGTTGGTAGAAGCACCGGAGGGCGGTGAGGGGTGGGGGGCGTCTATGGCTGGGTACTTCAGGGTATCACCGAGTATGGCTGGGTATCTCTGAGTATGGCTGGGTATGGCAATTTATGGCAGGGTATTACAGAGTATTGGCGGGGTATTGGCGGGGTATTGGCGGGGTACTACAGAGTAATAGCAGGGTACTGCAGAGTATTGGGGGTACTGCAGAGTAATGGCGGGTACTGCAGAGTATTGGGGGGTACTGCAGAGTAATGGGGGTTACTGCACTGCAGAGTAATGGCAGGGTACTGCACTGCAGAGTAATGGCGGGGTACTGCACTGCAGAGTAATGGCGGGGTACTGCACTGCAGAGTAATGGCGGGGTACTGCACTGCAGAGTAATGGCGGGGTACTGCACTGCAGAGTAATGGCGGGGTACTGCAGAGTAATGGCAGGGTACTGCAGAGTAATGGCAGGGTACTGCACTGCAGAGTAATGGCAGGGTACTGCACTGCAGAGTAATGGCAGGGTACTGCACTGCAGAGTAATGGCGGGGTACTGCACTGCAGAGTAATGGCGGGGTACTGCACTGCAGAGTAATGGCGGGGTACTGCACTGCAGAGTAATGGCGGGGTACTGCACTGCAGAGTAATGGCGGGGTACTGCAGAGTAATGGCAGGGTACTGCAGAGTAATGGCAGGGTACTGCACTGCAGAGTAATGGCAGGGTACTGCACTGCAGAGTAATGGCAGGGTACTGCACTGCAGAGTAATGGCAGGGTACTGCACTGCAGAGTAATGGCAGGGTACTGCACTGCAGAGTAATGGCGGGGTACTGCACTGCAGAGTAATGGCGGGGTACTGCAGAGTAATGGCGGGGTACTGCAGAGTAATGGCGGGGTACTGCACTGCAGAGTAATGGCGGGGTACTGCACTGCAGAGTAATGGTGGGGTACTGTACTGCAGAGTAATGGCGGGGTACTGCAGAGTAATGGCGGGGTACTGCAGAGTAATGGCAGGGTACTGCAGAGTATGCACTGGTATTGCAGAGTATTGGCAGGGAATTGAGGGGTTAAATTCGGTGAGCAGCGATGTGGGCACTGCAGATGCAGCCCACATCGCTGCTGACACCGATCTCTTTCCCCTCCGCTGTACCGATCGGTACAGAAAGGGGAGGGAGGAACAGGCGTCATAACATGACGCCGGTTTGTTTCCAAGTGATCACTCCGTCATTTGACGGAGCAATCACGTGGTAAACGGCCGCTATGAGCGGCCGTTTACCGTGATGCGCCGGGTCCCATGGACCCGGCGGTCACGGATGCTCTCGAGTGCGCACACCTCGGGGCACGCGAGAGCAGAATTCTGGGAGGCCGTTAATTAACGGCCTCTCTGAGTTAAACAACCGCCCTGAAGCCGTTAATCGGCAATGGGCAGTTGTTAAGTGGTTAAAGCTAGATCACTAGCTATATAGGTGAGGTGAATATAGTGGTGTATACTGCAGTCAGGGCACAGACAACAACCACTACACAGCAGCAAGATAGGAAATCAGCCAAAAACGATTGGTGTGTACTGTGTTGAAGGTACACAGAACACCCACTGCTTCAGATGCAAAGTAACACACTACAGGAGGCCGCCTTAAAGGCGGCCTTATATAGTGTGGGGCGTGCACTACACAGTCTGAGCTATGATTGGCCACAGGCAGGATGCCTGTGGCCAATCATGGCTCTCCTCGCTGCCGGCGCTGCGATTGGCCAAGCATGCGGGGTCACAGTGCATGCTTGGCCAATCATCGGACAGCAATGCACTGCGCCAACGCAGTGCATTGTGGTCCGCGCGCGCGTCACTCGAATTTTGACGCGAACGGCCAAAACGTTCGGAATTCGCCGAACGCACGAACAGCCAATGTTCGAGTCGAACGTACGTTCGACTCGAACACGAAGCTCATCCCTATCACTTTGAACAACCAAAGTTGGACACTAGAAAAGTAACTAATGGCACTTTTCCTTGTGGCCATTGTGACGTTTGTTGTTATGTCAATTCACATACCAAACTTAAACTGCCAAATGGCAAATGGCACTCCATTAAACATCGAGTCACATGCCAAACACAGGGCGTTATATATCTTGCCCGTTGCCTATGTGGCGGGTTTTATGTAGGTAAAACAAATCGACAATTTTGTATTCGAATCAAGGACCATGTCAAACCCATTATCAAAAAGAAAATGGAGACGGCCATCAGTCGACATGTTGGCCTCTTCCATGCCTTCAATCCCAAATTTATCACCTTTTCCGCACTTGAACATATCCCCCTTGATGTGAGAGGGGGCAGTGTGGATAATATCTTACTTCAACATGAAGCTGAATGGATTTTCAACCTAAGGGCTACAATTCCACCTGGCTTCAATGAAAACTTAAGCTTTAAACCCTTTTTATGATATAGAAACCTTTTCTGGCCTTTCAATCCTGCTGACCGCCCCTCTGAGAGGGAACCTGGTTGGGTTCCCATTTCCCCCTCCCCTCTTTCCCCTTTCCCCCCCTCCCCTCCCCCTCCCTCCTCTTTTTTTTTTTTTTTTTTTTTTTTCATTGTTTTATTGTATTATTTGAAATTTGTCTGTATTGATTTGTTTTGAGTATAAAAATACATCATGTATATGTTTATATGTTTACGATATTACTATGTTCTGTTATGTGCAGCTTTTAGAGAAATATTTTTTGTCCTTCCCTTTTATGATTTCCCACCCGAATGGTCCACCTCTACGGTTTTCCCAATCAGTGCTGTTCGCACGGACGCCCGGGGGCACAGGCGCCTTGTGTGCCACTGCCCCTTTTTAGCGCTGCGACGCTCCCCTTACATTGGTCGGAAGGATTGGCCATTTCTTCTGCCATTCTGTTCCGACCCTTTTTTCCATCGTTTTTTGCCTCTACGCCTGACCGGGCGGTCAGATTGGTGGTCGCGTTCGTCTATGCCTTCGCCTTCTACGAAGGCATCGATCGTTCCCCTCTTTCCTCCGCCCACATGCCTGAGGCATTATGGGATTTGTAGGCTTATTCAGTCTCGTCCCATTGGTGAGCATGCGCAACAGCGCTCCTTTTGTCCGCATCAGGCCGACTACGTCAGACGCCGGCTTGATGGCGGGGCATATAAAAAGCCTTCGTAATATCGTCATTCCGTTGCGGGTTGCAGCCAAGGGTGACGCTTGATCGTTCAGACTCTGTACTTTTCGGTAAGCTTACTGTTATATTCTTCAACATTTACTCGATCGGTCTTTTTTTCATTTGCAAACGTTCACCTATCTCTCTGCCGGTGTTTCAACCCTTTGGACCTAGGCTACTGTCCATGTTTCTTTCTATATGTCTGCATTAACTCCCTGGCTTTGAATTCTATGCCTTGGGATGCGAATGTTTAACTCTTTGGGTATATCCATATGCCTGAGGGTTTGTGTCTTTATAACACTCAGTTTATGATGTACACACCACCCTTTTGAGATACACTTTTTTATCTACTTTAACTCTTCTAATCTTCGTTTTGTTTTCTCTTTGATTGGCCACCCAGCTGGTATTTCTATGCAGGTGTGTCTCCCTGAGTGCTCAAAAAGATTTTTTTCAAAATACGAGCGTCCCCACTGCTTACAATCATCCAACCTACGTAAGTTAATACATTTGAAACTAAAATATATCCTTGTACTATTTTTTCTCAATTTTTATACTTTAGAGGGTTCTTCACCCCCAAAAGGTTGTTTTATTTTAGCAACCTTAAAATTAAGTTAGGTATTCAAAGAACTTTAAATCATCCCAAAATTTTAAATTTGGTTTTTTACTATATATCCCTTTTTCTATCAGTTTTCTTGGGCTGGCTTTTTAGCCCCCTGCGATTCAGCACTGCTGCGGCTAACCCCCGAGGTGGACAATCCCACTACTTTACCACCAACGTAGTGGTTGAAGGTGGGTTTGATGTGTGTTTGTCTGTGGTTTCCCTTTTTTTTTTTTTTTTTTTTTTTTTTTTCTCTATTTCTGCACTTATGAATTTTGTGACATACTTTATTATTATTTTGTATTTTGTATTTTCGGTCTAGATCTTGTTCAAACTTTCACACATCCCCTGAAGAAGCAATCTAATGCGAAACATGTAGGGACTATGTGTGCTTGACGAGAACAACCACTGTATTGCATTATTCTGAATCTTTTAAGCATATATTGCTACTGATTTTAAGCTCAAACTTAATAAATTTTTGTACTACTAACTTTGTACTTTAATTAATTGTACTTTGCTAATTAGCACCGCAAAAATCCCTAATTTCCCTTCCTGTCCTTTGATTCATGTAGCAGAATACATTTTGTCTTAAATGTATGATAAAATGTGATTTTATTGGATTTCTTTTCAAATAGAGAAATTTTTTTTTTCCCAAATTTCCGCTCTTTTTTTGCTTATATTGCAAAAGATAAAAAACGAAGTCGTGAATAAATACCACCAAAAGAAAGCTCTAGTTGTGTGAACAAAATGATAAAAGTTTCATTTGGGTGCAACGTAGCATGACCGCGCAATTGTCATTGAAAGTGTGACAGTGCTGAAAGCTGAAAATTAGTCTGGGCAGGAAGGGGGCGAAAGTGCCCGGTATCGATGCGGTTAACCGATTGCGGACCAGCCGCTGCTGTTTTACTGCTGCAGGTTGGCTCCTCTGCGTGAAATCCAGTTATACTACGTGATCCCGCGGGGCTTGCATAGTAGGCATGCCCGCCGCGATATCCGTGAGTCGGATCGCGGGTCCCGCGGACTCGATGTCCGCGGGGATACCAGCGATCGTCTCACGGAGAGGAAGAACAGGGAGATGCTAATGTAAACAAGCATTTCTCCTTTCTGCCTAGTGACACTGTCACTGATCAGCGCTCCCTGTGATCGGGAGTAGTGATCAGTGATGTGTCACACACAGCCCCTCCCCCCACAGTTAGAATCACTCCCTAGGACACACTTAAACCCCTACAGTGCCACCTAGTGGTTAACCCTTTCACTGCCAGTCACATTTACACAGTAATCAATGCATTTTTAATTGCACTGATCACTGTATAAATGTGAATGGTCCCACAATCATGCCAAAAGTGTCCGATCTGTCTGCCATAATGTCGCAGTCATGATAAAAATCGCAGATTGCCGCCATTACTAGTATAAAAAAAAATCATAAAAATGCCATAAAACTATCCCCTATTTTGTAGACGCGATAACTTTTACGCAAACCAATCAATAAACGCTTATTGCGATTTTTTTTTGTTACCAAAAATATGTATCGGCCTAAACTGAGGAAAAAAATTTTTTTTTATATATTTTTTGGGGATATTTATTATAGCAAAAAGTGAAAAATAATGTGTTTTTTTCAAAATGTACGCTCTTTTTTTGTTTATAGCGCAAAAAAAAATCAAATACCACCAAAAGAAAGCTCTATTTGTGGGAAAAAAGGACGTCAATTTTGTTTGGGAGCCACGTCGCACGACCGCACAATTGTCAGTTAAAGCGACGCAGTGCCGGATCGCAAAAAGTGCTCTGGTCTTTGGCCAGTCAAATCCTCCGGGGCTGAAGTGGTTAAGGAGGCGTGGTAGGGGGTGTGTCCTATCCCTGCATACTTTTGCTGATAGGTGTCCCTCATTCCAATCTCAAAAAGTTGGGAGGTATGCAGAGCCCATCCCAAGCTTCCTATAAAGGCAGGGCCGTCTTTAATATTGATTGGACCCTGGGCAAAACTTTTCTTGGGGAGCCCCCCCCCCCCATGCACTTTTGCTCTCCACCTGCTCTGAGACATACAATAAATAGCAGCTAGACTTAAAATCAGTTTCCTGTATCAGATCAGGCAGCGATTGCGATTGGTTGCCAGAGGTTACAGTGTATCATTACCGCTCACTGACTGGTTTCTAGAGGTTTACAGCACACATTACGGCTCACTGATTAGTTGCTAGATGTTATAGCACTTGATTTCTGCTTGTTCATTGGTTGCTAGAGACTACTGTACAGTAATACTGCTCACTGATTGGTTGCTAGAGGTTACAGCACATCATCTCCTCGCTGCAGGGGGGCATGATATATGAATGCTGCCTTTATTTACATATTTATGCTGCCAGATGCAGCTATTTACATATGAATGCCAGTCATTTACATGTAAACACAGGGTCTGCAGGTGGGTCATTTGTACAAAACAATAGGGCAGAGCTGGGCAGCATTAGTAGCAGCACTTCACACAGAGATTTCAGGACACAGCACGGGACTAAAACTTCAAGGGACAAGGGAATTTAAACTGGGATAATTGGCAGGTATGAGGCAGCTGCTTTGGGCCCCACAACAATGACAGGGCCCAGGGCAACTGCCCCTTTTGCCCTGCCTTAAAGACGGCCCTGGAGGTATGTACAAGCATGCAAATGTTAGGTACGGCTCATGTGATTTGTTCTTTCATTGTTTATTTAAGGGTCTATGTCTCTATTCAGTCTGTGTCAACTTTCACCATATGGTTCCACATTTAAGAATTCTCGCTGCTATCAAAGGGATATATTATTGGCTTGGAGAACAGGGAAGAGTTAAGCCCAGCTGGTGAGAGTTGGCGGTGAAGCTATTTTTGCAGCTATTTGAGAATTTTTTTTTTTTTTCGAGAGAACCTTATATCAAATTTTTCCTGCAGCTAGAGTAAAAAACCATCACTGCGCTAAACCCCCCGCTGCGGGAGCCGCTCTTTCATGTCCAGCAATTCCTCAGTCGGAGAAAAGCTGCACGTTCCGGCAGATGCACAATTTCACACACCTGTAGGACAGTATAATATATTCTCTGCTTCATGCCTAACCGCCGTACCGTGAGAATGACAAAGTTCCCGGGTAGATGATATAAATTTAATAAATGTTACCACCAACAGATCATTAGATGTGTGTTGCACACAGATTGTTCCTTTTGTTTAGTAATCAGGCTCCGCATTGTTGGTAATGGCTTGCTGTGTAAGGCGTTCTTCTTACAGCAAATGGTTATGTTCCATTTCGAAGATCCAACCTCTAGGACCACAAAGCACCCATCACGTTATCACACATCTCTATACGGTTCAGCGCTCCCGCATCACAAAGACTTTTGATGATCCAGGGCAGGGGGTCCCCCAAATTCTTCAACTTATTATTATACAAATATTTACACTGATCAGTCATAACGTTATGACCATTTAACTAGTGCTATGACAACCACCATAACCCATCGAGGAATGGACTAGGCTTCTGCAATTCGTTTCGTAATGAATCGAAATTCGGACGATAATTCTTTAACCACTTACAGACGGGACCATTTTGCTGGTCAAAGACCAGACCGCTTTTTGCGATTCGGCACTGCGTCGTTTTAACAGTTTTTGACAGTTGCGCAGTCGTGCGACGTGGCTCCCAAACAAAATTGATGTCCTTTTTTCCCCACAAATAGAGCTTTCTTTTGGTGGTATTTGATCACCCCTGCAGTTTTTATTTTTTGCGCAATAAACAAAAATAGAGCGACTATTTTGAAAAAAAAAACGCATTATTTTTTACCTTTTGTTATAATAAATATCCCCCAAAAATATATAAAAAAACATTTTTTCCCTCAGTTTAGGCCGATACATATTCTTCAACATATTTTTGGTAAAAAAAAAATCGCAATAAGCGATTATTGATTGGTTTGCGCAAAAGTTATAGCGTTTACAAAATAGGGATAGTTTTATGGCATTTTTATTAATAATTTTTTATTATTTTTTTTTTACTAGCGATCAGTGATTTTTAATGTGACTGCGACATTATGGCGGACACATCGGACATTTTTTACACATTTTTGGGACCATTGTCATTTATACAGCAATCAATGGGTTTAGTGTTCCGAGGGGTGTGTTACTAACTGTGGGGGGGCTGGGCTTTCATTAGGTGAACAATGATCTCTGCTCCAATCACATGGAGCAGAGATCAGCGTCACTAGTTGCTAGACAGAATGGAGAAATGCTGTTTACAAAGGCATTTCTCCATTCAGCCGTCCCGTGAGACGATCGCGGGTATGCCCGCGGCGATCGAGTCCACGGGACCCGCGACCGGACTCAGGGGAGCACCGACCGGCATGCGAGCACGCCACCAGCGGCATTGAAGATTGGACGTACCCGTACGCCAATATGCCTGCCCGTGCCATTCTGCAGACGTACATCGGCGTGCGCTGGTCGGGAACTGGTTAAAGATCTAATGAACAAAAGGTCAGCTCAAAGTAAATTTGACAGGTGACAAACTGCACCTGGTGGCAGGTGACGTGGCGAGGAACAAGCTGCATTTGGTGGCAGGTGATGTGGCAAGTTATAAGCTGCAGCTGGTGGCAGGTGACGTGACAGATGACAAGCTTTATCTGATGGTAGGTGACGTGACAGGTAAAAAGCTGCATCTGGTGGCAGGTGACATGATAGGTGACACGCTGCATCTGGCGGCAGGTAACATGGCAAATGACAAGCTGCATCTTGTGGCGTGGCAAGTGACAAGCTGCATCTGGTGGCAGGTGATGTGGCAAGTGACAAGCTGCATCTGGTGCCAGGTGATGTGATCAGTGACAAGCTGCATCTGGTGCCAGGTGACATGGCAAGTGACAAGCTGCATCTGGTGGTAGGTGGCGTGGCAAGTGATAAGCTGCATCTGGTGGCAGGTGACATAATAAGTGACAAGCTGCATCTGGTGCCAGGTGATGTGACAAGTGACAAGCTGCATATGGTGGCAGGAAAACGCGGTAACTGACAGGCTGTATCTGGTGGCAGGTTACATGACAAGTGTCAAGCTGCATCTGGTGGCAGGTAACGTGGCAAGTGACAAGCTGCATTTGGTGGAAGGTGACGTGGCAAGTGACAAGCTGCATCTGGTGGCAGGTGACATGGCAAGTGACAAGCTGCATTTGTTGGCAGGTGACGTGACAAGCTGCATATGGTGGCAGGTTATGTGGCAAGTGACAAGCTGCATCTAGTGGCAGGTGATGTGACAAGTGACAAGCTGCATCTGGTGGCAGGAGACGCGGCAACTGACAAGCTGCATCTGGTGGCAGGTGATGTGACAAGTGACAAGCTGCATCTAGTGGCAGGTGATGTGACAAGTGACAAGCTGCATATGGTGGCAGGTGATGCGGCAAGTGACAAGCTGCAGCTGGTAGCAGGTGATGTGGCAAGTGACAAGCTGTATCTGGTGGTAGGCAACAGTGGCACGTGACACACTCAGGGCTCCCACTGATTCTGCATTATTGAACTATTTAATTTTATACTACAATGTAATAACAGAAATAATGCGCTTCAATCATGCTGACACCATATCAACCACCATGCCGTGATGATTGAAGCGCCAACACCAGCCATTGGCCCGACAAATTACCAGCAAAAACCTGTATCGCCCGTGTAAGCTGCAAGGCCTCTTCATGGCGCCCTCTATCACTTGCAGTCCTAAAATTCTAAATTCATGAGGATCTCCACAATGGAAGCACATGCATTCTAATGGATAGATAAGGGCAGGTGGGCCTGGAGGTAGCTCAATCCTCCTTAAAGGCACAGGGGCACATTGGACACCCAGCACATAGCACAATGGCTGCAAAGGTGCCCAGTGTGTCTCCTGACCAAATTTACACCAGAAACAAAGAGATGGCCCCTGCCCCCACCTATAACTGGCCTTCACAGCAAGGAGCACATCGAAGGGCAAACACACGAAAGACAAAACTGGAGAAAATTCCAAGCTCAACTCACCAACCAGTCTGCTTACCAATCAAATTAACCTGTCCAATAGTATGCGTTAAAAACATAGGTTTAGTTAGCACACATTTGCAAACGCATGCATAAGCTGCAAGGTCCTTTCGCAACACCCTGCATCACTAAATTTATGAGGGTCTCCACAATGGAAGCACATACATTCTAATGGATAGATAAGGGGCAGGTGGGCCTGGAGGTAGCCCAATCCTCCTTAAAGGCACAGGGGCACATTGGACACCCAGCACATAACACAATGGCAGCAATGGTGCCTAGTGTGTCCCGTGACCAAATTTACACCAGTCCAGTGTGCCAATGTGTCTTTAAGGAGGATTGGGCTATCTCCAGGCCCACCTACCCCTTATCTGTCCATTAGAATGCATGCGCTTCCATTGTGGAGACCCTCGTAAATTTAGTGATGCAGGGTGTTCCATTGTGGAGAACTGCAAGTGATATATGGTGTCGTGAAGAGGCCTTGCAGCTTACACGTGTGTTTGCGCATGTGTGCTAACTAAACCCCTGTTTTTAAAGCATACTGTTGGACAGTTTAATTCGGTTGGTAAGCAGACTGGTTGGTGAGTTGAGCTTGGAATTTTCTCCGGTTTTGTCTTTCATGTGTTTGCCCTTCGATGTACTCCTTGCTGTGAAGGCCAGTTATAGGTGGGGGCAGGGGCCATCTCTTTGTTACTGGTGCTATGGTATCCACCTTGAAGGGAGAGTGGAGGGCAGGAGGAAGGCCCATTCATTTTAGGCCTTCTTATGTGTCATCGGGTGGACTGCTGTCCGATTGGAAGCTGCCATCTGGGTGACACTGTGGCCATCTTTGGTGAGGGCAAAGCTTACAAAAATCCCTGGCTCACTGCAGTTCATGCAAAATCTGCATGTGTGAGGTTAGGGACAGGAACCCGCTGGTCAGGGACAGTAAACCAAGTGCAGGGACATGGAGGAGGGACAGAAAAGGGATTTGCACAAACTACTTTGAAAACGCCACCATAGAATTTACTGCATCTGCTTGTCTTTTGCCTCTGTGCCAGGAGTCTTTGCCCTCGGTCTTCTGCTCTCCTGCTGGAGTTCCATCTCTTGTATGAGTATTGCTGCTTAATTTTTGCTATTGTGGAAACTGAATTGTTGTATCTAGAACTGTTAACAAGTTATTCCGCATTCTCGACCACTGTGTGTGAAAAGTCTTTCCTTTGGGTGTCTACCGCCTTGGCCCCCCTCAGCCTACATGCCTCTATGCATGATGAGTAAAGGGCAGGGGCGGACTGACAACCCATGGGGCCCCCGGGCAATAGGAGATTATGGGGCCCCCAGGCAATCAGAGATTATGGGGCCACATAGTATACACAAACACAGTATACAATGACACAGTATTCACATACATGTACACACAGTATACACAGACATGTTTCTTTTGGCTGAGAAGGTACTGGAGAGGTGGAGCAGCTATAATCTCTGGATTTTTAGACCAAAAGGATGTCAGTAAGGGACATTTCAGATGGTTTTACTGAGGCTGACAACCCTGGTGGGGCCCCCTAGTGGCCTGGGGCCCTCGGGCAGTGCCCGAGTTAGCGAATGGTCAGTCCGCCCCTGGTAAAGGGGCACTCTGCTACAGCAACTTTACCTGAATCCATCCTCATGTGACCCTCACCAGAGTCTCTTCTATAAGTGGAGGCCAGTTATTCACCACTACAGTCTATTCATGCCATTGGCCGGTGGTCTTGTTGCCACCCCTCTTCATGACATTATCATGTCATTGCTGGGGTCTTCAGGACCCTGCCAACTGACAGCCAATAGGAAGTATCTACGTCTCAGTGAAGAAAAGTGGGCACCCGAAGAAGAAGCTTCTCCAGAAGATGGAAATTGGGACCCAGTGTGTCACATGACCATAGATTCAGGTAAATGTAATTGGATGATAAGGTAAGGCTGGGGTGGTATCAGAGGTGGGGGCAGTAAACATTGGTGGGGCATTTAGTTAAATGAATATGTAATTCATGAGTTAAAAAACATCTGTAACTATACTTTCCTGTTTTTGCTTCTCTCCGCACAGTACCTCTGTTTCCATCTACGAATCCAAGAAATGAATATAGTCTTTGACGTACTGACTGTGAGATTATCATGGGGGCCATTAGTGCTGCCCCTGGAGCATTTCTCTTATTTTACATTCAGCTCTAAATAGAAGATGAAAAATATAAAAATGGATGTGGGGAAATTGTCTCTCCAGAGTTACCTATCCCTTCATGTATATTCATGGAGCCCCTGGCTCAGTCCATGCCAGATACATGGAAATGTGCTCATTAGACGCTTCCATATTTGTTTGATAAATTGGTGAGATATATGGAAATGGGAGTCTTCACAAAATTCACTTCATCATGGACCATATTCTTCATTTATAGAGAGCCTTGTGTGCCGTTTGTAAAACGGCTTACCCTAAAGGGAATTATCATTAATGGGGGATGACTCTTCTGATTTGTGAAAGAGTTCCCGTGACCCATGTGGCTGGTATTGGAAGCATTAATATGAAATTAATCTGAATTATTTAAAGTACATCTAGAGCCAAAACATTTTTTATTATCTTTGGATATTTTCATTTTTTTCATATACTGTAAGTTGTGTAGACAGGCGCTGGCTAGTCTGCCTCGTGTCATCGTGGGACATTCTTTGACAAGGCCTGCCTTGAGTTTCTTTCCCTCTAGCCTGTGCATCGTCTAGCCCTTTGACTCTCTGGCCGGCCTATGAGGTCCATAGATCACACATCCCAAGCTTCCTATAAAGGCAGGGCCGTCTTTAATATTGATTGGACCCTGGACAAAACTTTTCTTAGGGGGCCTCCCCATGCAATTTTGCTCTCCACCTGCTCTGAGACATACAATAAATAGCAGCTAGACTCAAAATAAGTTTACTGAATCAGATCAGGCAGCTATTGTGATTGGTTGCCAGAAGTTACAGTGTATCATTACCGCTCACTGACTGGTTGCTAGAGGTTACAGCACACATTATGGCTCACTAATTAGTTGCTAAAGGTTACAGCACATGATTTCTGCTTGTTGATTGGTTGCTAGAGATTACTGTGGATATGACCTCAGGGGGGCATGATATACATATCAATGCCACTGGCTGCCCCTATTTACATATGAATGCTGGTAATTAACATGTAAACACAGGGTCTGAAGGTGAGTCATCTGTACACAACAATAAGGCAGAGCTGGGCAGCATTAGTAGCAGCACTTCACACTGAGATATTGGGACACAGCACAGGACTAAAACCTCAAGGGACAAGGGAATTTAAACCAGGATAGTTTGCAAGTATGAAGCAGCTGCTTTGGGCCCCACAACAATGACAGGGCCCAGGACAGCTGCCCCTTTTGCCCTGCCTTAAAAACAGCCTTGTATAAAGGATATGTCAATAGAGTATGGAAAAACCTGAAACAGCCCTATGAAAAAGCTGTAGAGCAGGGGTCTCAAACTGGTGGCCCTCCAGCTGCTGCAGAACTACAATTTCCATGAGACATTGCAAGGCTGACCGTTACAAGCATGACACCCGTAGGCAGAGGCATGATGGGACTTGTAGTTCCACAACAGCTGGAGGGCCACCAGTTTGAGACCCCTGCTGTAGAGAATGCTACAGTCTCAGAGCAGAGAAACAAAAGCAATTTTTATCTGACAATAAAGATGCAAGACCTTCAGCCGGGAGATCTTGTGTTGTTGAGGAACCTAGGGGTGCCTGGAAAGTACAAAATGTCCTGTGGACAGATTCTCCCACCTGAGCTGTGGATCTCTGCAGCTCCTCCAGAGTTACCATGAACCTCTGGGCTGCTTCTCTGATGAATGATCTCCTTGCCCGGCCGGTCAGTTTAGGTGGACGGCCATGTCTTGGTAGGTTTTCAGTTGTGACATACTCTTTCTATTTTCGGGAGATGATGGACTGAACAGAGCTCCGTGAGATGTTCAAAAGATTTCAAAGCATGGGATTTTTTTTTTTTAGAACCTAACCCTGATTTAAACTTCTCCACAACTTTATCCCTGACCTGTCTGGTGTGTTTCTTGGCCTTCATGCCGCTGTTTGTGCAGTAAGGTTCTCTAACAAACCTCTGAGGGCTTCACAGAACAGCTGTATTTATACTGAGATTAAATTACACACAGGTGGACTCTATTTACTAATTAAGTGAAGGAAATTGGTTCTATTAGATTTTAGATAGGGGTATCAAAGTAAAGGGGGCTGAATACAAATGCACACCACACTTTTTAGATATTTATTTGTAAAAAAAAATTGAAAACCATTTATCATTTTCCTTCCTCTTCACAATTATGTGTCACTTTGTGTTTATCACATAAAATCCCAATAAAATACATTTACATTTTTGGTTGTAACATGACGAAATGTGGAAAATTTCAAAAGGTATGAATACTTTTTCAAGGCTCTGTAGCTTCCTGAATATGATGTTTTATTCTTCTGGATCAACTATTGGTGTAGGTTTCTGTATATGGGATTGGGGTTTTTATTATTATTTTTTTATTTTTATTTGGTTGAACATGATGGATTTGTGTCTTTTCAACCTAACTATGAATAGAACAGCATTGCGTTTATTAGTAGACATGACAATCGAATGAAGGGAGCCTTTCAACGAATGTATTCAAACCCAAATCGAAGCTCCTGAAGCCATAATTATCCAGGCTGTAATTAGCTCGTAAGAAATGAATGATGAACTCTTTGCAGAACAAAGCAAATAACAGAAATCTCTACCCGCAATGCGAACCCGAAGACTCCACTTGTGCGTGCGCTGACCGTGGAAGCCGCGGTTTTACACTTCCAGCGTTTTTCATTCTCATAGTCTGTTTTCCAGAAAACAATTACTGCTGAGGAGGGTGTACGGTGGCAAATTGTTTCGCGGGAGAAACTCCCACCGGGGGAGGAATTTGTATTTTCCGACAGATAATAACATAAACGTTTCTCCCCGGGTTCGTGCGCGCTAATTAGCTGTTCAGAGAGCCGCCGGATCGCCGCCCTTAATTGTCATTTTATGTGTGTTCACAGGGACGAGGCTTATCATTTTAAAACAGTTGATTGGTACAATTCAAGTGGATTTTTCATAACGTTAATAGTCTCTGCGTGAATACATTTCTGAGATGTCACAATATACACTATATTACCAAAAGTATCGGGACGCCTGTGATCACTTTGGTGTAAACAACCTGCATCACCAAGGGGGGCACCTCAAAGAGATGGGTCGAGGAAAGACGATCACACGACATACACTATATTACCAAAAGTATTGGGACGCCTGCCTTTACACGCACATGAACTTTAATGGCATCCCAGTCTTATGCCCTCTACATAGACAAACTCCTAAACCTTGTGGACGGCTTTCCCAGAAGAGTTGAAGCTGTTATAGATGCAAAGGGTGGGCCAAGTCCATATTGAACCCTACGGACTAATGTCCTGCACACACGGTCTGACTTTCCGCCGGAAAATGTGCGATTGGATCTTGTTGTCAGAAAATCCGATCATGTGTGGGCTCCATCGGACTTTTTCCGTCGGAATTTCCGACACACAAAGTTTGAGAGCAGGATCTAAAATTTTCGACAAAAAAATCCAATTGTTTAAATTCCGATCGTGTGTAGACAATTCCGACGGACAAAATGCCACGCATGCTCAGAATAAATTGCGAGACGAAAGCTATTGGCTACTGCCCTCTTTATAGTCCCGTCGTACGTGTTCTACGTCACCGCGTTCTGAAAGATCGGATTTTCCGAAAACTTTGTGCGACCGCGTGTATTGCAAGACAAGTTTGGGCCAAAATCCGTCTGAAAAAATCTGACGGATTTTGTCGTTGGAATGTCTGACCGCGTGTACAAGGCATAAGTCTGTAGGGTTCAATATTGAGTTTGCCGCCCTTTGCAGCTATAACAGCTTCAACTCTTCTGGGAAAGCTGTCCACAAGGTTTAGGAGTGTGTCTATGGGAATGAGTGACCATTCTTCCACAAGCGCATTTGTGAGGTCAGGCATTAATGTTGGACAAGAAGGCCTGGCTCGCAGTCTCCGCTCTAATTTATCCCAAAGGTGTTGAGGTCAGGACTCTGTCCAGGTCAGTCAAGTTCCTACACTGCAAACTCACTCATCCATGTCTTTATAGAGTTTGCTTTGTGCACTGGTCCAAATCATTTGGTGGAGGGGGGATTATGGTGTGAGGGTTGTATTTCCAGGGGTTGGATCTGGTCCATTAGTTCCAGTGAAGAAAAACAATTGTGAGGAAAGTGCTGTGATGTCCACTAAATATTGGTTGAAAGAAAGAACCTAGTGCAAAAAATGCATGCTCGTGGACTTAGCAGACAGACCAATATGTTTAGTAAAAACTTCATTTTATTATACATCGCGTAAAAAAGAGATAAATGGTATAACAAATTGAAACAGTATACAAAAATATAAAAATCCAGAGGTTCAAAAATACATGAGATAAGATACCCTTTGCATGGCAAACAGAGGATACCCGTAATGAGCTGTCGGGCTAGCTGCCATGCATACTTGTGTGGACACCTAACATGTTTCGGACTGATTGTGGGTCCTTCTTCAGAGGTTTTTGTCAAATGGGTAACAATGGTTCTAGAAAATAAATGTGTTGATATTAGTATTGGACAATATATCATACACTTAAAGCGGGGTTCCACCCTAAAGTGTAACTTCCGCTGATCGGAACCCTCCCCCCCTCCGGTGTCACAATTGCCACCTTACAGGGGGGAGGGGGGTGGAGATACCTGTCAAAGACAGGTATTTACACCCACTTCCGGGCATAGACTCCCGTGGGAGTCTATGCCTCTTCCTGTCCTGCCGCGCTGTCTGCTGGGACACACACGGGTCCCAGAGACAGCGTGGACAATTCCTATTGCGCTACGCGACTCGCGCATGCGCAGTAGGGAACCGGGAAGTGAAGCCGATCCACTTCACTTCCTGATTCCCTCACCTAGAATGGTGGTGGCAGCAGCCGAGAGCCGAGCGAACGATCAGCCTCGGCATCGCTGGACCCCGGGACAGGTGAGTGTCCATTTATTAAAAGTCAGCAGCTGTAGTATTTATAGCTGCTGGCTTTTAATATTTTTTTCCCCAGTACAGTCCTGCTTTAAGGACATTTAGCCTAAATAGTTGCTATTAACCACTTCCCGCCCGCCATATAACAGAATGACAATGTAGTGGTTACGTTCTCCTGACTGGACGTCATATGACGTTCAGCAGGATAGACCGCGATTGCGTGCCCACAGGGGGCGTGCAGCGTGGCGATCGTTGGTGGGGTGTGTCAGTCTGAAACACTGCATCACCGAGATCGGTAAAGAGCCTCTGACGTAGGCTCTTTACCATGTGTCCAAGCACGACTGATCACAGCATAAACAGGAAGAGCCATGTATCGTTTTTTTTCTCCCTTTTGCCCTCACAGAAGTTAGTAGAGGAGAGCTGATCAGCTGCTCTCCTGAGGGGGGTCTGTACTGATTTATTATCAGTGCACCCCCCATGAGGATGCCCACCAGGGATGCCCACCAGAACCACCAGGTATGCTCACCTATAACCACCAGGGTTGCCAATCAGTGCCCATTAGAGGTGCCAACCAGTGCCCATCAGTAATGCCTGCCAGTACCTCCTCATCAGTGCTGCCTATCAGAGCCATCTATCAGTGCCAATTAGTGCCACCTGTCAGTGCCACCTATCAGTGGTCATCAGTGCTGCCTATCAGTGCCCTTCAGTGTCACCTATAAATTCCCATCAGTGCGGCCTTTCAGTCCCCACCAGCATTGCCTATCAGTGCTTCCTATCAATGCCCATCAGTGCTGCATATCAGTGCCACCTATCAGTGCTACATATTAGTGCCTTATCATCGGTGCCCATAAGTGCAACCGCATCAGTCCCCATCAGTGACGCCTTATCAGTGCCCGTCAGTGCCCCCTAATCAGTGAAGGAGAAAACATACTTACATATATATATATATATATATATATATATATATACATATATATATACTTACATACTTACTTATAGAATTTTATAACAAAATGTTCAGTCTTATTTTATTTGTTTAGCAAAAAATAAAAACCCCAGTGGTGATAAAATTCCACCAAAAGAAAGCTCTATTTGTGGGAACAGAGTGATAAAAAATGGATTTGGGTACAGTGCTGCATGACCGCCCAATTGTCATTGAAGGGGGGGAAAGTGCCCGGTATTGAAGTGGTTAAACAGTACTGTTATATACATCACAAAGGTTGCAAATTGTACTTACAAAAATTTAAATAGAAATTATGCACATTAGTGCTGGTTGGAAAGTAGGATTTCTGATGGATGGGACAGCACACTAGAGTGACCCCTCATGGAACAACCGGTGAATGTGCAGGATGGTGGTGGTGGGGGGGGGGGGTTTGGAAGAGCCATGGCTGCACACACAAGGACCCCAAGAAATGGGGCTGAGCCCCAAGACAGTGACCACCAGACAGTGGGAGTATCTGTAAGACAATCCTCCTTTTAGAATGCTCATAGAGGGAATACAGATCTGTTTAACTTTTAATGGATAGATATCATAAACGTGCAGTCAGGGGAGGCAGAGCCTCATCTGTCATGAGCATTAAAAAAAAATATTTTTTTAAATTAAATTAAAAAAACACCTTCTTCCACCTTCCTCACCTAGAGGCAATACGGTTTGTACTTCCACCTTCCTCTCTTATGGGGGAACAAGGTTTGTGTTTTCACCTTCCACACCTAGGGGGAGCAGAGTTTGTGCTTCCATCTTCCTCGCCTAGTGAGAACACGGTTTGTGTTTCCACCTTCCTTACCTAGGGGCAACACAATTTGTGCTTCCACCTTCCTCGCCTAGTGAGAACACGGTTTGTGTTTCCACCTTCCTCGCCTATGGGGAACATGTTTGTGCTTCCACCTTCCTCGCCTAGGGGGAGCAGGGTTTGTGCTTCTACCTTCCTCGCCTAGTGGGAACACGGTTTGTGCTTCCACCTTCCTCACCTAGGGGGAGCAGAGTTCTTGCTTCCACCTTCCTCGCCTAGTGGGAATACGGTTTGTGCTTCCACCTTCCTTACCTAGGGGGAACATGGTTTGTGCTTCCACCTTCCTCGCCTAGGGGGAACAGGGTTTGTGCTTCCACCTTCCTCACCTAGAGGGAGCACGATTTGTGCTTCCACCTTCCTCGCCTAGGGGGAGCACGATTTGTGCTTCCACCTTCCTCGCCTAGGGGGAACAGGGTTTGTGCTTCCACCTTCCTCGCCTAGGGGGAACAGGGTTTGTGCTTCCACCTTCCTCGCCTAGGGCGAACACAATTTTTGCTTCCACCTTCCTTGCCTAGGGGGAACAGGGTTTGTGCTTCCACCTTCCTCGCTTAGGGGGAACAGGGTTTGTGCTTCCACCTTCCTCACCTAGGGGGAACAGGGTTTGTGCTTCCACCTTCCTCACCTAGAGGGAGCACGATTTGTGCTTCCACCTTCCTCGCCTAGGGGGAACAGGGTTTGTGCTTCCACCTTCCTCGCCTAGGAGGAGAACGATTTGTGCTTCCACCTTCCTCGCCTAGGGCGAACACAATTTTTGCTTCCACCTTCCTTGCCTAGGGGGAACAGGGTTTGTGCTTCCACCTTCCTCGCCTAGGGGAGCACGATTTGTGCTTCCACCTTCCTCGCCTAGGGCTAACACGATTTGTGCTTCCACCTTCCTCGCCTAGTGGGAACACGGTTTGTGCTTCCACCTTCCTAGCCTAGGGGGAGTTCAAATGGTGCTTCCACCTTTCTCGCCTAGGGGGAACATGGTTTGTGCTTCCTCCTTCCTCGCCTAGTGGGAACATGGTTTTTGCTTCCTCTCCTAGTGGGAACACGGTTTGTGTTTCCACCTTCCTCACCTAGGGGGAGCAGTGTTTGTGCTTCCACCTTCCTCTCCTAGTGGGAACACGGTTTGTGCTTCCACCTTCCTCGCCTAGAGGGAGCAGGATTTGTGCTTCTACCTTCCTCGCCTAGAGGGAGCAGGGTTTGTGCTTCTACCTTCCTCGCCTAGAGGGAGCAGGGTTTGTGCTTCTACCTTCCTCGCCTAGTGGGAACATGGTTTGTGCTTCCACCTTCATCGCATAGTGGGAACATGGTTTGTGTTTCCACCTTCCTCGCCTATGGGGAACATGGTTTGTATTTCCACCTTCCTCGCCTAGGGGGAGCATGATTTGTGCTTCCACCTTCCTCGCCTAGAGGGAGCAGGGTTTGTGCTTCTACCTTCCTCGCCTAGTGGGAACATGGTTTGTGCTTCCACCTTCCTCGCCTAGTGGGAACACGATTTGCGCTTCCACTTTCCTCACCTAGGGGGAGCAGGGTTCATGCTTCCACCTTCCTCGCCTAGTGGGAACACGGTTTGCGCTTCCACCTTCCTCACCTAAGGGGAACAGGGTTTGTGCTTCCACCTTCCTCGCCTAGTGGGAACACGGTTTGCGCTTCCACCTTCCTCACCTAGAGGGAGCAGGGTTCGTGCTTCCAACTTCCTCGCCTAGTGGGAACAGGGTTTGTGCTTCCACCTTCCTCGCCTAGGGGGAACACAATTTGTGCTTCCACCTTCCTCGCCTAGGGGGAACACAATTTGTGCTTCCACCTTCCTCGCCTAGTGGGAACACGGATTGTGTTTCCACTTTCCTCGCCTATGGGGAACATGATTTGTTCTTCCACCTTCCTCTCCTAGGAGGAACACGGTTTGTACTTCTACCTTCTTCGCCTAGGGGGAGCATGATTTGTGCTTACACCTTCCTCGCCTAGGGGGAGCATGATTTGTGCTTACACCTTCCTCGCCTAGTGGGAACACAGTTTGTGCTTCCACCTTCCTCACCTAGGGGGAGCAGGGTTCGTGCTTCCACCTTCCTCGCCTAGTGGGAATACGGTTTGTGCTTCCACCTTCCTCGCCATGGGGGAGCACGATTTGTGCTTCCAGCTTCCTCGCCATGGGGGAGCACGATTTGTGCTTCCACCTTCCTCACCTAGGGGGAACAGGGTTTGTGCTTCCACCTTCCTCGCCTAGGAGGAGAACGATTTGTGCTTCCACCTTCCTTGCCTAGGGCGAACACAATTTTTTCTTCCACCTTCCTTGCCTAGGGGGAACAGGGTTTGTGCTTCCACCTTCCTCGCCTAGGGGGAGCACGATTTGTGCATCCACCTTCCTCGTCTAGTGGGAACACGGTTTGTGCTTCCACCTTCCTCGCCTAGGGGGAACAGGGTTTGTGCTTCCACCTTCCTCGCCTAGGAGAACGATTTGTTCTTCCACCTTCCTCGCCTAGGGCGAACACAATTTTTGCTTCCACCTTCCTTGCCTAGGGGGAACATGGTTTGTGCTTCCACCTTCCTCGCCTAGGCGGAGAACGATTTGTGCTTCCACCTTCCTCGTCTAGTGGGAACACGGTTTGTGCTTCCACCTTCCTAGCCTAGGGGGAGTTCAAATGGTGCTTCCACCTTTCTCGCCTAGTGGGAACATGGTTTTCGCTTCCACCTTCCAATCCTAGTGGGAACACGGTTTGTGTTTCCACCTTCCTCACCTAGGGGGAGCAGTGTTTGTGCTTCCACCTTCCTCTCCTAGTGGGAACATGGTTTGTGCTTCCACCTTCCTCGCCTAGTGGGAACACGGTTTGTGTTTCCACCTTCCTTACCTAGGGGAAACACAATTTGAGCTTCCACCTTCCTCGCCTAGTGGGAACACGGTTTGTGTTTTCACCTTCCTCGCCTATGGGGAACATGGTTTGTTCTTCCACCTTCCTCGCCTATGGGGAACATGGTTTGTGCTTCCACCTTCCTCGCCTATGGGGAACATGGTTTGTGCTTCTACCTTCCTTGTCTAGTGGGAACACGGTTTGTGCTTCCACCTTCCTCGCCTATGGGGAACATGGTTTGTGCTTCCACCTTCCTCGCCTAGGGGGAGCAGGGTTTGTGCTTCTACCTTCCTCGCCTAGGGGGAGCAGGGTTCGGGCTCCCATTCCTCGCCTAGTGGGAATACGGTTTGTGCTTCCACCTTCCTTACCTAGGGGGAACACAATTTGTGCTTCCACCTTCCTCGCCTAGTGGGAACACAGATTGTGTTTCCACCTTCCATGCCTATGGGGAACATGGTTTGTTCTTCCACCTTCCTCCCCTATGGGGAACATGGTTTGTGCTTCCACCTTCCTCTCCTAGGGGGAGCAGGGTTTGTGCTTCCACCTTCCTCTCCTAGGGGGAGCAGGGTTTGTGCTTCCACCTTCCTCTCCTAGGGGGAGCATTATTTGTGCTTCCACCTTCCTCGCCTAGGGGGAGCAGGGTTTGTGCTTCTACCTTCCTCGCCTAGGGGGAACACAGTTTGTGCTTAGACCTTCCTCGCCTAGTGGGAACACGGTTTGTGCTTCCACCTTCCTCACCTAGGGGGAGCAGGGTTCGTGCTTCCACCTTCCTCGCCTAGTGGGAATACGGTTTGTGCTTTCACCTTCCTCGCTTTTCTCACCTAGGGGGAGCACAGCCCTCAATTCCACTTTTCTCACCTAGGGGGAGCAATCTAGAACACCCTGTGCATGCACTGTCATGCATCTTCAGGGGTCTGGCTGCAAGAACCCAGAAGAGAGATAACAGGATGTAAGGAAGACAAAGGCTGCACAAAAGCCTGTATGCAGCTGGATTCGCTGGGCACATGAGTATGTTTATTGAGGACAACCCAGAAAAACAGGTAAGAGGGAAAAGAAAAAATGTGTCTGGTTCAGAAGAGACCAGTACATTTCGATCAGCATGTGGCCACCCCTGTTTGACATTAGTTGATCTTTACATTGACTGCTGTCAAAGGGACGTGTTAGAAATGTTTCCTCAATCGGTGGCTGCAGTCAATCTACTGCAGTAGCTGATCTGTGTATTCTGGCAGCTGTGGGTCCCGCTTTCAGAATACAATATCCCAGCAGGGGGATTCCTCCATCCACCTCATTTGTGTGGGTGGAGGAATCTGTTATGCCGCGTACACACGGTCGGAATTTCGGCCAGCAAAAGACAGATGAGAGCTTTTCATCGGAAAATGCGACCGTGTGTATGCTCCATGGGAATTTTGCTGGCCAAATTTCCACCAGCAAAATATTGAGAGCAGGTTCTCAATTTTTACGATGGAAAAAGTTTTCTATTGGAAATTCCGATCGTGTGTATGCAATTCTGACGCGTAAAAACCCACGCATGCTCAGATTCAACTGCAAGACGGAAGCTATTGGCTACTGGCTATTGAACTTCCTTTTTCTAGTCCCGTCGTATGTGTTGTACGTCACCGCGTTCTTGACGGTCGGAATTTGGTGTGACCGTGTGTGTATGCAAGACAGCTTGAGCAAAATCTCGTCGGAATTCCCTTGGGAAAACCATCAGAGTTTTTTCCGACTAAAATTCCGATCGTGTGTACACGGCATAAGTGTATGGACTAACACCAACCACGTACGGCCAGCTTTACATTTTGGATTTCCCATCACTTTCTGTCCCATTGTCAATGGGGGAAACAGAGAGAGCGAAATTCTTGAATGGGACACAGCCATAAACAAAAACCTGAAACAACATACATAAATAAATGGACAAATGTCCAAATGAAATTGGTGAAATTACCAAAATTAATAAAATAACAAAAATCAATGGTGCAAATTCATAAGGTGCAAAGAAGATATATATGCAAAAAAACGTGTATCGCCCTTAGGAAACCCCACACGATTAGTGAAATTCCCAAAGTTCAGAACCAAAAATCATTGGTGCAAATCTAAAAATTCATAGAGTACAAAAAAAAAATATATATATATATATATATATATATATATATATATATATATATATATATATGCAGAAAAACGTGTATCCCCCTTATGCCGCGTACACACGATTAAACAATCCGGTGGAAAAGTCCGGCGGACTCAATTCCGCCGCACAATCCCCCCGTGTGTAGCCTCCGGTGGACTTTTTTTACCCAAAAGTACGGCGGACTTAGAAAGTAGTTTTGCACTCCAATCTTTCCGTCAGACTCGCATTTCGGCGGACAATCCGGCCGCGTGTATGCCAGTCTGCCGTACTTTTGAAATGAACGGACTTTTCCCGCCCGGAGAAAAGTCCGCTCATTTTGAGCGCGTCCCCAGGTAGCCGGGGCCAGCAAAGGAGGCGTCGCTGGCCCCGTCACCTGGTATGGACTTAAAGGGGAACACCAGCGCCGAAAAAATCGGCGTGGGGGTCCCCCCAGGTCCACATCAGACCCTTGTCCGAGCACGCTACCCGGCCGGCCAGGACGAGCGAGCGCCCCCCCCCCCCCCCCTCCTGAGCCGTACCAGACCGCGTGCCCTCAACATGGGGGGTGCCTTGGGGAAGGGGGGGCCGCGTGGCCCCCCACCCCAAAGCACCTTGTCCCCATGTTGATGAGGACAAGGGCCTCTTCCCGACAACCCTGGCCGTTGGTTGTTGGGGTCTGCGGGCGGGGGGCTTATCGGAATCCGGGAGCCCCCTTTAATAAGGCCCCCCACCCTATGTGAATGAGTATGGGGTACAATGTACCCCTACCCATTCCCCTGTAAATAAAAGTAAAAAAAAACACAACACCCAAGGGTTAAAATAGTTTATTGCACAGCTCTGGGGGTCTTCCGTCTTCGGGGGTCTTCTCGCCGGACTCCTCCGCTATCTTCTTCTAGCTCTTTTGCTAGCGGAGGAGCCCGGCTTTCTTCTTCGCCGCCGCCCTCTTCTTCCGACTTCGGGGGTCTTGTCCCCCTCTTCGGTTCTTCTTGCCGGGCCACCGCGCCTTCTTCTAGCTCTTTTGCAGGCGGTGGCCCGGTCTTCTGTCGCCACCGTCGCCGCTGTCGACGTCTTCTGTTCTTCTCTTCTTCTTTTCAGATGTTGCCTCGTCGCTCTCTCTGCTCACAATGACGGGGACACGGCGCGGCGACTTATATAGGGACATCACTGGATGATGTCCCCGCCCAGTATGATGTCACAGTCCCAGCATCCGTGCGGCCCCCCCTTCCCCAAGGCACCCCCCATGTTGAGGGCACGAGGAAAAACATATATAGTGAAGTACCGTCCGACTGTATGCAATATCGCCTACTACGGCGCTACTAGGAGCAGAGAATGCAAGCAAACATTCAGAAAAACTTCCGCAATCGCCGCTGATTCAGGGTGCGCTCCACGGAGGCAGGAAATGTCTTCACTGGTCACGCGCGTGAGTTTTTGAGCTTTGGTTTGAGGTGCACACCCTAATTCAATAGGCTGCGCACGCCTGTGATCCTTTCTAAGTCCCCCCATTTTAGCCATGGACTCAGCCCTGGGGTGAAATGCTAGTCCGCTCCTGGCCTCTGGGGGTGCTATCCTGCCTTTGGGATGTCAGAGGGGTGCTACGTAAATGCAGTATTTTTTTTTTTTTGCCCATGTGAATGAGCCCTTAAAATGCAAGTAATGCCGTTTATAAATAAGTTACATTTCTACATCATAAAAAGAAACATTTATTAAAAGTATCTTTAAGTTTTTTAATTATTTTACATCAATAACAAAACAAATGACTACTCGGCGTTGCAAAAAAGTCATGTGTAATGCTGGGAATTGCCGATGATGCCGTTAAATTAAAATTCAATTAAAATTCAACTCGATTTAAGAGTTGAACTTTTTATAACCGCCACAAAAAAAAAATGTGCCACACACAGATAATTACCTGCAGTGATCATTTTTTGAAATAAAAGAGAAGTAAATTGCTACTCAGCAAAGTGGCACAATGAGATGATGCTGACATGTCACTCAAGAGTCGTCGCACAAAGCCGTCTCTCCGGGGTCAACACACCAATTATTTTATTAAAATGCAGGAGCTGTTGCCGGGGTCAAGGCAAAATTGCGAGAAGGTAAGGCGCGTCAGGAGCTCAATCACCCCTTATTGTATTTATTGTGTAATTATTACAGAATAATGCCAGTGATTATCTCATTACTCGAGAAAGCAGCTGGCGATGTATTGTGCGTTCAGTGGAAGGATCACCGTGTATTTATGTATCGATTCAGTGCCATCCTTTTTTTACCAATCGCCATGACACTCTAAATTTGTGACTCTGATGATGTAAGGGATAACTGTACTGTTAAACACATTCATTCTTTTAATACAATGCCTTGAAAAAGTATTCACACCCCTTGAAATTGTCCACATTTTGTCATGTTACAACCAAAAACGCAAATGTATTTATTGGGATTTTATGTGATAGACCAACACAAAGTGGCACATAATTGGGAAGTGAAAGGAAAATTATAAATGTTTTTTTAAAATGTTTTACAAATGAATCTGTGAAAAGTGTGGTGTACATTTGTATGGCGCCCCCCTGAGTCAATCGCCTTTCAGTGCAATTACAGCTGCAAGTCTTTTTGGGGATGTCTCTACCAGCTTTGCACATCTAGAAAGGGAAAAAATTTTCCCATTCTTCCTTGCAAAATAGCTCAAGCTCTGTCAGATTGGATGGAGAGCGTCTGTGAACAGCAATTTTCAAGTCTTGCCACAGATTCTCAATTGGATTTAGGTCTGGACTGGGCCATTCTAAGCCCTTGTACACACGGTCGGACATTCCGACCACAAAATCAGTCTGATTTTTTCTGACGGATTTTGTCCGAAACTGGTGTTGCATACACATGGTCGGAAAAAGTTGTCGGAAAAAACGATCGTTCGGAACGTGATGATGTTCGTTTGTTATGACGGGACTACGCTCAGGCTAGCAGCCAATAGCTTTGGTCTCGTAATTTGATCTGAGCATGTGTGGCCCTTTGTCCGATCGGAATTCTCGACAAAGTTCGATCGAATCATGTTGTCGGAAAATGTTATATCCAGCTCTCAAACTTTGTTGGTCGGACATTGCGACTAAAAAAGTCAGATGGAGCCCACTATTTCCCTGTGTGAATTGTGCTTTTTAAAATGCTTGCATTCCCGCTTAAGGATGTGTGAACAGGACCATAGATGTGCATTCCTGCTGGCCATCGGTTACTGCAGACTTTAGCTGTGCAATCTACTGCTCAGTTGCTTGATTACATCGTAACTGAGTGTAATCACCTTCATTGTGTGGCCACTTTTCATGTTTAGAGAGCTTCGAATAAATCGTTTTTCTCCCGATGCTAGAGTCACCATCCAAAGATTTGTATATCGATATCATATCTCTTCTTTAAAGCGGGAGTCCGCCGGGACTCCGCGTTTTTTTTTTTTTTTTAAAAGCCAGCAGCTACAAATACTGCAGCTGCTGACTTTTAAATAGTGACACTTACCTGTCCAGCGCGCCCGCGATGTCGGCACCCGAAGCCGATCTCTAGATCGGTACTCGGGTGCTGCCGCCGCCATCTTGGGTATGGGAATCAGGAAATGGAGCCTTTCGGCTTCATTTCCCGGTTCCCTACTGCGCATGCGCGAGTAGCGCTGCGCAATAAGGACGGTCCCCGCTGCCTCTGGGATCTGTGTGTTTCCCAGCAGGCAGCGGGGCACTTGCGGAAGGGGGCAGGCACTTGCGGAAAGGGGCGTAATCTACGCCCCTTTCCGCAGAGAGCTATCCCGGAAGTGGGTGCAGTTACCTGGATTATCCAGGTAACTGCACCCCCCTCCCCCCTGAAAGGTGCCAATTGTGGCGCCGGAGGGGGGGAGGATTCCGATGAGCGGAAGGTCCATTTTAGGGTGGACCTCCGCTTTAACGTCTCTTCTCCAGGAAGAATATATTTAACCACTTGCCACCTGCCGGCTATCATTTAACAACCAGGCGGCATGGCTCTCATTCTGGGTGGGCGTCATATGATGTCCGTCAATTTAAACAGGGAATGCGAGCGATCGTGTGCGTGCATCCCTGTTCCTTCAGTGGCGGCATGTCACGGAGACACCACTCGCCCCCAAGGGTGGTATACAGCCATTGGGCATGCCATGGCTATTTACCACATGATCGGCCCCACTTTTCAAGGCGCATGTGCACGATCGCGAGCGCGCTGCATGTACACATTGGTGGCAGCGTGTTCCCGGGAACACTGCTTGTCACCGACACTGGTAAACAGCCATTGGCCAATGTAAACATAGAGTGGTAACGAGATGTTACTGGGTTCTCCTTCTCGCACACTGATCCTCCATTTGAGTACCTGAGTACCTGTCACAGTCCATCTGAGTACCCGAGTACCTGTCACAGTTCATCTGAGTACCCGAGTACCTGTCACAGTTCATCTGAGTACCCGAGTACCTGTCACAGTTCATCTGAGTACCCGAGTACCTGTCACAGTTCATCTAAGTACCCGAGTACCTGTCATAGTCCATCTGAGTACCTGAGTACCTGTCACAGTCCATCTGAGTACCCGAGTACCTGTCACAGTTCATCTGAGTACCCGAGTACCTGTCACAGTCCATCTAAGTACCCGAGTACCTGTCATAGTCCATATGAGTACCTGAGTACCTGTCACAGTCCATCTAAGTACCCAAGTACCTGTCATAGTCCATCTGAGTACCTGAGTACCTGTTACAGTCCATCTGAGTACCCGAGTACCTGTCACAGTTCATCTGAGTACCCGAGTACCTGTCACAGTCCATCTAAGTACCCGAGTACCTGTCATAGTCCATATGAGTACCTGAGTACCTGTCACAGTCCATATGAGTACCTATCATGATCCATATGAGTACCAGAGTACCCGAGTACCTGTCACAGTCCATATGAGTACCTGTCACAGTTCATATGAGTACCGAGTACCTGAGTACCTGTCACTGCCCTTCAGAGTACCCAAATACCAGACACCAGGCCATCAGAGTACCCGAGTACCTGTCACCAGGCCATCAGAGTACCCAAGTACCTGTTACCAGCCCATCAGAGTACCCGAGTACCTATCTGCAGCCCATCAGTTTACCCGAGTACCTATTTGCAGCCCATGCCTCATCGAATATACGTTGAGGTGTTTGCTTTCCAAAATGGGGTAATTTTGTGGGTAATTCCACTGTCCTGGTGCTCAAGGACCTTTAAAAGTAAGATAGGTAGGAATGAAATGAGATTTGTAATTTATGAACACCTGAAGGTACTACTTCAGTGTTGGGCCTCTGTATGGGGTCATTTTGTGGGTAATTCCCCAGTCCTGGTTCTCCAGGGCCTTCAAAAGTGTAATAGGTGCTCGTAGAAAGCCTGAAGGTGCTACTTCAATGTTGATCCTTTGTATGTGGCCAGGCTGTATAAAAGTCTCACACATGTGTCACACATGTGGTATCGCCATACTCAGGAAGAGTAGCAGAATGTATTTTGGGGTGTAATTTGTTGTATGCATATGCTGTGTGTGAGAAATAACCTGATAATATGACAATTTTGTAAAAAAAAAAACCTTCATTTGCAAAGAATTGTGGGAAAAAATTACAACTTAAAAAAACTTACCATGCTACTTACTTAATACCTTAGAATGTCTACGTTCTAAAAAGGGGTAATTTAGGGGGTATTTGTACTTTCCTGACTTGTTAGTGTCTCAAGAAATGAGATACACCTGATGTACTGAAGGCCTGATCAGATGTGATCAATTTTTAGTGATTGGCACCATAGTTTGTAGACTCTATAACTTTCACAAAGACCAAATAATATACACTAATTTGGGTTATTTTTTACCAAAGATATGTAGCAGTATACATTTTGGGCAACATTTATGAAGAAAAATTACTAATTAGCAAAAATCTCGTGACAGAAACAAAGAATAAAGCATTTTGTTCACAAAATTTACAGTCTTTTTTTATTTATAGCACAAAAAGTAAAAAACCCACTGGTGATTAAATAACACCAAAAGAAAGCTCTATTTATGTGAAAAAAAAGAACGCAAATTTCATATGGGTACAGTGTTGCATGATTGAGTAATTGTCATTCAAAATGTGAGAGCGCTGAAAGCTGAAAATTGGTCTGGGCAGGAAGGGGGTGTAAGTGCCTTGTATTGAGGTGGTTAATGTTTGTCATCTTTAAATAAAAAAATAAAAAATTAGGACCTTTAGCCCCCTTACTGGCTTTGTTGCATTTCTCTAAACTCCAGTGGCAGCTGGTGCTCAAAATTTTTGTGGGGACACAAACAAACTGAAAAATACTGCAAAAAACAACCCCATCATATGCAGCCACTTGTGCCCATCATATGCAGCCACTTGTGCTCATCATATGCAGCCACTTGTGCCCATCATATGCAGCCACTTGTGCCCATCATTTGCAGCCACTTGTGCACTCATATGCAGCCACTTGTGCCCTCATATGCAGCCACTTGTGCCCATCATATGCAGCCACTTGTGCCCATCATTTGCAGCCACTTGTGCCCATCATTTGCAGCCACTTGTGCCCTCATATGCAGCCACTTGTGCCCTCATATGCAGCCACTTGTGCCCATCATATGCAGCCACTTGTGCCCATCATTTGCAGCCACTTGTGCCCTCATATGCAGCCACTTGTGCCCTCATATGCAGCCACTTGTGCCCATCATTTGCAGCCACTTGTGCCCATCATTTGCAGCCACTTGTGCCCATCATTTGCAGCCACTTGTGCCCTCATATGCAGCCACTTGTGCCCTCATATGCAGCCACTTGTGCCCATCATATGCAGCCACTTGTGCCCATCATTTGCAGCCACTTGTGCCCTCATATGCAGCCACTTGTGCCCTCATATGCAGCCACTTGTGCCCATCATTTGCAGCCACTTGTGCCCTCATATGCAGCCACTTGTGCTCTCATATGCAGCCACTTGTGCCCTCATATGCAGCCACTTGTGCCCATCATATGCAGCCACTTGTGCCCATCATTTGCAGCCACTTGTGCCCATCATTTGCAGCCACTTGTGCCCTCATATGCAGCCACTTGTGCCCTCATATGCAGCCACTTGTGCCCATCAAATGCAGCCACTTGTGCCCCATCAAATGCCGCCACTTCTGCCCATCAAATGCCACCACCAATGTATCAAATGCCGCCATCAAATTCCACCACTTGTGTCCATCATATGCCGCCACTGTGACCCCTTGCCCGCTGTCTGCCTGGCACTTACTCCATCTAAGTGGCCGGTCAGGCAGCAGGTGACGGTGGCAAGCTGTGGGACGGATTCTGTGTTCTCCATGCTTCCCCCTCCTCTGTTTTTCCGTTCTGCTAAGCATTCAATCGGAGCGCCTGTGCCTTCAGCCAATCAGGTAACGGGTATTAGACCTGCGCTACCTGATTGGCGAAGAGGCGGTTCAGTGTTAGAAAAACAAATATTAATTTGCTTTTCTAACACATCTGGGTGGTCTGCGAGCACAATGCTCCACCTTTTTTGAAGCCTAGTATAGCCTATGACACTAATCAGGTGCTTCAAAAAAAACACCGCTGTCGCTGGAATTCAGGCACCCGGTGTCCAAAAAGGGGCCGGACACCTGAATGGGGGGGGGGGGGGGCAGCCATGGATAGGTTCATGCTATCCATTATTCATAGAGGGGTGACTGGAGAGAGGGGGCGGCATCCGTGCACCCTTAATAGACGGGCTGCCCCCTGCTGAATTCTCTCCTGTTCAGGGACACCCTTTTTGAGGATCAGTGACCAGAACTGGATGTCATACTGAAGATGCGTCCAAAACAGAGTTTTGTAAAGTGATAGAATTATAGTTTTCTCTCTTGTGCAAATATCCTTTTTTTTAAATGGTCAGGTGGCCTTGCTCACTGCAGCTTGACATTGCATGCTATTGCTCAGCCTGTGCTCTACTAGGACTCCCAGTCCCAGATCTTTTTCTATCCTTGACTCCCCTTTAGTTAACAACTTGCATTCAGATTTTTATCTCCCAAGGACATTACTTTACATTTTTCAATATTAAACTTTATCTGCCATGTAGTTGCCCACCCTACTATTTTAACTGGGTCTTTTTTTATAAGGTTGTTATATCCTGTTGTTAAGTTATTACCATGCATAGCTTTATATTGTCGGCAAACATTGAGCAATCTTTCCAACCTCTATATCGTTTATTAACAAATTAAAGAGAATTGGTCCCATAACAGAGCCCTAGGGCACCCCACTTACAACTCCAAACCAGAAAATATCCAATTAATCACTAATCTCTGGATGTGCTCCTGAAACCATTTTTTTATCCAGGCGTACAAATTCCTTGATGCCGATAGAGCATGATTTGTAGATTAAAGGGCAAGTTCACCTTTACAGAAAATCTGTAAATCCTCTTTGAGGACTCTTGGGTGTAATCCATCTGTGTCATTTATTCAGAAGTTTTTTCTAGTAGTTTTTGAACACTGGTATCTGTCAGCCACAGTGGTACATTCAATACAGTGTTATTAACATTACTGTCTTGTTTATTAGACCCTGTTCTTTTCCTGAAGAGCACCCGCTATGTGTTTTTTTCAAAGTTAAAGTCATGCCTGAAGTGCAGTTTGGTTTGGGTACAATTGTCTAAATTTAGACTTCGGAATCAGTCTGACTGGACTGTAACATGTTCAGCCTGGCCACAGGGGGCACTGTCTCTTCTGGCAGGCATGGAACTATGGTCTGGTTAGGTGCTTAAGTTACTCTCTCTCGGAGCCCGCCCAGAGGGAGCAGCGCTCTCGCTGTGCTTTCTGGGAGAGGGTATTTAAGATGCGGACATCACGTGGTTCGGGGTTTCCGGTCCAGAATGATGTACTGACTTCATGGTCCTGGTCCTCCTGACCAGCCCCCAGGAAGGCTATGGCCTGGGGTGCGGATTCACCCGATGTTGATGTCTCGGGGTTGGCTAGCCCAAGGCAAGGAAACTAAAGAAGGATTCTGAGGTGGTTGGGTGCCGTCTCCGGTTTGGGAGAGACCCAGTGACTTCAAGCATTCCAGGGGAGGACTCTTCAGAAGAAGACCACGTACGGGTTGGTTTCTTAGTAAGAGCCTGGAAGGGCTGAAGTACCCAGGAGAGAATCCGGTCTTGTGGATATCGCCAAGCTGGCTGAAAGATCCAGGTATATTACGAGTGTTCTTCAAGTTTAGTTCCCTACGTGTTCTACAACAACGTCTGTGGCAGAGACTTGTTCCTGAGTAAGCAGCTTGTTGGCTGCTGGGCCTTGTGAGAGAAGGACTGTCCAACCTGAGTGATCATCCAGTTGTGAATGGCTATTCTCTGGATGCAGTCAAAGTAAGCAAGTTCTTCAACATTTTGACATTGACACTAAGAGTACCTGAACTTCCTTTCCAACCCTCTGATCCCAATTTAAGAGACTGTTCAATTGTCTAAGTTTTGCAAATAAAATCCATTCAAGTGGATCTGTTGTCAGTCTCTTAAGTTACTGGGCCATTTACCATGGGACACCCCTAGACGTGCAATGAGGAAGACAGAAGGTAACGGTAAGAACAAATCTAAAAAGCAGCTCCTTCAGGGGTTACTGTTACACTAGATTGTAAGCTCTATTGAATTGTATTGTAACTGTACTGTTTGCCCTAACATTGTAAAGTGCTGTGCAAACTGTTGGCACTCCATAAATCCTGTATTATAATAATATTAATAGTAATAATATAAATTAAAGCAGCCTTTAGACCCCTTTCACACCACACCGCCGATAGCGTGAGCGGAAAAACGCCGCTATTTTTAGCGGCGTTTTACCGCCGGATTTGCGGCCCATTTCGTCCGCTAGCATGCTTTTACCCCCCGCTAGCGGTCGCAAAAGGGTTAAAACCGCCGGAAATACGCCGCAATAGCGGCGTTTAGCCGGCGGTATTTCAGCACTGCCCCATTGATTTCAATGGGGAGCAGCGGTGGAGGAGCGGTAAACACACCGCTCCTTCACCGCTCCAAAGAAGCTGCTGGCAGGACTTTTTTCTGACGTCCTGCCAGCGCACCGCTGCAGTGTGAAAGCCCGAGGGCTTTCACACTACAGACAATGGTGCAGCTTCTTTAGAGCGTTTTGCAGGCGCTATTTCTAACGCTATAGCGCCTGCAAAATGCCCTGGTGTGAAAGGGGTCTTACTCAAAAGTGAAAGTACTGCTCATTCTCCTCCTCACCCTCACCCCTAATACATTTGAGCAGTTGTTTTTTTCAGGAAACAGGCACCTTTTTTGACAGACACCCGCTTCTCACTTGGGACACCAATATTTGTAGTTGCTGAATTATTTTTATTTTTTTAAAGACTTAAAGAGGAGGGCCGGTTATACAAAAAAAAAAAAAAAAAAGTCAGCAGCTGCAAACACTGCAGCTGCTGACTTAATCAACACACTCACCTGTCCAGGGTGCCCGCGATGTCGGCCGCCCGAGGCCGACCCGTCCCTCGGCTCTCGGGTCCCGGTGCTGCCATTCCTTGTAAGGGAAACAGGCAGTGGAGTCTTACGGCTTCACTGCCCGTTTCCTACTGCGCATGCGCGAGTCCCGCAGCTACTGCGCATGCGCGAGTCCCGCAGCGCTTTCTGAATGGGACGCGCTGTGTTCTGGAACACACAGTTCCCAGAACACAGCGCGACTCATTACCCAGAAGACGCCGCGACAAAGACAGAAGACAGAAGATCTCCGCGGAGGAGAAAGAGGAAGATTAGGAGAAAGTGCCTAGCAACAGGCATTTCTGGTAAGTAAAAAAAAAATTTTTTTTCATTTTTTTTTTTTTTATATTTTTTTGTAATTTTTAATATTTTTTTTGTTTTCAGGGTGGCCCTCCACTTTAAGTTCCTCTTTAATACACTTTTTGAAGTATGGTTCTACCCGTCCAGGGAACGCCCGAACCCTAAGGTCCTGCCACGGACAGACCTTAGGTGGCGTTGTTTCGTCCCCAGTTATCCAGAAGGATAAGTCCCTGGTTTTCGGTTACCGTTTATTGGGCTGAGTCGTCCATCAAGATACAGGCTCTAATCGACTCTGGGGCTGCAGGCCTGTTCATTGATGCTGCCTTTGTATTGAAGCACTCAATTTCGCTGCAGCTGCCACTCCACTTGCCATTGAGGCTCTTGATGGGAGACCTCTACAGCCTGCTCATGTGACTCATGAGACTGTTCCATTGTCCATGGCTGTAGGGGCTCTTCACCATAAGATAATGCAATTCCAATTATTTCCTCACTTAAGTTTCTGCTGGTTATTGGTTATCCTTGATTACAGAGGCACAACCCCTCTATTGATTCGCTCCATGCTGAGGTTCTCTCCTAGTCACCACAATGCAGTAAGACATGCTTCCAGAAGGTTGCCAAGGTCCTGTGCACCTCTTCACACTCCTCCCTGCTGGAGGAGCACCGCGATTTTAGCGATGTCTTTGACAAAGTTCAAGCCGGTAATTTGCCTCCACGCCGGTCGTATGCCATGGCAAACTGATCCATGCGGTGATCCTGCTCATCCAATCTGGAAAAAATATTACCAACCAGTGGATTGACTGCATGTTCTGAATTCATGGCCTTCACCTGTCAGAAACCATGAATCAGACTGAGACAGAAGTACAGTTAAATCACACTTGTTCAATAATAATAAGGTAAACAGAGTAAATGTAAACAAAACATAGCCAGAGTTCAGGAACCAGAAACGGATAGTCAGACAAGCCAAACCGTCAGGGAGCCAGAGATGAGTGTTGTAGAACAGCAAGCAGGATCTGGAGCCAGAAGGAATGTCAGCCAAGCAAGTCTTTAACAGCAACACAGGCGAGCGTCTCTAGAGATGTGACCAAGGCGAAGGCAGAGATCAACTGGACTGGACGGCTTAAGTAGGCAGGACTGATGAGCAGGATATCATCAACAGGTGAGTCACTGTGGAGAGATGGGAGCTGGCAACTCGCCAACAGCGGTCAGCTTAGAGAAGGAAGGGCTGAGCCCAGCCCTGACACTTATGTGGTTATGCTTATTGCTTTCTGGTTATGCATACTAAATGTCCATTATATGTTTTATATTTTGGAATACTTATGTGTATATAACCAGTCGCTATTTACTGAGACTAATTATCTTCCACTGTTATTTTATGTATAATCCTTTGCAATATTAAATATCTACTATATACCCATTGGTTCGCTCATTTAGTTGTCTACTTCATATAAAGTCCCAATTATTTCCCCCCTTTTTTTCATTATACACTGAATATTTAGTCTACACTAAATGCAGAGTGTGTATATATATATATATATATATATATATATATATATATATATATATATATAATCAAATACACTGCCACTAACTAGCCTGTTTGCCTAATCTAGCTCAAACTATCTCTGTCCCCCTGAGCCACGATTGACCAAAGGCACCCTGCCTTTGGCCAATTATGGCTCTATCAGCAGAGCGTGCTGTGATTGGCCAAAGCATACAGGTCAGGTGCATGCTTTGGTCAATCATCATAAAGCAATGCACTACGATCTCGCAGTGCATTATGGGGCGTTCCACTGCGCTCTAATTTCCAGCGCACACCCCATAATATTCGCTGTTCGGCCAACGGGCGAACACACGATGTTCGAGTCGAACTTACGTTCGATCTGAAAATCAAGCTCATCCCTAGTGGTTGATGGTACAGAAAGTATATTTCCAAACTTCCTTTTATATAAGTTTCACAATTACTCAAGATGTGCTGAAAATATATTGCAGACCCCCCTATACATCTCGCATGAAAATTTCCCTATTTTTGACACTTTATAAAACCTCCACCGCTACTTAATCATTAGACATGTTTAGAGAAATTACTGGAAGTCAATGACAACATTTCATTTATATCATTATAAATGATGGGAATACTCTGAGGATATTTCCAGACATGATTACGCTGCAAACCGCAAAGCAAATGAATTCTCATGATGTCTCGCTGTTATCATTGTCAGTGTAAGGAACATATTTTAACTCCTTGGCTGCCTAGAATTTGTTGCATGCATTAAGGCTACATACACCACTGGGTAGCCAATGATGTATGTAATATGTCACGACCATCAATGCAATTTAAGGCCTACGTTTAGCCCAAGAAAAATCAACACAAAGAAAATGACAATCAATCCAATGTGCCCCTTGTGCTGCTGGCTGTCAGATTGCTTGAAATCTTCCTCCCATCCTCCCCCAGACATTTCCATAATTCAGGGTCCCTCCTGTGATCTTGCCAGGCTTCTCTGCTTTAGAGTTTAGTAGGGAGATCATTTTAGTACGGCCCAGGGTCAGGTTTAGAGACCTGTAAATATAGCAGTGGAGAAACTCCCACTAACCAGCAGAATAGGTATACAAGCAGGTCACCTTGGCAGATGATACAGGCTCATCTGAGGTGCAGGGTCTAAGTACTGATCCGTATTTACCAGAGCTCCTGATGGTGGAGATGGGTTTTGCTGTGTGTTAGTACCAGGTCGGGGTCCTCAGGATCACCCCATTAGGTGGTGAGCAAGCTGGGGTCCAGTAGGAGATATAGCAGTTAGGGATCAAGCAGAAGCATAGTCAGTAAACAAACCAAAGGTCTGTAACAAGTGGTCGCAGGTTGGGATCAAGCAGAAATATAGTTGAGGAACAAGCCAAAGGTCGGTAACAAATGGTAGCGAAGATACGGCCGGCAGCAGAAAAAACTGGCGCAAAATATTGGCTGGAGAGGACACAATAATCTGGCAAACTGGAAGTGCAAAGGCATTGCTTTAATAGGAAGTTCATGGGAGGAGCGAAGGGTTCAAGACAAAAAGAACACATGTCAAGGTTGTCTTAAGACATGGGTGTGCACTTGTGGTCCGCAAAATCCTCTGATGTGGCCAAACGCCTCCTGCTCTGGGATGGCGGGTCGGCAAGCCCAGATTGCCATTTCCTGACCCGTCATCCCGAGCATCAGCGGGAAGATCTGAGCCAGTGCTAGAGGAAGCAGAGCCAATGCTTCCTGTAAAGCGCCGGCTTCTGTCTCAGGCAGAGTGAAACCAAATGTGCTCCTCCTGTGACAGTTCCTAGCGGGATACAGGAAGCATCGGCTCTGCTCTCTACTGCAGCCGCATACTTCCTCCAGTGCCGCTCCTGTCACACTGGTGGCAGGTATGGGGGATCAAGAATCAGCCAGCAGTACCCAGAAATACCAGTCAGCAGTACCCACCAGTACCCAGAAATACCAGTCAGCAGTACCCACCAGTACCCAGAAATACCAGCCAGCAGTACCCACCGGTACCCAGAAATACCAGCCAGCAGTACCCAAAAGTACCCACCAGTACCCAGAAGTACCACCCAGCAGTACACACCAGTACCCAGCGGTACCCAGACGTAACCAGCCAGCAGTACCAACAAGTACCCAGAAGTACCAGCCAGCAGTATCCACCAGTATCCAGAAGCACCACTCACCAGTACCCAGAAGTACCACCCACCAGTACCGAGAAGTACCAGCCACCAGTACCCAGATGTACCACCCAGCAGTACACACCAGTACCCAGAATTACCTGCCAAAAGTACCCACCAGTACCCAGAAGTACCAACCAGCAGTACCCAGAAGTACCAGCCAGCAGTACCCACCAGTACCAGTCAGAAGTACCAGCAAGCAGTACCCACCAGTACCCATAAGTACCAGCCAGCGGTACCCACCAGTACCAGCCAGCAGTGCCCACTAGTACCAGCCAGCAGTACCCACCAGTACCAACCAACAGTGCCCACCAGTACCCACCAATACCAGCCAACAGTACAAGCCAGCAGGACCCTGAAGGACAGCCAGCAGCTGCCACCAGCCATACCCACCTGGGAGACAGCAGCAGCCAGCAATACCGGCTGCAGGAATCCTGAGGAATAAGTGAAGATTGAGGTCAGTTAAGGTGCAGTGCATCAGTGTGAAAGCAGCCCTAAGCCTTGTACACACCATCAGATTTTCGGCAGGCAATTATTAGTAGGCTCCTTCAGACAATTGTCCAATTTTCCGCCAAACAAATGTTGGATGAGAGGATAGTTAATTTTCGGCGGACAACGGTCTGTTGTCAGATTTTCCTATTGTGTGTTCACAAGTCCAAAGTACAAGCTCGCATGCTCGGAATCAATGCTCACCAAACACAACATTAGCAGAAGGTGCCCAAAGGGTGGCGCTCAAGAGCTGAAATTCCACGTAGTACGTCACTACGTTAGTATTTGTTGGCCGACAACTGTGTGCCATTAGTATGCAAGACAAGTTCCTGGCACACACCCTTCGGACAAAAGTCTGATGCTCTGTTGACCTATAATCGGATCTTGTGTGTACGAGGCTTAAGGCTTCTTTCGCACGATCACCTCTATAGAGTGGCAGATTTAAACTGACCTGTTCCTTTTACACCTGCCTATCTCCAATCCGATCTGCTTAAAAAAACAGAAGTTAGTCCGTCCCCCTCTAGCTGGGCGGATCAGAGGGCCCATAGAGTAGAGCGGGCTGTGTCCCTGTCTGCTCTGCATATGCACAGTGGACACAGACCTATTATCTGCCCGCTCTTCTCATTGTGGCCCGCGACCAGCTGCCAAGTCGCTAAAGTGGCCCTCACACTTCAAGAGGTTGGGCACCCCTGTCTTAAGAGATCCGTCAGGGAGCTGTCCAGCATCTCATGTGTTTCAGCCACAAGATTTACCATCAGAGACAAAAGAGGACCTGGGTTCAGGTCCAGGTCTTGACACAGTGTCATGTTCACCGATTTCTGCGTAGCTGTGAACAAACCGAGTACTTAGTCCTTGGCATTTCCAGTTTCATGCTCATTGTAGCATCAGAAGCCAAGGAAGAAGGAGATCAAGATTACAGAGTATTCCATCTCCATTTGTGTCTTACAGGAGAAACATCAGGGGACTATTTAGATGTCTAATGCCACCATTCTCAACCAGGGTTTAGAACCCTATGGTTCTTTCAGCTATGGCTGATCGACCTCCCATTAATTGTACAGATCTAGGGCCATCACTAATATTGTGGAGCTTTTTTTTTCTTCTTCAACCAATTTTTATAAAATTTTGAATGTTGCAAAGTATGAAAAAGAAAGAGAGAAAAAAACTTCATAGCGATAGAACAGCAATCTACTCTAATGTAGTGCAAGCTGTGCTACACTAGCGCTGGGAATGTCTAGTACCAAAGATAAAAAAGTATTTAATATAAAAACATGAGATTTAAACACTCAGAAAGCAATTGGCCCAAAAAAGGAACAGAACTCAACGTTATTAAAAGGTTAGAATTGATGAGGTCCGCTCTTAGGTACCAATCAGTATACTGAAATGGTTTCATAAGAAGAGAAATTTCTGAAGTGGAAAGGGAGTGCGCCATGATTCGTTTCCACCTAGTAAAAAACTCTAAGCCCCTGTACACCCGGTCAGAGATTCTGCCAACCAAATCCGTCGGATTTTGTCCGAAACTGTTGCATACACACGGTGGGACTAAGTTGTCGAAAAATCCGATCTTTCAGAACGTGATGACGTAATTTCGTTACGATGGGACTACGTTCAGGCTAGTAGCCAATAGCTTTGATGTAGGAATTTGATCTGAGCATGCGTGGCACTTGGTCCGATCAAAATTATCTACACATGATCGGATTACGTCTGACCGGCCCAGTTGGTCAGGAAATATTTCCAACATGTTGGAAAATTGGATCCGACGGAGATTCGGACGGAATCAGTCCAATGCATACCACACACAGTCGGATTATCTGACGACACAGTCCGATAAGAGGCATTCCGACGGATTCTCCGACCGTGTGTACGCGGCATTAGTGGGCCCATCATTTTGTAGTTCTTCCAAGGGAAGGAGAGACTTCAGCTCTTTTTTGACTGCTGAGAAATGTGGCGCCTTGGTTGAAGTCTGTGCTTTAAGCAACACTCGTCGAGCTATGAGCAGGCAGATATGAATCCATTGAACGAGCCTCAGAGGTGTTGAAGATAAATCTTGGGTGGGCTGCCCATCATATCCAAACGGGCAAATTGTTGGATCCTTGGTGATTTGAATGTAAGTAATGACAAAAATATAAGAGAGTACCTGATCTCAATATGTGGAAATTAGATTGCACATCCAGAAGTGGTGATATAACGTAGGACAGTGGAGGCCACACCAAGAACAAACAGACTGTGAGGGGTTCATTCTGTCCATCCAAAATGGGAAGTAAGCTCTATGAATTTTTTTAAATTGTGTTGCCCTCCACATATCGCACACAATGATATTACGGGTCTCAAGATAACCCACCAGAAGTTTCTCCATAATACCATTGTCTAGAAGATATATAGACCAATTGTGGAGCTTTTAATTTGTCTCTAAAGCCGCGTACACACGGGCGGACTGTCTGGCCTACTTAGTCCGCCGAAACACATTTCAGCGGACAGTCCGCTCGTGTGTGGGCTTCAGCGGACTTTTTCAGCGTGCAGTCTGGCGGACTAAGTATTTCGGAATTTCCGTAATACTGTCCGTTGGACTCGCATTTCGGCGGACAATCCGCCCGTGTGTGTGCCAGTCCGCCGTACTTTTGAAATGAGCGGACTTTTCCCGCCCGGAGAAAAGTCCGCTCATTTCGAGCAGGTATCCATGTGACACCGCCCCATTGTCCCTATATAAGTGGCCGCGCAGTGCATCCCTGGCATTCCAGCCGGAGAGATCGTCGAGGCAACATCTCCTGGAGAAGAAGAAGAACGGAAGGCGACGGCGACGGCGGCGGCAGAAGAACCGAAGAGGGGGACAAGACCCCCGAAGTCGGGAGAAGAGGCCGGCGGCGAGGAAGAAAGCCGGCCTCCTCCGCTAGCAAAAGAGCTACAAGAAGATAGCGGAGGAGTCCGGCGAGAAGACCCCCGAAGATGGAAGACCCCCGGAGCTGTGCAATAAAGTTTATCTTGTGTGTTGTGTTTTTTTTGGTACTTTTATTTTACAGGTGAATGGGTAGGGGTACATTGTACCCCATACTCATTCACATAGGGTGGGGGGCCGGTATCCGGGGGCCCCCTTATTAAAGGGGGCTCCCGGATTCCGATAAGCCCCCCGCCCGCAGACCCCGACAACCAACGGCCAGGGTTGTCTGGAAGAGGCCCTTGTCCTCATCAACATGGGGACAAGGTGCTTTGGGGTGGGGGGGCCGCGCGGCCCCCCCTTCCCCAAGGCACCCCGCATGTTGAGGGCACGCGGCCTGGTACTGCTCGGGAGGGGGGGGCGCGCTCGCTCGCCCCCCTTTCCTTGCCGGCCGGGTAGCGTGCTCGGACAAGGGTCTGTTGTGGACTTTGGGGGGACCCCCACGCCGATTTTTTTCGGCGTTGGGGTTCCCCTTTAAGTCCATACCAGGCGGCGGGGCCAGCGACGTCTCCTTCGCGGGCCCCGCCTACCTGGAGACGCGCTCGAAATGAGCGGACTTTCCTCCGCGTGTGTGGGCGAGTCCGTTCATTTCAAAAGTAGGGCGGATAGTATGGCGGACTTAGTACGCCGTATTAGTCCGCTCAAAAAGTGGTGTGTGTGGTCAAGTCCGTTCAATCAAAAGTATGACGGACTGTCCGTTGGATTGTCTGACAGACTAAGTAGGCCAGACAGTCCGCCCCGTGTGTACGCGGCTTATGGGTGGAATTCTGACCATCAATGTAAAAGGCATTTTTTTTCAGTGACCCCCAAAGAATTGTGTTTAGCAGGAATTCCTCAAGAACTGAAATTTGTTTCAAAGGTGGAAAAAAGGTTGAGATAGGTGGACTATGGTCTTTGTAAAGTGGACATGACACCACATGTGCATTGTGGCACACATGAGCTTATCAGTCTTGTGAATAGTAAAGTTAAAAAAAATAAAAAAGTAGAGCTGAGGAGGAAAAATGTCACCCTAAACACAAGGAAATGATTGACACAAGTTAGGTCCATCAGGTATGGTGCAGAAGCGTTTTTCCTTCCCAATTTTTTCTAAAAAGTAGATCACAATTTTTGAGCTGTGGTGCTTTTGTATCATGCCCTGGCAGCATAGTGGGCGTTATGTCCTCCACGTGTACAGCCATGTGGTAGGGGAGCACCTGTACTTTTTAAACCATTCCTGCCCAGCATAGTTTGGTCCCTTTAAACTAACTGGGAAGCTACAGGAACAGGATCCTCTCCTGATTGCCAATACAGTGTGACACCTCCAGAAGGCTTCTGGACTGGACTAATCGTTGTCACCCAGTAGCCCATTCCATACCTTCCTCAGACCTGGAACCCAATAGTGGCGATGACACATTCATTAGTTGCAAACAGATGGAGAACATGAGAGATGTTGCCTAGTCAAGGTGCAACCCTCAAAGTAGTGGCAGAACTACCAGGGTTGCAAAGGTCATGACCAGGCCCTGGCATTCCTCCACCCCAAGATGGCAGGAAGGGGTCTGCTGCAGTACATGGGCTCAGTTCACACTGCTGCAACCCCAAAGTCATGCCACTTGCTTGTGATTTCCTTGCAACTTTTGTGATTTAACATTGGACTCTAAGGCACTTAAATCGCACCAAAATTGCAGAAAAGTCATGCAGGAAACGTTTTTGTTGCTGCTGCAGCTTGAGCCACGTTGATTAAGATGGCACCCATTGAAATTAATGTGTTTTGACTTATCATGCAAATTTATGGGGGAGATTTACTAAAACAGGTGCACGCACCTGTGCATAGTTACCAATCAGCTTCAAATTTCAGCTTGTTCAATTAAAGCGTTCTGCTTAAAAAAATAAATAAAATAAAAGTCAGCAGCTACAAATACTGCAGCTGCTGACTTTTAATAATCGGACATTTACCTGTCCCAGGGTCATGCAATGCGGGGGAACGAAGCCCCACTCGTCTCCCCCTCCTCTCTGCGGCTCCGCCATTGTAACTGTGGGCGCCCAGCTGTGGCTTCACCCGCTACGAATGCTGAAGCCGCGTGCCATGACTGGCAATCATCTGGAACCTGTGACATGTCCCAGATGATTGCCGAGAGGGAGAGGGGAGAGGTGATCTCCCTTCTGGTGCCGCGGTGCTCCGGGAGGAAGTGAGAGCTGGAACCCTAAAATGAGGGTTTCCATTCCCCCCACCCAAAAAAATGGGGGGGGGGGTCACCTACCTTAAAGCGGAAGTTCCATTTTTGGGTGGAACTCTGCTTTAAGCTTTGAAAATAAAACCTAGAAGCTATTGGTTACTATGCACAGCTGCACCACATTCTGTGTGCCAGTTTTAGTAAATCTCCCCCTATGTATCTGAAGTTGTGTGATAAGTTGCAGCAGTGGGAACTGGGGCTTATAAAGGGCCTAGCGATGGGAGTAAAGGGGATCAGTGGGAAGAGCCCCAGGACTAGAGAGGAGGGCCCAGGGCTCAGAGGGAAGGGTCCTGAGACCATACATTCCAACTTTTTGAGATGGGACTGAGGGACACCTATTAGCAAAAGTATGTAGCCATAGGACACCCCCTGTCACGCCTTAAAGGTGCATTACACATAAAAAAAATTTGTTAAACCCGCAAGTGCTTTTTTTTTCACCACTATTATTCCCTAGCAACAATTTAGAAAATTAATCAAAGGTTTAGCACTGGGAAACACTTTTTGAAAGATAAATAGTACATTTTATATACGACTATATAGATCAGACCAAAATGAGGGGCAAATGAGGAGGAAAGAGGGGCAGAGGGACTGTGTTCCAAATTAAGTACAGTCCCTCAAAATCAGGGACAGGGAGCTTTGCCTGAGACCAAAGGAAAGGGCCCCAGAGGTCGGGGGGGGGGGGGGGCTTTCATGATTTTCTGGCACCAGGGCCCTGAAGGTTCTAGTTATGGCTCTGCCACGAAGGGTCTTAAAAATCAATTATACGGTGCTGTTAAGAGTCCATGAAGCAAAACCACATTTGTTGGAAGGAATCAGGGGCGGCCCGTGCATTGTGGGTGCAAGGGCGCCACTCCCCTAATCCCTGCCGCCACCTCCCAAACCATGCACCGGGCCCCTTTCAGGAGGCCGAATGCATGGACTCCTATGGTAGCGTGGGTGTTGGTGTTTTTTTTTAAGCACCTGATTAGAGCCTGAGGCTCTAATAGGCTTAAAAAAAGGGTGGGTTCAGGGCGAAAAGAGTGCGCCCTGATCCCACCATGTTTTGTGACCATAGCAAATACATTTTCACTATTTTTACACCACAGTGCCTCCCCGCCAATCAGGAGGCAGGTCAGTGAGACCTGTTTCCCAACTGGTCAAAGCGCTGGGCATCCTTTTGGCTTTTCACAGTGGCTGCATATGATGGGCCCGCACAGAGGCTGCATATGACGGGCACAGAGGCTGCATATGATGGACACAGAGGCTGCATATGATGGGCACAGGCTGCATATGATGGGCACAGAAGTTGCATATGATGGGCACAGAGGCTGCATATGATGGGCACAGAGGCTGCATATGATGGTCAGAAGCTGCATATGATGGGCACAGAGGCTGCATATGTTGGGCACAGGCTGAATACGATGGGCACAGAAGCTTCATATGATGGGCACAGAGGCTGCATATGTTGGGCAGAGGCTGCATAAGATGGGCACAGGCTGCATATGATGGACACATGCTGCATATGACTGGTACAGGCTGCATATGATGGGCAGAAGCTGCATATGACGGGCACAGGCTGCATATGATGGGTGCAGAAGTTGCAAATTATGGGCACAGGCTGCATATGGGGACAGAGGCTGTATGATAGACACAGGCTGCATATGATGGACACAGGCTGCATATGATGGGCACAGAGGCTGTATATGATGGGCACAGGCTGCATATGATATGATGGGCACAGAAGCTGCATATGATGGGCACAGAGGCTGTATATGTTGGGCACATGCTGCATAATATGGGCACAGGCTGCATATGATGGGCACAGGCTGCGTATCACGGGCACAAGCTGCAAATTACGGGCACAGACTGCATGAGATGGGCACAGAGGCTGCATATGATGGGCACAGAGGCTGTGTGATGGGCACAGGCTGCATATGATGGGCACAGAGGCTGTATGATGGGCACAGGCTGCATACAATGGGCACAGATCTGTATGATGTGCACAGGCTGCATATGATGGGCACAGAGGCTGCAATTGATGGCACAGTGGCTGCATTTTATGAGGCACAGAGACTGCATATGATGGGCATAGAGAGGCTGCAATTGAGGGGTTTTTTTTCAGAATTTTTCAGTTTGCTTGCGGTCCCCAGAGAGCCTCCCCCTTACATCGGGGGGGGGGGGGGGAGCTGAAGTATCCGGCCATTAAAATGCCCAGCAGATTGGTATAGAAGTGGAGGTCAGGACAATGATTAAATAGTTGGAACTGCTGAATATAGATAAGAACTTGTACCTGATAACATTAACTAGTCATGTTTCTCCCCCGGCCACCAGCTGAGCAAATGGATATCACACAATTTTAAATGTACATGTTTACTTATTACCTTGATGCAGTTTTATGGATTGTAGTTATTAAAAAAAATTGTATAGCTGTTGATCTAAAACTGAATGTAAATTCATTTTATGCAAATTGGGCAAAATAGAATGTTCTTCGACAATATTCTCTGTAAGTCTAAAGTTATATTATTGGGGAAAAAAGTGGGACTAGGGAAAATACCACATTACGGCCACTAGATGGCGCTGAGGAGCATGCTTATTTCTTATAATACTGAACACCATCTAGTGCCCATGATGCTTAATTTTCCCCATTCATGTTGTATTTTCAATTACTATTATTTAAACTGTAGGGAATATAGACTATATATACACTCACCGGCCACTTTATTAGGTACACCTGTTCAATTGCTTGGTAACACAAATTGCTTATCAGCCAATCAATGCATTTAGGCATCAAAACGTAGTGAAGACGACTTGCTGAAGTTCAAATTGAGCATCAGAATGGGGAAGAAAGGGGATTTAAGTGACTTTGAACGTGTCATGGTTGTTGGTGCCAGACGGGCTGGTCCAAAAATTTAAAAAACTGCTGATCTACTGGGATTTTCATGCACAACCATCTCTCGGTGGTTGTGCATGAAACCGCTCCACTTCATAGCGAGCAAGTTATTACACCGCAAGCAGGCTCTCTCCCCCAGCCTAAGACGGGAATCTACAAGCCGCTGGGGAAAGCCCCGGCGATTAGGTCGCACGGTGCCACATGCTCCAATCTGCTGATCAAACAAGTGACTAAACAGTGGCACGCTCGTGTAATTGTCCACATATAAATGGTACCCCTTTCCGAATAAGGGTGACACCATGTCCCACACTATCTTGCCAGCGCTTCCTATGTAGCCAGGGCAGTTCTCCGGCTCTATGTGACCATCTTTACCCTCATAAACCATAAAACTACATGTATAGCCTGTGGCCCTGTCACAGAGCTTATACACCTTGACCCCGTATCTGGAACGCTTGTTGGGAACGTATTGTTTGAATGACAAGCGACCAGAAAACGTAATCAGGGACTCATCAATGCAGACAACTTGATGGGGAGTAAACAAGTCTGCAAAACGTTGGTTGAAATGGTTTATGAGGGGCCGAATTTTGTAGAGCCGATCGTATGCAGGGTCTCCACGAGGATGACAGAGTTCATTGTCGCTGAAGTGCATGAACCGCAAGATCTGCTCGTATCGTGCCCTGGACATGGAAGCAGAGAACACGCGCATATGGTGAAATGGGGTTAGTGGACCAATATGACCGCAACTCACTCTTTTTGGTTATGCCCATGTTGAGGGAAAGGCCCAGAAAGATCTTAAATTCGGAAACCATAATTGGTTTCCAATGTCTGGCAAGGGCGTACAAATTGGTTTGGTCCACAATAGATCTATAGAGATCTTTGGTGAAAAACAGTGAGTAAAAATCAAGTGGCGTAAAATCAACTGTTTCCACGTTAATGCCAGGTTGGCCAGTGAATGGGGGAAGTACGGGTTCTGCAGAAGTGGTGGGCACCCAATCAGGATTGGCGAATTCTGCAGGAAGGGAACTATGGGCACGACGGGCCTGTCTTTGTCTTCTTCTTGGTGGCAGCGGGACACTACTTGTGCTTGCCACCTCGAACTGCACTTATGGGACTCGCCACGTCACCACGCGTTACTGCAGTGCTGGATGTACGTCCAGGGTGTACTAGGCCGCTGGTGCTTGCCAGTTCACCAGAAGGATGAGCGGCTCTAGTACGTCTCTGCTCCATACGAGTGACTTGCGGTTCTTGCACCTCAACAACAGAAGAAGTTCGGGATCGGGTACGCCTGCCCTTAACAGGGACCTCATCTCCGTCGTCAGAGCTATCTGTCATGGAGCCGCTGTCCTCTACAGGATCGTATTCTGAGCCTGAATCTGACAGATGAGTGACATCCTCTTCACTATCTGTCATGCTCAGAAACGTGTAGGCCTCTTCACTAGTGTACCTTCGCTTTGCCATTTTGGGCTCTAAATTTAGTGGTACACTAGTGAGACTAAAAAAAAACTGTTAGCGATCGCAGGGATCAGGCCTGACTCTATGTGTGTTGTGTTTTGTAAGTGACAGTGATCGATCGATACTGCACTTGGGTGGGCTGGGCGGAGGGGCTAAACGCAGGTGCTAGCAGGTATCTGGGCTGATCCCGCTAAGGCTGCGTACACACGCGGGGACTGTCTGCCGAAACTAAGTTCGTCAAACAGTCCGCTCAAACTTTTGAATGAACGAACACGCCCACACACGGCACTTTTTGAGCGGACAAATACGGCAAACTTTGTTCGTCGTACTAAGTCCGCCCACACACGAGGCAACAGTCCGCTCATTTCGAGCGCGTGTGCAGGTAGGCGGGGCCCGCGACGGAGACGTCGCGGGCTCCGCCGCCTGGAATGTACTTAAAGGGGAACCCCAACGCCGAAAAAAATCGGCGTGGGGGTCCCCCAAAGTCCACAACAGACCCTTGTCCGAGCATGCTACCCGGCCGGCCAGGAAAGGGGGGCGAGCGAGCGCGCCCCCCCTCCCGAGCCGTACCAGGCCGCGTGCCCTCAACATGCGGGGTGCCTTGGGGAAGGGGGGGGCCGCGCGGCCCCCCCACCCCAAAGCACCTTGTCCCCATGTTGATGAGGACAAGGGCCTCTTCCCGACAACCCTGGCCGTTGCTTGTCGGGGTCTGCGGGCGGGGGGCTTATCGGAATCCGGGAGCCCCCTTTAATAAGGGGGCCCCCGGATACCGGCCCCCCACCCTATGTGAATGAGTATGGGGTACAATGTACCCCTACCCATTCACCTGTAAAATAAAAGTACCCAAAAAAAAAACACAACACACGAGATAAAATATTTTATTGCACAGCTCCGGGGGTCTTCCGTCTTCGGGGGTCTTCTCGCCGGACTCCTCCGCTATCTTCTTGTAGCTCTTTTGCTAGCGGAGGAGTCCGGCTTTCTTTCTCCCCGCCGCCGGCCTCTTCTCCCGACTTCGGGGGTCTTGTCCCCCTCTTCGGTTCTTCTGCCGGGCCACCGCGCCTTCTTATAGCTCTTTTACAGGCGGTGGCCCGGTCTTCTGTCGCCGCCGCCTTCCGTTCTTCTGCCGGGCCACCGCGCCTTCTTATAGCTCTTTTAGAGGCGGTGGCCCGGTCTTCTGTCGCCGCTGTCGCCTTCCGGTCGCCTTCCGTTCTTCTTCTTGTTCTTCTTCTTCTCCAGGAGATGTTGACACGTCGCTCTCTCCGGCCGGAATGCCAGAGCCGCGCTGTGCGGCCACTTATATAGTGACAATGGGGCGGTGTCACATGGTATATGTCACATGGGTTGGTCACATGGTGACCCCGCCCCCTTTACGATGTCATAGTCCCCATGTGACATCAACCCATGTGACCAACCCATGTGACATATACCATGTGACACCGGCCGGAGAGATCGTTGAGGCAACATCTCCTGGAGAAGAAGAAGAAGAAGAACGGAAGGCGGCGGCGACGGCGGCGGCAGAAGAACCGAAGAGGGGGACAAGACCTCCGAAGTCGGGAGAAGAGGCCGGCGGCGAGGAAGAAAGCCGGCCTCCTCCGCTAGCAAAAGAGCTACAAGAAGATAGCGGAGGAGTCCGGCGAGAAGACCCCCGAAGACGGAAGACCCCCGGAGCTGTGCAATAAAATATTTTATCTCGTGTGTTGTGTTTTTTTTTTGGGTACTTTTATTTTACAGGTGAATGGGTAGGGGTACATTGTACCCCATACTCATTCACATAGGGTGGGGGGCCGGTATCCGGGGGCCCCCTTATTAAAGGGGGCTCCCGGATTCCGATAAGCCCCCCGCCCGCAGACCCCGACAACCAACGGCCAGGGTTGTCGGGAAGAGGCCCTTGTCCTCATCAACATGGGGACAAGGTGCTTTGGGGTGGGGGGGCCGCGCGGCCCCCCCTTCCCCAAGGCACCCCGCATGTTGAGGGCACGCGGCCTGGTACTGCTCGGGAGGGGGGGGCGCGCTCGCTCGCCCCCCTTTCCTTGCCGGCCGGGTAGCGTGCTCGGACAAGGGTCTGTTGTGGACTTTGGGGGGACCCCCACGCCGATTTTTTTCGGCGTTGGGGTTCCCCTTTAAGTCCATACCAGGCGGCGGGGCCAGCGACGTCTCCTTCGCGGGCCCCGCCTACCTGGAGACGCGCTCGAAATGAGCAGACTTTCCTCCGAGCGGGAACAGTTTGCTCATTTCGAAAGTGGCCTACACACGGGCGGACTGTCCGCTCAAACCAAGTTTCAGCGGACAGTTTTTCGGAATTTCCGAAAAACTTTGTTCGTCAAACTGTCCGCTGAAACTGTCCGCTGAAGCCCCACACACGAGCGGACTGTCCGCTGAAACACTGTTCAGCGGACAAAGTTGAGCGAACAGTCCGCCCGTGTGTACGCGGCCTCACAATGCGTTTTTGGGAAACCTAAACTGCTGGGGACGCTAGTATAGATCTGATCAGATCAGATATTGATCCATTCAGATACTATATTACTAAGGGAGGTGTATGCTTTGCGCGTGGGTGGTAGCGGTACTGGCACTAACCTGATGCTGCCCGGGGCGACGCAGACCCTAAAACCTAACTTATATCACCCGCCGGGTGATCAGGGGGTTAAAGAGGAAGTAAACCCTGATGAGTTTACTTCCTCTTTCATTCCCTGCAAAGGCAAAGCATAATGGACTACTGTGCATCGCATAGTAGCCCAATATGTGTCACTTACCTGACACAGGAGCCAGCGAAGTCGCCGCTGTCCCCTGTAGTCCGCCGCATCCATCTTGTTGGTGAGGTCTCACAGCTCCGCCGCTGTCATTTGGCGAAGCCGCGATGACGTCACGTCGCTGAGAATGCCGCGCTCAGTGTGCCTGCGCGCCGCTGTCTACCATAGACAGCGGTGCCTGTTTTCGGGCAAATATCTCCTAAACCATATAGGTTTAGGAGATATTGCTTGGACCTACAGGTAAGCCTTAATCTAGGCTTACCTGTAGGTCAAAGTGGTTTGTAAGGGTTTACAACCACTTTAAACCTTTATTAGGTAACAAAAGGCGGGTGCCCTGAAACTATAAAAAAATAACTAACCAGCGTCACCCGTAACAGTTATACGGTGATCACTGGTGAAAGGGTTAACTAGGGGCAATCAGGGGGTTAAAACCTTTATGCGGTAGTATATGGGGGCCCCTGACGCTATAAAAAGCTGCGGCGAACCTAAATACCTACCTGCCTAACTAGTGTCACCTGTGACACTAATACAGCGATCAGAAAAATGATCGCTTAGTGACACTGGCGATGGGGGGTGATCACGGAGTTAAACCTTTATTGGGGGGTTAGGGGGGTACCCTAGACCTAAAGGGGGCTAACCCTAAGGCCGCGTACACACGCGCGGACTGTTCGCCCAACTTTGTCCGCTGAACAGTGTTTGGGCGGACAGTCCGCTCGTGTGTGGGCTTTCAGCGGACAGTTTCAGCGGACAGTCTGACGAACAAAGTTTTTCAGAAATTCCGTAAAACTGTCCGCTGAAACTTTGTTTGAGCGGACAGTCCGCCCGTGTGTAGGCTTGTTCGTCAAACTAAGTTCCGCGCATGCTCAGAAAGGATTTACACGCCGAAAGTTATAATACACTATAGGACGTCGTATTTTTCGTCCCGTCGTACGTGCCGTTCACGTCATCGCGCACGGTTTCAGCAAACTGTTCGTTCGTCGTGTGTGGCCATGTCCGTCCATGCTAATTTTGAGCGGACTGTTTGCCGAAACTGTTTGACGGACAAAGTTGGGCGAACAGTCCCCGCGTGTGTACGCGGCCTAACTGCCCTAACAGTTATTGCAGTCACAAATGACACCAATGCAATAATAAAAAAAAAAAAAAACCTGCGTCAGAACTACGTCGAAAGTCTGTCGGACTTAGTCCCTCGAAAAGTCTGGACGTGTGTACGCGGCATTACACTTTTTTTTCACAGGTGAATGGGTAGGGGTACATGGTACCCCAATACTCATTCACATAGGGTGGGGGGGCCAGGATCTGGGGGCCCCCTTATTAAAGGGGGCTCCCGGATTTCGATAAGCTCTTGTTTTGCACAGAGTGGTCCCCGAACCTCCTCTTCTGGGGTCCCCCAGCGGCTCTCGAGGCTCCTCCCCACATCAGATAACCCCCTGGGAGAAGCCGTCTCCCAGGGGATTACCTTGCGGGCGCGCTCCTGAGTCCAGCATTCGGCGTCCATCGCCGCCAAATGCAGGACTCGGCCCCGACACCCGGCACCCGTGTCATTGGATTTGATTGACAGCAGCTGGAGCTAATGGCTGCACTGGTATCAATCTATCCAATCAAGAGCCGAGAACCCCCGGGCAGAGAGACAGCGCGTCCCCGTGGGTGAAGTTCGAGGGCTCAGGTAAGTAAAACAGGGGGGGGGGGGGGGGGCGGTCACTGACAGGTAATAAACCATTAGGTCCTGAGGGAAAGTATATGTCTTCTTGCTGAACAGCAATTTTAGTTTGCTTGATGTGAAGAATGGAAGACTGGCAGTGAAAGGGTAAACATTGCAATAACATATTTTCTAAAAATTCAAAGTAATATGGAACCAATTTAGGGTAAAATAGGCTGCCTGGGAGCTTAAATGAGATAGGTGGATGATTTGAGTATCCATGATTGGCGATTCAAGAAAAAGAATTCTTGTTTGGTGTAATCAGAAACAATCCCCGATGTTCTCATTCTTGTTACATTGTATCATGGGCAGGATTCATTACATGCCGAGCGCTGGTAAAGCCCAATTGAAGATTCCTATATTATTAGAGCAATGCACCCAGACTGCAAAGCAGAAATAATTGTCAGCTCCTTTTTTCTTTTCATTTTCTTTTTTTTCTTTTCTATTTGTTGCAGCAAAAGGGTAAAGTGACAGTAAATGAACTCTTTAGTCTCCCAAAATAATCCAGACACATCCACTACTTAAAGCAAAATGTATTCAAAAGAAGGAAGCATGGACTTTAGAGGCACATCTGTAGCGTTGAAATACAAAATTAACTTTTAGTAATCTTTAACCACTTCAATACCGGGCACTTAAACACCTTCCTGCCCAGACCAATTTTGAGCTTTCAGCGCTGTCGCACTTTGAATGACAATTGCGCGGTCATGCTACACTGTACCCAAATGAAATTTTTATCATTTTTTTCCCACAAATAGAGCTTTATTTTGGTGGTATTTGATCACCTCTACGGTTTTTATTTTTTGCGCTACAAATAAAAAAATACCGAACATTTTGAAAAAAAAAATGGTTTTTTTTGTTTCAGTTTCAAAACTTTGTAAATAAGTACGTTTTCTCCTTCACTGATGGGCACTGATGGGGCTACACTGATGGGCACTGATAAGGTGGCACTGATGGGCACCAATGTGGCACCAATGAAGTGGCACTGATAGGCGGCACTGATGGGCGACACGGATGGGCGACACGGACGGACACTGATAGGTGGCACAAATTGGCACTGATAGCTGGCACAGATGGGCAGCACGGATGGGCGGCACGGATGGGCATGGATAGGCGGCACAGGTAGGCATGGATAGGCGGCACAGGTGGGCATGGATAGGCGGCACAGGTGGGCATGGATAGGCGGCACAGGTGGGCACTCATAGGCGGCACAGGTGGGCACTCATAGGCGGCACAGGTGGGCACTCATAGGCGGCACAGGTGGGCACTCAGGCGGCACAGGTGGGCACTCATAGGCGGCACAGGTGGGCACTCATAGGCGGCATCGGTGTTATAGTAATGGATGCCAATCAGTGCCAAACAATAATGCATGCCAATCAGTGATGCCCATTGTGGCCACTGATTGGCATCCATTATGGGCACTGATTGGCACCCATTGTGCTGACTGGCACCCTGGTGGTCTAGGGAGGATTATTGTTTTTTATTACCTTTTCCCTGGTGGTCTAGTGGTGTCCCTGGTGGTCCAGTGTGGGCATCCTCGGGGGGGCTGTGCTGATAATCGATCAGCACAGACCCCCCCTGTCAGAGGAGCAGCCGATCGGCTCTCCTCTACTCGCGTCTGACAGACGCGAGTGAGGAAAAGCCGATCACCGGCTCTTCCCATTTACACTGTGATCAGCCGTGATTGGACACGGCTGATCACATGGTAAAGAGTCTCCGTCGGAGACTCTTTACCGAGATCGTAGTTGCCGGGTGTCAGACTGACACCCCGCAACAACGATCGCCGCGATGCGCGCCCCCGGGGGCGCGCAGCGGCTTATAATCCTAATCACGTCATATGACGTCCGGTTAGGATAATGAAACCACTTTGCCGCCGTCAATTTGTAATAGGGCGGGCGGCAAGTGGTTAAGCACCTCAATACCGGGTACTTACACCTCCCTTCCTGCCCAGGCCATTTTTTAGCTTTTGGCGCTGTCACACTTTGAATGACAATTGCGCGGTCATGTTACACTGTACCCAGATGACATTTTTATAATTTTCTTCACACAAATAGAGCTTTCTTTTGGTGGTATTTAATCACTCCTGTGTTTTTTATTTTTTCCTAAACAAAAAGCCCAAGCATGTTGAAAAAAAAATGTTTTCTTAGTTTCTGTCAGTACATTTTGTAAATAAGTAATTTTTCACCTTCTCTGATGGGCTCTGATGAGGCGGCACTTATGGGCACTGATTAGGTGGCACTTATGCGGAGGCACGAATATGCCACACTTATGGGCACTGATAGGTGGCACTGATGGGTGGCACTGGGCACAGATAGGCAGCACTGGTGGGCACAGATGGGCGGCACTGATGGGCAGCAGTGATGAGCATTGATGGGCAGCAGTGATGGGCATTGATAGCCAGTACTGACTGGCATCACTAATGGCCACTGATTGCTGGCACTTGTAGGCACAGATTGATGGCAATTGTGGACACTGGTTGGCACTGATTGCTGGCAGTGGTGGGCAATCATTGCTGGCACTGGTGAGCACTTGATTGTAATTAGGGCACTGATGAGTGATCATTCTGGGAGGCCATCATATGATGTCCACCCAGAACGAGAGCTGCACCACCCAGCCATCTTTTGATGGTGGGCGGGCGGCAAGTGGTTAAAATTCACATTATGCGGAGGCACGAATATGCCACACTTATGGGCACTGATAGGTGGCACTGATGGGTGGCACTGGTGGGCACAGATAGGCAGCACTGGTGGGCACAGATGGGCGGCAGTGATGAGCATTGATGGGCAGCAGTGATGGGCATTGATAGCCAGTACTGACTGGCATCACTGATGGCCACTGATTGCTGGCACTTGTGGGCACAGATTGGTGGCAATTGTGGGCACTGGTTGGCACTGATTGCTGGCATTGGTGGGCAATCATTGCTGGCACTGGTGAGCACTTAAAGAGGAAGTAAACCCTGATGAGTTTACTTCCTCTTTCATTCCCTGCAAAGGCAAAGCCTAATGGACTACTGTGCATTGCATAGTAGCCCATTATGTGTCACTTACCTGACACAGGAGCCAGCGATGTCACCGATGTCCCCTGTAGTCCGCCGCATCCATCTTGTTGGTGGGGTCTCGCAGCTCCGCCGCTGTCATTCGGCAAAGCCGCGATGACGTCACTCCCGCGCATGCGCACGGGAGCCGACACGCGCGGCAGCTCCCTCGCTGAGAATGCCGCGCTCAGTGCGCCTGCGCGCCGCTGTCTACGGTGCATGCGCCGTAGACAGCGGTGCCCGTTTTCGGGCAAATATCTCCTAAACCATGTAGGTTTAGGAGATATTGCTTGGACCTACAGGTAAGCCTTAATCTAGGCTTACCTGTAGGTCAAAGTGGTTTGTAAGGGTTTACAACCACTTTAATTGTAATTAGGGCACTGATGAGTGATCATTCTGGGAGGCCGTCATATGATGTCCACCCAGAACGAGAGCTGCACCACCCAGCCATCTTTTGATGGTGGGCGGGCGGGCGGCAAGCAGGTAAAATTCACATTATTGACCCGACATGTGAAAAACAAAACATGGTGTTTGGTCATTTTGTATTTCAACACTACAGATGTGCCTCTAACACCCCTTTCACACCAGGGCGTTTTGCAGGCGCTATAGCGTTAGAAATAGCGCCTGCAATCCGCCCTAAAGAAGCTGCACCATTGTGTGTAGTGTGAAAGCCCCGAGGGCTTTCACACTACATCGGTGCGCTGGCAGGACGTCAGAAAAAAGTCCTGCCAACAGCTTCTTTGGAGCGGTGAAGGAGCGGTGTGTTTACCGCTCCTCCACCGCTGCTGCCCATTTAAATCAATGGGGCAGCGCTGTAATGCCGCCGGCAAAACGCCGCTATTGCGGCATATTGACGGCGGTTTTAACCCTTTCGCGGCCGCTAACAGGGGGGTAATAGCGCCCCGCTAGCGGCCGAAATGCGGCGCAAATCCGTCAGTAAAACACCGCTAAAAATAGCGTCGTTTTACCGCCGACGCAAAGGGCGGTGTGGTGTGAAAGGGGTCTGGAGTCCATGTTTCCTTCTTTCGAATACATTTTTGCAATATATTTAACACATTGGCACACTCATACCTATCTATATCCACAACGCCATCTTGTGGTGATACATTTAAATGTAAATTTCACTACTTAAATTAGTTATAAAGGCAGAAGGCTTTTTACCTTTACGCATTCTATGCATGCAGGTGAAAAACCTTCTGTGTGGAGCAGCCCCTGCCCCCCCAACACTTACCTGAACCCCCTCTCGATCCAGTGATGTCCACGAAAGCCTTGCCTTTCTGGGGACTCACACTTCTGATTTCTGGCTTTTGGCAGCAGCGGGAGGCATTTGTTCCTGCTGCTGTCAATCACAACCAGTGAACCAATCACGAGAGTGAGGGACAGGAACGGATCCACAGCTCTGTGCATGAATGGACACATGGAGCCGTGGTTTTGGGAGCGCGCCTGCTTGGCAGGAAGGAGGAGCCAGGAGCGCCAGCAAAGGAACCAGAGAAGAGGAGGATCGGGGCTGCTGTGTGCAAAACCACTACACAGAGCAAGGAAGTATAACATGTTTGTTATTTTTTTGTTTTTTTAAACCAAGACTTTAATGTTGCTTTATTGGTCCAGTAATCTATTTTTTATTAAATCATTTCTTATTGTGTTTTTCTGCCTCCCTGTAACATCCTCCATGAGCTCCCGCACCTCTCCTTTTCCCACTGCATAGAGCAGTGCATGTTACTTGTAGTCATGTACACTGCTCTATGGACACTACAAATACAATAGTCCGCAGGCTATCTTGGGAACGAGCATGAGAGGGTGGCGACATTTCCACGTACAGAGGGGTCGATGGAGAATGAACGTAGCCACCCTCTATAAAGAAGTCAGGTTACAGCAGCAAAATAAAAAAAGGATTTAGAGATTTGGAGAAGTCTCAAAGCTATAGAAGACTTTTTTTTAATTTATATAAAGTGGTATTAATCCCAATCATTAGATGTGGTAGCTGCATTCGTTTTCTATATTTAGGCTTTTTTCCCTCTGTTTTCACATGGTGATCTGGCCAGTAACACACCTCCTGTATTAGAGCTGCCCCCACTGTGGATGAAGGAGCACAGGGGGCACAGCAGAGAGCAGCATTGTTAATCTGGGGGGAGGAGAGTGTAGTGCCGCGTACACACGATCGGAAATTCTGCCAGCAAAAGACTGATGAGAGCTTTTCCTCGGAATATGCGACCGTGTGTATGCTCCATTGGAATTTTGCTGGCCGAATTTCCACCAGCAAAAGATTGAGAGCAGGTTCTTTTCATTTTTTTCATTCTTTTCCTTGTTTCATTTTTTCTGACGGAAATTCCGATCCTGTGTATGCAATTCCAACGCTCAAAAACTCACGCATGGTCAGATTCAACTACGAGACGGAAGCTATTGGCTACTGGCTATTGAACTTCCTTTTTCTAGTCCTGTTGTACGTGTTGTACGTCACCGCGTTCTTGACAGTCGGAATTTGCTGTGACCGTGTGTATGCAAGACAGCTTGACCGAAATCCCGTTGGAATTCCGTCGGGAAAACCCATCAGAGATTTTGTCAACCAAAATTCCGATTGTGTGTACATGGCATTAGATCTACTAGCAGATTTAAATACACTAACAAATTCATAATAAGCATTATAAGCTCACAATTATATAATGTGTTTTTTTTTTCCTTTTGGGATAAAGGTTTTACATGAATGAATAAATAAATAAATGATCATTGTAAGCACTCCTGTCAGTATTACATGGTTTGTCTCATCCCTGTAACTGCAAGAGCGATTTTCTTTTGAAAAACAACAGACTTACTGGCTGAGGGAGAGAAATAGAAGGAAAGAAAATAAATAAATTGAAGAAACGAATGGGGGAAAAATGAAAGGGAAGAAATTAAAGAGAATAAAAAAAGGGAAGAAAAGAAAGGAAAGGGAAGAAAAGAAAGAGAATAAAAGAAAGGGAAGAAAAGAAAGGAAAGGGAAGAAAAGAATGGGAAGAAAGGAAAGGGAAGAATGGCAAGAAAGAAATGGAAAAAAAGAAAGGGAAGAAAAGAAAGAAAGGGAAAAAAGAAAGAAATGGAAGAAAGAAATGGAAGGAAAGAAAGAAAGGGAAGAAAGGAAAGGGAGGGGAGAAAGAAAGGAAAAAAAGAAAGGGAAGAATGGGAAGAAATGAATGGAAGAAAAGAAAGAGAATAGAAAAAGGGAAGAAAAGAAAGGGAAAAAAAGAAAGAGAAGAAAGAAAGGAAATCAAAGAAAGGGAAGAAAGAAAAGAAAGGGAAGAATGAGAAGAAATGAATGGGAAGAAATAAATGGAAGAAAAGAAAGAGAATTAAAAAAAGGGAAGAAAAGAAAGGGAAGAAAGAGAGGGAAAAAGAAAAAGGAGAGAGAGAGAAAAGTAGGAAGGGGAGAAAAGAAAAGAAAAAAAAGAAAAGGAAAGAGAAGAAAGAAAGGAAAAAAAGAAAGCTTTTCTTTTGAAAAACAACAGACGTACTGGCTGAATCACCAGAGAAGGAAAGGAAGAGAAAGAGAGGGAGAGAAAGAAAAGAAAGGGAAGAAAGAATGAAAAGGGAAAGAAGGAAAGGAAAGAGAAGGAAGAAAAGAATGGGACGAAAAGAAAGGGAAGAAAAGAAAGGGAAACGTGAAGAAATGAAAGGGAAGAAAAGAAAGGAAAGGGAAGAATGGGAAGAAATGAAAGGGAAAAAAGAATGTGAAGAAAGAAATGGAAGAAAAGAAAGATAATAAAAAAAAGGGAAGAAAAGAAGGAAGAAAAAAAAAAGAAAAGAAAGAAAGGGAAGAAAAGAAAGGAAAGAAAGAGAGAGGGAAAAAGAAAAGGAGAGAGACAAAAGAAGAAAGGGAAGAAAAAAAAAGAGCAATCGGTGTGAAGTCGGACAGTTTTGGAGACCTTGAAGGTCCATCTAAAGTCAAAGCTTCTAAAAAAATAAAATAAAAAGTGTGATTCCCATTATGAATTCCGTGCTTCTCCGGGCTGCAATAACCAGCAAAATAAAAACAATTAATAAGATTTGGCCTTAATTTAAATTCCACATAAAAATAATGCTCATCCTTTTAATATACATATTATACAGCATCTGTGCGGATTTTTACATTTTATTTCTCTCCCAATTGAGATGTCCATTAATTCTCCGGAACAGGAAAGGATACAAAGCTCTTGCCCCAGGTTGCGTCTCCTATGAGTTGTTAGCGGTAATATAAATCTGCGCGGCGTCACAGACCTGCAGAGATGCTGCGTTTGGGAGCAGCAGAATAAATAATTCATAAGCGGTCGCCACTCCGAGGTGAGGAAAACGAAGAAGATTGTTGTCGTAAAGGAACGGAAGAAAAGCGCGCTGTTAGTCTGGAGAGGGAAAGAGTTAATTGACAGCTTGTCACAAAGTCTTTGGTTTCAGGGAGAGCTCCGCCATGGCTTCACACTGATGATGGGGTGAGGAAGATGTTCGTGAGGTCATCACATGGTGAGGAGGACCCGTCATGGGCAATAAATCAAACCAAAGATTAGGCAAAATAACACTTGTGCTGTGAAGATTCAAGATTCCTTTCTAAAAAAAAATTGAAATTTAAAGGGTACCTGTCAGGAGAAAAATGCATCAACTTCCATTATTACCCCCTCATGCTAGTTACCTTGATAGTCATGCCGATCCCTTGACTTCAATACTTTTGCAGGGACTAGCCCAGTACAGGCTAGAAGTTAATGATGTCCATAAATGAGGTACCTGTTCCAGATTAGGAACTCAGAAACCATTGAAGCCAGAGGACTAATATGGCAACCAGGGAATATGCATTTTAAAAAGGTCAGCCAAAGCATTCCTCGTAAACTATATTATCAAAAGTATTGGGACACCTGCCTTTACACACAAACTTTAATGGCCTCCCAGTCTTAGTCCATAGGGTTCCGTAGGGTCTTGTCCCGCTCTTCGGTTCTTCTTGCCGGGCCTCTGCTTTCTTCTTCCAGCTCTTTAACTAGCGTTGGCCCGGTCTTGTCTCCGCCGCCCTCTTCTTCTTCTTCTCTTCTTCTCATCTTCTTCTTCCTTCTGATGTTGACACAACGCTCTCTGGCCGTAATGGCAGAGACATGTTGTTCGACTTATATAGGGACAAGGGGCAGGGTCACCAGGTGACAACACCCGGTGACCCCGTCCCTTATCCCTGTATAAGTCACCCCACAACGCATCCCTGCCATTAAGGCTGGAGAGAGCATTGTGTCAACATCGGAAAGGAAGAAGAGAAGAAGAAGAAGGCGGCGGTGACAAGACCGGGCCAACACTAGTTAAAGAGCTGGAAGAAGAAAGCGGAGGCCCGGCAAGAAGAACTGAAGAACGGGACAAGACCCCCGAAGTTGGAAGAAGACCCCCGGATGGCGGCAGCGACAAAGGAGAAAGCCGGGCTCCTCCGCTAGTAAAAGATCTAGCGGAAGAGTCCGGCGAGAAGACTCCCGAAGACGAAAGAAGACCTCTGGAGCTGTCTAATAAAGTATTTTAAAAACCTGTGTTGTGTTTTTTTATGTACACTTTTTTCCCCAGGTGAATGGGTAGGGGAACATCGTACCCCATAATCATTCACATACTCATCAACATGGGCTGGGGGGGGGGGCGTTCACTCGTCCCCACCGCCTTTCCTGACCGGCTTGGCTGCATGCTCAGATAAGGGTCTGCTATGGACTTTGGGGGGACCCCTACTTTTCGGCGTAGGGGTTCCCCTTTAAATCCATACCAGGTGATGGGGCTCGCGAAGTGTCAATCTCGCCGATGGAGGCGACATTGACTTCCTTCGCTAGTTCCGTCTACCTGGAGCCACGTTCAAAATGAATGGACTTTACTCCGTGTGTGTGGGCAAATCCGTTTATTTCAAAAGTCCGGCGGACACCTGCCATAGTCCAGCGGACTAGCACACAGATGGACTGCCGAGTCCAGCGAACAATTTTGAGTCAAGACTTCTTTTTAAGTCCACAGGACTTTTGGGAAGAAAAAGTCTGCCGGAGCCCACACATGGGTGGATGTGTCCACCGGATAATCCAATCGTGTGTACACGACATTAGAGGCGCTGGGGTCCTTGGGCATGCGGTTCGGTGTGGCATGTTTTTGAAAAAGGGTCAGGGACTTCTTTTCCATATTTCTATTGTGTAGGGCTGCCCTACACACAAACACACAAGGACGTAACGTAAACGCACCCACGCTCTATCACACCGCATGGTGGGAATAGAGCCTCAAGCCTCGTACACACAATCGGATTGTTCGCCAACGAAATCCAAAGGGCGTTGGCCCAAACTTGTCTTGCGCACACACAGCCGCACAATTGTTGGCCAACAATTACGAATGTAGTGACATACTACGTTGTTTTTCAGCTCTTTAGCCGCCACCCTTTGGGCTCCTTCTTACATAGTTACATAGTTAGTCAGGTTGAAAAAGGACACAAGTCCATCCATTTCAACCACAAAAAATATATATATATATATCATACAATCCCATATACCCAATTCTATAACTACAGTTGATCCAGAGGAAGGCAAAAAACCCCAGCAGAGCATGATCCAATTTGCTAAAACAGGGAAAGAAATTCCTTCCTGGCCCCCCGAGAGGCAATTGGATTTTCCCCGGATCAACTTTACCTATAAATGTTTAGTACCCCGTTATATGATATACACTTAGGAAATAATCCAGGCCCTTCTTAAAGTAATCTACTGAGCTGGCCAGAACCACCTTTGCAGGGAGTCTATTCCACATTTTCACAGCTCTTAGCCCTTGTACATACAGTCGAACATTCCGACGGAAAATGTCCGATCGGACCGTGTTGTCGGATAATCCAACCGTGTGTGGGCCGTGTGTGGGAATATCCGACGGATCAAGTTTTCCAGCTTGGCTATAAAACTTTCCGACAACATGATCCGATTGGACCTTGTCCGATCATGTGTAGAGAATTCTGATCGGACAAAGTGCCACACATGCTCAGATCAAATTCCTAGACCAGGATTTTCCGACAGCTTTGTCCGACCGTGTGTATGCAACAGTTTCGGACAAAATCCGTCGGACAAAATCCGTCAGACAAAATCCGACGGATTTGGTTGTCGGAATGTCCGACCGTATGTACAAGGGCTTACTGTGAAGAAACCTTTCTGTATTGGAAGATGAAATCTCTTTTGCTCTAGACGTAAAGAGTGCCCCCTTGTCCTCTTTGTTGACTCTAAAGTGAATAACTCAATACCAAGTTCTCTATATGGACCCCTTATATATTTGTACATGTTGATCATATCCCCCCTTAATCTCCTCTTATCAAGATGAATAGATTCAGTTCCTCTAATCTTTCCTCATAGCTGAGCTCCTCCATGCCTCTTATCAGTTTGGTTGCCCTTATCTTCACTTTCTCCAGTTCCCCGATATCCTTTTTAAGAACTGGTGCCCAAAACTGAACTGCATATTCCAGATGAGGTCTTACTTATGATTTGTAGAGGGGCAAAATTATATCTCTCTCTCTGGAGTCCATACCTCTCCTAATACAAGAAAGGACTTTGTTCGCTTTGGAAACCGCAGCTTATGATCCACCAAAACCCCCAGATCCTTCTCCACTATGGATGCCCCCAGTTGTACTCTCCCTAGCATATATGATGCATGCGTAGTCTTGGCCCCCAAGTGCATAACTTTACATTTCTCAACATTAAACCTCATCTGCCACATAGTCGCCCAATTAGACAGAGCATTGAGGTCGGCTTGTAAATTGGAGACATCCTGTAAGGACCTTATTCCATTGTATAGCTTGGTGTCATCTGCAAAGACGGAAATGTTACTTTTGATCCCAGACCCAATATCATTTATAAAGATATTAAAAAGTAAGGGTCCCAGCACTGAACCTTGGGGTACACCATTGATAACCTTAGACCATTCAGAGTAAGAATCATTAACCACTACTCTCTGAATTCTGTCTTTTAGACAGTTTTCTATCCATTTCTGCCAATTTTGTGTTAGTAGAAGTTTGATGAGTGTTGATTCGCGCTTTTCTTTTCACAGTTTTCAGTTCGTTTCTGAACGGTCGTTCGTCAACCAGACATGTTGCGGAATTGGAGGAGATAACGTGTTATTTATTATTGGCCTTGGAGTTATTGCTTTGACATTATTTTTTGGTTGAATAATAATGATTTGATTTGGTATATTCTCTATATTTTTGGATGCATAGAATGCACTTTTTGGTTAAGTTCTATTGGCAGATAGCATGTCTAATTTTATTTATTTTCTTTTTTTAATGCACAATAAAAAAATTGTGGAGAATAATACTTGGCTATGTGTTTTACTTCAAATGACAGTTTGGGAGTAGGCAGTTATATTTAATGTAAAATTGACAAGGGACACCAACATAGTTGTATCTTTTATATAAAAAAAACGACAGGATAATAGTGTTGTGGTAACTTGACCAAAAAAATAAAAAAACATAGTAATATTATTTTTGATATCACTAGAAAAAAAAGAATTAGAAAATTCCTTTGCAATAACTCCATCATTATTACCAGCAAAGCAGCTTCATTATTATCCCATTAAAAAAGAAGAGAATTGTGCGCTGCATTTTGAGATTTCATAATTTGCGCGTCACGAATGTTCATTCTCCATTACAAACGCTAGTTTACAAGACCGACCGCTTCCGGCTCGCCCTTGCTTCCGAGCATGCGTGTTTGTACTTTAGACTTTTGTCTCACGGACTTGTGTAAACACGCTCGGAAAACCCGACAACAGACATTTGTCCGCGGAAAATTTGAAAACATGCCATCCAACATTTGTCTGCGGAAAACCCGACAAGAATTGTCCGATGGAGCGTACACACGGTTGTATTTACAGACAACAGCCTGTCATCGAACATTTCCCTTTGGAAAGTCAGATTGTGTGTATAGTGCCGCGTACACACGACCGGACTTTCAAGCAGACTAGGTCCGACGGAATCAGTCCGTCAGACAATCCGATCGTGTGTGGGCTAATCCGATCGTTTTTCGTAAAAAAAAAAAAAAATCTGACAGACCTAGAAATAGAACATGTTTCAAATCTGTCCGATGGACTCAATTCCTGTCGGGAAAACTGTTTGTCTGTGTTCTGGTCCGATGGACCAAATATGACGCAAGGGAAGCTATTGGCTGTCGGCTATTGAACTTCCTTGTTTAGTCCCGCCTTACATCATCACATTCAAAAGGAATGGACTTTCAAACAGACTTAGTCCGTTCGTGTGTGGGCAAGCCCATTCGTTCGGAAGGTCTGTCGGAACTCTGCCAAAAATCCGTCGGGAAGACCTTTTCTGCTGGAAAGTCCGGTCGTGTGAACGCGGCATGAGGCTTCAGAGCTGGAAGTCCCCTTTAATATAAACTGCTTCCTGTAAGGAGAACACATTACTCACTGCTAATTCAATTAGGATGCTGACAATGTGTCCTCTCACCCAATGTGATAATTATCATATCATTTCTGATGATTAGGGCTTCTGACAGACTGAAAATGTACAGCACAGCGGCCCGGGATCCGAGCGCTGAAAACCCCGACGCCAGAGGTTAATTCGGTTCGCAGCTGACTTGGGAGGAGAGAGGCGAGATGTCTTCATGTCATCACTTTTCCTGCCATTTATAGAGCAGACTCCAAGATTATCGCACGTCAGAGCAGACGCAGATTAACTCTGATCTGATGAAAACACGTCATAAATAAATTATTTAAGGACATCACATTGCTTTTAGGACTGGTCCGCACGTGTGCCAGGGACTGCTGCTCCTCTAAAAAGCGATCCGTGTTTGCATCCACCACGCATTGCACACAGGTGTGGGGCGCTTGCAGATCGGCCCCGTTCACTTAAATGAGTTACGACTGGCAGGTGGCAGCGCCTGCTGAAAGTGACATGAACACTCAAGCACTAAATGCACCTAGCGTTTAGGCGCATTTTTGCGTGGCATTTTTTCTGTCCAAACGCTCCTCTCCTGAATGCAGTTTTGGCGCATCCAGATTTCTGCCCCTAGATGCCTGTAAACAACTGTGCGTGAATGGAGGGACATTTAGTGGCAGGAAAAAAAAATGTCAAAGGCCTGTAAAACAAGCTATTGACACCTGCAGTGTGTAAAATGGCAGAAAACAGATTTTGGCTTGGCACGTTAAAACTTCTATGACTTTTCAGTAATTGGGTTTACATCTAGTTTGCATTTATGGCAGAGTGCTGTCTATACTAGCTGTGGGAGAGTCCTGTCTAAACTAGGGACTGGGGTGACCGTGTGGGGGAGCCCTGTCTTTACTACGGGTACGGGGGAGCCCTGGCTATACTAGCTGTGGGGGAGCCCTGTCTAAACTAGGGGTGTGGGGGAAGCCTCTCTGCAGTAGGGTTGTGGGGGAGCCCTGTCTATACTAGGGGTGCAGGGGAGCCCTGGCTATACTAGCTGTGGGGAAGCCCAGTCTAAACTAGGGGTGTGGGGGAACCCTCTCTACAGTAGGGTGGTGGGGGAGCCCTGTCTAAACTAGGGGTGTGGGGGAGCCCTGGCTATACTAGCTGTGGGGGAGTCCTGTCTAAACTAGGGGTGTGGGCGAGCCCTGTCTAAACTAGGGATGCTGTCACGCCCTGTCTACACTAGGTGTGTGGGGGAACCCTCTCTACAGTAGGGGTGTGGGGGAGTCCTGTCTATACTAGGGTGGGGAGAAGCCCTGTTTACAGTAGGGATGTGAGGGAGCCCTGCCTATACTAGGGTGTGGGGGAGCCCTGTCTTTAATAGGAGTGCGGAAAAGCCTGTCTATATTAGCTGTGGGGGAGCCCTGTCTAAACTAGGGGTGTAGGGAGCCCTGTCTAAACTAGGGGTGCAGGAACCCACTCTACAGTAGGAATGTGGGGGAGTCCTGTCTAAACTAGGGGCGTGGGGGAGCCCTGTCTACAGTAGGGGTGTGGGGGAGCCTGTCTATATTAGCTGTGGGGGAGTTTTGACTATACTAGGTGTGGGGGAGCCCTGTCTACATTAAGATTGTGGGGTAGTCATGTCCACACTAAGGGTGTGGGGGAGCCCTGTCTATGCTAGATGTGAAGAAGCCCTGTCTGCACTAGGGGTGTGGGGGAGCACCTGTCTATACCAAGGGTGGGGGAGCCCTGTCTACACTAGGGGTGTGGGGGAGCCCTATCTAAACTAGGGGTGTGGGGAAGACCTGTCTATACTAGGGTGTGGGGAGCCTTGTCTACAGTAGGGGTGTGGGGGAGCCCTGTCTATACTAGGGTGTGGGGGTGCCCTGTCTATACTAGGGTTGTGGGGGAGCCCTCTCTATATTAGGTGTGTAAGAGGGCCCTCTCTATACTAGGTGTGTGGGGGAGCCCTATCAACACTAGGGGTGTGGGGAGTCCTGACTATACTATGGATTGGGGAGCCCTGTCTACACTAGGGGTGTGGGGGGTCCTGTCTATACTAGGGGTGAGGGAGTCCTGTCTAAACTAGGGGTGTGGGGGAGCCCTGTCCACACCAAGGGTGTGGGGGAGCCCTGTCTATGCTAGATATGGGGGAGCCCTGTCTACACTAGGGATGTGGGGGAGCCCTGCCCACGCTGAGGGTGTGGGGGAGCCCTGTCTATACTAGGATTGGGGAAGCCCTGTCTACACTAGGAGTGGGGGAGTCCTGTCTATACTAGGTGTAGGGGAGCCCTGTCTACATTAAGGGTGTGGGGGAATCATGCCCATACATAGAGTGTGGGGGAGCCCTGTCTACACTAGGGGTGTGGGGGAGCCCTGTCTATACTAGGGGTGGAGGAGCCCTGTCTACACTAAGGGTATGGGGCAGCTCTGTCTAAACTAGGGGTGTGGGGGAACCCTCTCTACAGTAGGGGTGTGGGGGAGTCCTGTCTATACAAGGGTGTGGGAGAGCCCTCTCCACAGTAGGTGTGTGGGGGAAAGGCCTGTCTACACTAGAGGAGTGGGGAGCCCTGTCTATACTAGGAGTAGGGGAGCCCTGTCTAAACTAGGGATGGGGACAAAAGGGGTGTGGAGGAGTGCTGCCTATACTAGGTGTGGGGGAGACCTGTCTATAATAGGGGTGTAGAGGAGCCCTGTCTATAATAGGGGTGAGGGAGCCCTGACTAAACTAGGGGTGTGGGGGATCCCTGTCTACAATAGGGGTGTGGGGAACCCTGTCTATACTAGGGGTGGGGGAGCCCTGTTCACACTAAGGGTGTGGGGAAGCACTGTCTACACTAGGGGTGTGGGGAGGCCCTGTCTATACTAGGGTGGGGAGCCCTGTCTACACTAGGAGTGGGGGGGTCATGCCAATACTAGGAGTGTGGGGGGGCCCTGTCTACACTAGGGGTGTGGAGGAGTCCTTTCTACACTAGGGGTATGCGGGAGCCCTGTCTACACTAGGAGTGTGGGGGGTCCTGTCTATACTAGGGGTGGGGGAGCTCTGTCTAATCTAGGGGTGTGGGGGAGCTCTGTCAATGGTAGATGTGAGGAAGCCTTGTCTACACTAGGGGTGTGGGGGAGCACCTGCCTAAACTAGGGGTGGAGGAGCTCTGTCTACATTAAGGGTGTGGGAAGCCCTGTCTACACTAATGGTGTGGGGGTGTCCTGTCTATACTAGGTGTGGGTGGACCCTGTCTAAACTAGGGGTGTGGAGGAGGGCTGTCTACACTAGGGGTGTGGGGAGCCCCTGTCTATACTAGGGTGGGGAGCCCTGTCTGCACTAGGAGTGGGGGGGGTCATGCCAATACTAGGAGTGTGGGGGAGGCCCTGCCTACACTAGGGGTGTGGAGGAGTCCTTTCTACACTAGGGGTATGCAGGAGCCCTGTCTACACTAGAAGTGTGGGGGGTCCTGTCTATACTAGGGGTGGGGGAGCTCTGTCTAATCTAGGGGTGTGGGGGAGCCCTGTCAATGGTAGATGTGAGGAAGCCTTGTCTACACTAGGGGTGTGGGGGAGCACCTGCCTAAACTAGGGGTGGAGGAGCTCTGTCTACATTAAGGGTGTGGGAAGCCCTGTCTACACTAATGGTGTGGGGGTGTCCTGTCTATACTAGGTGTGGGTGGACCCTGTCTAAACTAGGGGTGTGGAGGAGGGCTGTCTACACTAGGGGTGTGGGGAAGCCCTGTCTATACTAGGGGTGGGGGAGCCCTAACTAAACTAGGGGTGTGGGGGAGCCCTGTCTACAATAGGGGTGTAGAGGAGCCCTGTCTACACTAAGGGTGTGGGGAAGTCCTATCTATACTACAGTGCCTTGAAAAAGTATTCATACCCCTTGAAATTTTTGTCATGTTACAACCAAAAACGTAAATGTATTTTATTGGGATTTTATGTGATAAACCAACACAAAGTGGCACATAATTGTGAAGTGGAAGGAAAATGATAAATGGTTTTCAAAATGCATTACAAACAAATATGTGGCATGCATTTGTATTCAGCCCCCCTGATTCAATACTTTGTAGAACTGCCATCAATGAACAGCAATGTTCAAGTCTTGCCACAGATTTTCAATGTGATTTAGGTCTGGACTGTGACTGGGCCATTCTAACACATGAATATGCATTGATCAAAACCATTCCATTGTAGCTCTGACTGTATGTTTAGGGCGGTGAACCTCCGCCCCAGTCTCAAATCTTTTACAGACTCTATCGCCCCGTACACACGATAGGATTTTCCGTCGGAAAAAACTTGGATGGTTTTTCTGACGGAATTCCGCTCAAGCTTGGCTTCCATACACATGGTCACACAAAAGTTCTCAGAACTTTCGACTGTCAAGAACGCGATGACGTTCAACACTACGACGAGCCAAGAAAATTAAGTTCAATTCTTCCGAGCATGTGTAAAATTGTTTCCGAGCGTGTGTAGGAATTTTACGCGTCGGAATTTGTACAGACAATTGGAATTTCCGTTTTGAACTTTTTCCGACTGAAAAATAGAGAACCTGCTCTCAATCTTTTGCTGGCTGGAATTCTGCCAGCAAAAGTCCGATGGAGCCTACACACGGTCTGAATTTCTGACCAAAGGCTCTCATCTGACTATTGCCGGCAGAATTTCTTACCGTGTGTATGGGGCATAAGAGGTTTTCTTCTAAGATTGTCCTCCATCCATCAACTCTGGCCAGCTTCCCTGTCCCTGCTGAAGAAAAACATCTAAACATCTCGAACATCTGTATTTATACTGAGATTAAATTACACACAGGAGGACTCTATTTACTAATTAGGTGACTTCTGAAGGTAATTGGTTCCACTAGATTGTAGTTAGGGGTATCGGAGTAAAGGGGGCTATATACAAATGCCCCTCCCCACACTTTTCACATATTTATTTGTAAAGAATTTTGAAAATCATTTATCATTTTCCTTCCACTTCACAATTATGTGGCACTTTGTGTTGGTCTATCACATAAAATCCCAATAAAATACATTTACATTTTTGGTTGTAATCAGACAAAATGTGGAAAATTTCAGAGGGTATGAATAGTTTTTCAAGGCACTGTAGGTATGGGTGGACCCTGTCTACAATAGGGGTGTAAGGAAGTAATGCCTATACTAGGTGTAGGGGAGCCCTGTCGCTATTAGCGGTGTGGGGAGCCCTGTCTATACTAGGGATGTAGGGGAGCCCTGTTTATACTAAGGGTGTAGGGGAGCCCTGTCTACACTAGGGATGTGGGGGAGTCCTGTCTACCCTAGGGGTGTGGGGAAGCCCTGTCTACCCCGTTTCCCCGAAAATAAGACCTATCGTGATTGTCGGTGATGGCTGCAATATAAGCCCTACCCCCCAAATAAGCCCTACCCTTTTTCCCCTAAAATAAGCCCTACCCTAAAAATAAGCCCTACAAGGACTTTAACTAGGGCTTATTTGGGGGTAGGGCTTATATTGCAGCTATCACCGACAGCCACGCTAGGTCTTATTTTCGGGGGAAACAGTGTACACTAGAGGTGGGGGAGTTCTTTTACCAGACTCATGGTAGACATCACACCAAACTATAAAGCCGCGTATACACGTAGCCGTCTGTCCGACGTACTTAGTCTGGCGGACTTCCGCCAGACTGTCCATCGGAATTTCCGAACGGGCTACTTGCCCACACACGGCACTTTTTCAGCGGACTAGTACGCCGTACTATCCGCCGTACTTTCAAAATGAACGGACTCGCCCAAACACGCGGAGGAAAGTCCGCTCATTTCGAGCGCGTCTCCAGGTAGGCGGGGCCCGCGAAGGAGACGTCCCTGGCCCCGCCGCCTGGTATGGACTTAAAGGGGAACCTCAACGCCCAAAAAAATCGGCGTGGGGGTCCCCCCCAAGTCCACAACAGACCCTTGTCCGAGCACGCTACCCGGCCGGCCAGGAAAGGGGGGCGGGCGAGCGAGCGCCCCCCCTCCTGAGCCGTACCAGGCCGCGTGCCCTCAACATGGGGGGTGCCTTGGGGAAGGGGGGCCGCGCGCCCCCCCCCCACCCCAAAGCACCTTGTCCCCATGTTGATGAGGACAAGGGCCTCTTCCCGACAACCCTGGCCGTTGGTTGTCGGGGTCTGTGGGCGGGGGGCTTATCGGAATCCGGGAGCCCCCTTTAATAAGGGGGCCCCCGGATACCGGCCCCCCACCCTATGTGAATGAGTATGGGGTACAATGTAACCCTACCCATTCATCTGTAAAATAAAAGTACAAAAAAAAAACACAACACACGAGATAAAATACTTTATTGCACAGCTCCAGGGGTCTTCTCGCTGGACTCCTCCGCTATCTTCTTGTAGCTCTTTTGCTAGCAGAGGAGTCCGTTCTTCTTCTTCTTCTTCTTCTTTTTCTTCTTCTTCTTCTCGCTTCCCTGGCATTGCGGCCGGAGAGATCGTCCAGTCAATATCTCCTGGAGAAGAAGAAGAAGAAGAACGGAAGGCAGCGGTGACGGCGGCGACAGAAGACCGGGCCACCGCCTGTAAAAGAGCTATAAGAAGGCGCGGTGGCCCGGCAGAAGAACCGAAGAGGGGGACAAGACCCCCGAAGTCGGAAGAAGAGGCTGGCGGTGAGGAAGAAAGCCGGACTCCTCCGCTAGCAAAAGAGCTACAAGAAGATAGCGGAGGAGTCCGGCGAGAAGACCCCCGAAGACGGAAGACCCCCGGAGCTGTGCAATAAAGTATTTTATCTCGTGTTTTGTGTTTTTTTTTGTACTTTTATTTTACAGGTGAATGGGTAGGGGCACATTGTACCCGCGCGGCCCCCCCTTCCCCAAGGACCCCCCATGTTGAGGGCACGCGGCCTGGTATGGCTCAGGAGGGGGGGGCGCTCGCCCCCCTTTCCTGGCCGGCCGGGTAGCGTGCTCGGACAAGGGTCTGTTGTGGACTTGGGGGAGACCCCCGCGCCGATTTTTTTCGGCATTGAGGGTTCCCCTTTAAGTCCATACCAGGCGGCGGGGCTAGCGACGTCTTCTTCGTGGGCCCCGCCTACCTGGAGACCCGCTCAAAATTAGCTGACTTTTCTCCGGGCGGGAAAAGTCCGCTCATTTCAAAAGTACAGCGGACTGGCACACACACGGCCGGATTGTTCGCCAAAATGTGAGTCCGACGGATAGATTGGTGTGCAACACGGCATTCTAAGTCCGCCGTACTTTCGGGTCAAAAAAGTATGCCGGAGGCTACACACGGGGGATTGTTTGGCGGACTTGAGTTTGCCGGACTTTTCCACCGGATTGTTTGATCGTGTGTACGCGGCATAAGAAATGGTTTTAGGTGGAGTTCTACTTCTATCTAAATATTGAGTGAGACTCTGAGATGGACCTAAAAATGTTGAGTGTTTGGCTATAATTAAGATTGCTCCAGATGTGAAGGCAATGACTGCCAAAGAGGCCTGGAACTTGTCACCAGTGATGACTCTTCCAGGACATGACAGGTCATCGTAATTCCCACCATAGTATCCCACATTATATCAAACCTTTACTGCATCTATACCGTACCTATACTGTGACTGTCATTAAGTGCAAAGTCGCTCTTAAAGGGCCCCAACGATGGCCATTAGCCGTTAGAAGGTCTAGTGCAGTGATGGTGAACCTTGGCACCCCAGATGTTTTGGAACTACATTTCCCATTAAGCTCTGGCACTCTGCGGTGTAGTTGAGCATCATGGGAAATGTAGTTCCAAAACATCTGGGGTGCCAAGGTTCACCATCACTGGTCTAGTGCTAGACCTCTAGCGCTGTTTACATATGACCTAAGACCTAGGTATGACCTAAGAATGCATTTGCTTCTGAACAGGAGGGGATGGGGGCACTTTAAAATTATTATTTTTTACACGTTCCCTTAAAAAGAAAAATTCTGATCACTTTTATTCCTATTACAAGGAATGTAAAATTCCCTTGTAATAGAAATAGGGCATGACAGGTCCTCTTTATGGAGAGATGTGGGGACTATAAGTTCCTACATCTCTCCTCTATGCTGGAAAGCCTGAGATAAAAAAAAAAAAGAAAATAAAAAGACAAAAATAATCGATCTCAGGCTTTCCGGCAAAAAAACAAAAACAAAAAAACAACAGTCTTTACATCTGCCGACACCGGGGGTGACGTCATAACTCCAAGGGTCATAAAGATGGCCAGGGGCCACAATTGCACCGAAAAGTATTGTTTTTGGTATCGGGAGCATTTGGACGAGTACCGATACTACCTCAAATGCTTGGTATCGGCACTGATACCGGTATCAGTGAATCCCAAATTGTTACCATCATTATTTAGGTATCAACCAGGGTCAGCATCTGATTCCTAGACCCGGACACTTGTCCAGGGATGGTTCATGGAGATCCCTCTTTTTTAAAGTCAAGAACATCAAATGATACTTTTTTTTTTTTTCTTTTGTGTAGAACCAGAACGAAACTCTGGATAGCCGCACTCCGGATTGTGTAAAAATTTTAGATGCCTTTATTTCTTCAAAATGCAAGTGCAAAACTCTGTTGAACAAAACATCACAGCAAAAAGGGAACAAAAAAAGGATTTTTGAACAAAATTGCTAACGCGTTTCATGCTACAAACAGCGCTTACTCATATTTTTTTTTTCTTTTCTTAGAAAACTAAATGACTTTGTAATGAATAGGAGCAGACAGCTATGGGGGAAGATCGGCTTGGAAACATTGTAACCATTTTATTAGTCAATTTAGTCTTGAGTTAAAACTTATTTTGTTCCCACCTTTGAGGTGTTTTTATTTATTTTAAGTGCTTATATAGAGCCGTCAATTTACGCAGCACTTTACATATACATTGTACTGTACTGCTAGTCCCTGCTCTCAAGGAGCTTACATTCATACATACACATACTAGGGGCCAATTTAGATATATATATATATATATATATATATATATATATATATATATATATATATATATAGAGAGAGAGAGAGAGAGAGAGAGAGAGAGAGAGAGAGAGAGAGAGAGAGAGAGAGAGAGAGAGAGAGAGAGAGAGAGAGAGAGAGAGAGAGAGAGAGAGAGAGATTACTTATATATTTAATTTACTATATATATATCCGCAGCATTTTTTACTGACAAAACATGAACAATTTACTGGCGGAGCACATTTTTTACTGGCAATCTGCGAAATGACAGAACTCCTATTGAAAACTAAGGCCGCGTACACACGGGCGGACTGTTCGCCCAACCTTGTCCGCTGAACAGTGTTTGGGCGGACAGTCCGCTCGTGTGTGGGCTTTCAGCGGACAGTTTCAGCGGACAGTTGGACGGACAATGTCTTTCGGAAATTCCGAAAAACTGTCCGCTGAAACTGTGTTTGAGCGAACAGTCCGCCCGTGTGTGGGCTTGTCCGCTGTACTTTCGAAATGAGCGGACTGTTCCCGCTCGGAAAGTCCGCCCATTTCGAGCGCGTGTACAGGTAGGCGGGGCCCGCGAAGGAGACGTCGCGGGCTCCGCCGCCTGGAATGGGCTTAAAGGGGAACCCCAACGCCGAAAAAAATCGGCGTGGGGGTTCCCCCCAAGTCCACACCAGACCCTTGTCCGAGCACGCTACCCGGCCGGCCAGGAAAGGGGGGCGAGCGAGCGCGCCCCCCCTCCTGAGCCGTACCAGGCCGCGTGCCCTCAACATGGGGGGGTGCCTTGGGGAAGGGGGGGGCCGCGCGGCCCCCCCACCCCAAAGCACCTTGTCCCCATGTTGATGAGGACAAGGGCCTCTTCCCGACAACCCTGGCCGTTGGTTGTCGGGGTCTGCGGGCGGGGGGCTTATCGGAATCCGGGAGCCCCCTTTAAGAAGGGGGCCCCCGGATACCGGCCCCCCACCCTATGTGAATGAGTATGGGGTACAATGTACCCCTACCCATTCACCTGTGAAATAAAGTACAAATAAAAACACAACACAGGGGGAAAAAATATTTTATTGCACAGCCGGGGGTCTTCCGTCTTCGGGGGTCTTCTCGCCGGACTCCTCCGCTATGTGTGTGTAGCTCTTTTGCCAGCGGAGGAGTCCGGCTTTCTTCCTCCCCGCCGCCGGCCTCTTCTCCCGACTTCGGGGGTCTTGTCCCCCTCTTCGGTTCTTCTGCCGGGCCACCGCGCCTGGTCCGGTGGCCCGGTCTTCTGTCGCCGTCTTCCGTTCTTCTGTCGCCGCCTTCGGTTCTTCTGCCGGGCCACCGCGCCTTCTTGTAGCTCTTTTACAGGCGGTGGCCCGGTCTTCTGTCGCCGTCGCCGCCTTCCGTTCGTGTTCTTCTTCTTGTTCTTCTTGTTCTTCTCCTGGAGATGTTGACTCGACGAGCTCTCCGGCCGGAATGCCGGGGACGCGCTGTGCGGTCACTTATATAGTGACAATGGGGCGGGGTCACATGGTATATGTCACATGGGTTGGTCACATGGGTTGATGTCACATGGGGACTATGACATCGTAAGGGGGCGGGGTCACCATGTGACATCAACCCATGTGACATATACCATGTGACCCCGCCCCATTGTCACTATATAAGTCACAGCGCAGGGCGGCTCTGGCATTCCGGCCGGAGGGAGCGACGTGTCAACATCGCCTGGAGAAGAACAAGAAGAACAAGAACGGAAGGCGGCGACGGCGACAGAAGACCGGGCCACCGCCTGTAAAAGAGCTACAAGAAGGCGCGGTGGCCCGGCAGAAGAACCGAAGGCGGCGACAGAAGAACGGAAGACGGCGACAGAAGACCGGGCCACCGGACCAGGCGCGGTGGCCCGGCAGAAGAACCGAAGAGGGGGACAAGACCCCCGAAGTCGGGAGAAGAGGCCGGCGGCGGGGAGGAAGAAAGCCGGACTCCTCCGCTAGCAAAAGAGCTACACACACATAGCGGAGGAGTCCGGCGAGAAGACCCCCGAAGACCCCCGGAGCTGTGCAATAAAATATTTTTTCTCTGTGTTGTGTTTTTTATTGTACTTTAGTTCACAGGTGAATGGGTAGGGGTACATTGTACCCCATACTCATTCACATAGGGTGGGGGGCCGGTATCCGGGGGCCCCCTTCTTAAAGGGGGCTCCCGGATTCCGATAAGCCCCCCGCCCGCAGACCCCGACAACCAACGGCCAGGGTTGTCGGGAAGAGGCCCTTGTCCTCATCAACATGGGGACAAGGTGCTTTGGGGTGGGGGGGCCGCGCGGCCCCCCCCTTCCCCAAGGCACCCCCCCATGTTGAGGGCACGCGGCCTGGTACGGCTCAGGAGGGGGGGCGCGCTCGCTCGCCCCCCTTTCCTGGCCGGCCGGGTAGCGTGCTCGGACAAGGGTCTGGTGTGGACTTGGGGGGAACCCCCACGCCGATTTTTTTCGGCGTTGGGGTTCCCCTTTAAGCCCATTCCAGGCGGCGGAGCCCGCGACGTCTCCTTCGCGGGCCCCGCCTACCTGTACACGCGCTCGAAATGGGCGGACTTGCCTCCGCCTTACGTGGGCGAGTCCGTTCATTTCAAAAGTTGAGCGAACTGTTTGCCCAACCTTGTTCGTCAAACAGTCCGCTCGTGTGTGGGCAAGTCCGCTCATGCAAATTTTGAGCGGACTGTTTGATGAAACTGTTTGCCGAACAAGGTTGGGCGAACAGTCCGCGCGTGTGTACGCGGCCTAACACAGTGAATATTTGAACAGTATAAACATGATATGGAAACACTGACAATAACTATAACAAAGTAACATGCTTGATTTACACTTAAAAAGTCAACACAGCATGAAATTATCAGCCCCTGATATTTACTGGCAGTTGTAAAAAAAAATCACAGATTTTTACAAACTGTCAGTAAACTTACTGGCGGTTAGCAACCCTGATATATATATATATATATATATATATATATATATATATATATATATAAAAGGGCTGTTAGTGATTACAATTTTCATGTTCGCTTAATCAATTTTTTTTTTTTTTTATCAATTAATCGACTAATTTCGATTAATTATAATGCACATACAGATCCAACTACTTTCTTTTAGCTGATCTCCTTGCATTGCAGCTCTGCATTAGTCAGTAGTAAATGTGGTATATACTATATACAATCACCTGACATTAGTTAGTTTCCACAATCCATGACTTAATGCGGGAGTCCGCCGGGACTCCGCGTTTTTTTTTTTTTTTTAAAAGCCAGCAGCTACAAATACTGCAGCTGCTGACTTTTAAATAGTGACACTTACCTGTCCAGCGCGCCCGCGATGTCGGCACCCGAAGCCGATCGCTCGCTCGGCTGCCGGGTCCCGCCGCCATCTTGGGTATGGGAATCAGGAAATGGAGCCTTTCGGCTTCATTTCCCGGTTCCCTACTGCGCATGCGCGAGCCGCGCGGCGCAATCCGGACGGTCCCCGCTGCCTCTGGGAGCTGTGTGTTTCCCAGCAGGCAGCGGGGCACTTGCTGAAGGGGGCGGGCGCTTGCGGAACGGGGCGTAACGTACGCCCCGTTCCGCAGAGAGCTAGCCCGGAAGTGGGTGCAGTTACCTGGATTATCCAGGTAACTGCACCCCCCTCCCCCCTGAAAGGTGCCGATTGTGGCGCCGGAGGGGGGGGGGGATTCCGATGAGCGGAGGTCCATTTTAGGGTGGACCTCCGCTTTAACTTCACAGTTCACACAAATACGTTTTCAATTCAAACTGTAGCACTGACGTAAGTCATTTTTTTTTCCACAGTAGAGTGACAATCCCTCCACCTCCGGTCTAACTAATCACTCTCACCTTATGGCATGGACCCCTGTGCAAACAGGTTTTTATGCAAGCGGGTATCAAAAGGGTTAACACGGACCATAAACTTCTCTCACATCTCCTTAGATCTCAGCAAGGACGCCGGGTCATGGGTAGAAAGAAAAGATCTAAGTGCTTTTTTTGATCGATCAAAAAAATTCACGATTAATCGAGGAATTAATCTTTAATTTCCACAGCCCTAATATATATATATATATATATGTGTATATACATACACTCATCGGCCGCTATATTAGGTACACCGGTTTAATTGCTTGGTAACACAAATTGCTAATCAGCTAACCACATGGCAGTAACTCAATGCATTTAGACATCTAGATGTGGTGAAGATGACTTGCTGAAGTTCAAACTGAGCATCAGAATAGGGAAGAAAGGAGATTTCAGTGACTTTGAAAGTGGTATGCTTGTTGGCGCCAGACGGGTTGGTCTGAGCATTTCAAAAACTGCTGATCTACTGGGATTTTCACACACAACCATCTCTCGGGTTTACAGAGAATGGTCCAAAAAAGAGAAAATATCCAGTGAGCTGTGTGGAGGAAAATGTCTTTTTGAGGTCAGAGGAGAATGGGCAGACTGGTTCCAGATGATAGAAAGGCAACAGTAACTCAAATAACAACTTGTTACATACAAGGTATACAGAACTGTGAAGCAAATGGGCTACAGCAGCAGAAGACCACACCTGTCAGCTAAGAACAGGAAACTGTTGGCGCTGAATGGCGAGCAGTGCTATTACTTGGCTGTTGGCGCCTTTTCCCTCATTGGCCGCTAGCATGTGATTGGTGGTTACCCAGGACCATACCGGAAGTATTTATACTTCACCCAGTTTATCCTGACAGTCCCTAGGGCTGCCACCCCGGTGATCACTATGCACCCTTGCACCTTCACTGCTCACCCAGGTATTGTAGGTATATTAGCTACTCCTCTTTATATCACTACTATAGTTTATATTACAATATATACATTTGTTTTATAGATGCCTGTAGTGATGAGGACCACATCAATCTTTAATATCCATGGGGGTTTTCTCCCGAGGACTGCTGTTTCTCTTGGTTTTTCCACCATCCTTTGTCGGGGTCTTTCCACATCAGCTCCCGGGGCTGTTGACTCTTTTTGGCCGGCCTCTAGTCCTGTATGCTTGTACCCAGACTCATCGGCATGTCTACCAGTGCTACTGGGCAATTATTTCCCTCCCTATAGATAGATCCCATTTACAACATGATTTCTACCCTTAGTAGTTTGAACATTCTTTGTATAGAAACCCACCCTACATCTGCTCCTGAAGAGTGTCAGTAGCCACAAAATGCGTCAAGCTACCCTGTTTCCCTAAAAATAAGACCTAGCGTGATTGTTGGTGATGGCTTCAATATAAGCCCTACCCCCCAAATAAGCCCTACCCTGTTTCCCCCAAAATAAGCCCTACCCTGTTTCCCCCAAAATAAGCCCTACCCTGAAGATAAGACCTCCAAGGACTTTAACTAGGGCTTATTTGTGGGGTAGGGCTTATATTGCAGCCATCGCTGACAATCACACTAGGTCTTATTTTCAGGGGAAAAAAGGTATTAGATGCCCTCCTGCATTTTACACTGCAAGATTTTTACTATTTTATCCTTTACGCTTATCTGGATTGTACCAATCAATTTAGCCTATGTTTATTATCCTGTACAGACACACAATGAGTTTGCTCTTTACAATGTCTACATTATGAACTATTAAGTTACTATATTACTATGCAAATTGTATGTAATAAATGATACTGAATATATATTGTTGTTGTGCAATATGGCTATTCTATGTTCATGGTTCTAACTCATTATATACTTGCCAGTAGAGCTGCATGATTCCAGCCAAAATGAGAATCACAATATATTTTTTTCCGTAGAATAAAAAGATCACGATTCTCAACGTGAAAATCTTTCACATTATACAAAAAAAAATTGGGCTAACTTTACTGGTTATTTTTTTATTTTATTTTTTATTCATTGGCATTAATACAGCGATCAGTGCTAAAAAATTGCAATGATTACTGTAAAAATGTCACTGGCAGTGAAGGGGTTAACCACTGGGTGGCGCTGTAGGGGTTAAGTGTGTCCTAGGGAGTGAATCTAACTGTGGGGGGGAGGGGCTGTGTGTGACACGTCACTGATCACCGCTCCCGATTACAGGGGGAGCTGATGAGTGACAGTGTCACTAGGCAGAACAGGGAAATGCTTGTTTACATCAGCATCTCCCCGCTCTTCCTCAGCGTGAGACGATCACGAGTATCCCCTCAGACACCGGGTCAGTGGGACCCGCGATCACGGTCACGGAATGCCCGCAAGCCGCCTCTTAAAGGGCAACGTAGAGGTACGTTAATCTGCCTGTATGTGCTCTTCTGCCGACGTATATGTACTCTACACTACGTGGCATGTTCACCAAGATGGGTGAACTAGAGATGCTATTGTATGAGGAGGATTTGGATTTTGGATTTTGTGGGAATTTCGGAGACCTGGTTCAACAACTCTCATGATTGGCTGGCAAACATTCAAGAGTATACACTTTATCGCAATGATAGAGAGGGTAAAAAAGGGGGAGGGGTATGCCTATATATCAAGAATAATGTACAAGTGAATGTGAGAGATGACATCACTAAGGCCGCGTACACACGCGGGGACTGTTCGCCCAACTTTGTCCGCTGAACAGTGTTTCGGCGGACAGTCCGCCCGTGTGTGGGCTTTCAGCGGACAGTTTCAGCGAACAGTCCGCTGAACAAGGTTTTTCGGAAATTCCGAAAAACTGTCCGCTGAAACTTTGTTTCAGCGAACAGTCCCCTCGTGTGTAGGCTTGTTCGTCAAACTAAGTTCCGCGCATGCTCAGAAAGGATTTACACGCCGAAAGTTATAATGCAGTGTATAGGACGTCGTATTTTTCGTCCCGTCGTACGTGCCGTTCACGTCATCGCGCACGGTTTCAGCAAACTGTTCGTTCGTCGTGTGTGGCCATGTCCGTCCATGCTAAGTTTGAGCGGACTGTTTGCCGAAACTGTTTGACGGACAAAGTTGGGCGAACAGTCCCCGCGTGTGTACGCGGCCTAAGGGTGCTAGAAAGGAGGTGGTATCAAGACTCGTGGCCACTCATTAAAATTAGAAGAAAAGAGGTTTAACCTTAAACTGTGTAGAGGGTTCTTTACTGTAAGAGCGGCAAGGATGTGGAATTCCCTTCCACAGGCGGTGGTCTCAGCAGGGGGGGGGGGGCATCGATAGTTTCAAAAGAACTATTAGATAAGTACCTGAATGACCACAGCATACAGGGATATACAATGTAATACTGACATATAATCACACACATGGGTTGGACTTGCGTCGTCTTTTTTCAACCCCACCTACTATGTAACTATGTATGTGAGGTGGTCGGGAAGCGGTTAAAGTGCAATTATTTTTCCCCAAAAATGGCATTTGAGCAACTGCTGTGCAAAAACAGTGTGACAGCCACCATTTTATTCTCTAGGGTCTCTACTAAAATATATATGTATGTATATATATATATATATATATATATATATAATGTTTGGGGGTTCTAATTAATTTTCTAGCAAAAAAAAGTGATTTTAACTTGAGACCAACAAATGTCAGAAAAAAAGTGTTTAAGTAGTTACATTTCCCTCATTTACACACCAAAGTGTATTCCTTTGATCTAAAGGACAAATCGTTACAATGTTTATATTTATGTTCCACTGCTAAAGAATATTGTGATTCTTGGCAAACTGCCCATTTTTTTCCCCTTTCTTTTGACGGCTTACGGCTTTAGCAGAGCAGAGTGAATTCTTTGCATAGAAAGAATCGGGAAATACTTTGTAAAGATCGGAACGGGGAAAAACATGGGGATAACGATTCTTAACAATTAATTGTGCAGCTCTACTTGGCAGACACATTTTTGTTGTGTTATCTCCCTGGTTGCATTACACAAAGTCCCAAATCTCTCTCCACAATAAACAACATGAAAGCATGGATCCATCCTGCCTTGTATCACCGGTTCAGGCTGGTGGTGGTGTAATGGTGTGGGGAATAATTTCTCGGCACATTTTGGGCCCCTTAGTACCAATTGATCATCGTTTAAACCCCACGGCCCACCTGAGTATTGTTGCTGACCATGTCCATCCCTTTATGACTACAGTGTCCCCATCTTCTCATTGCTCCTTCCAGCAGGATAATGCACCATGTCACAAAGCTCCAATCATCTCACCACTGGACAATGAGGTCCCTTGTCCTCCAATCGTCTCCACACTCACCACATCTCATCCAATAGAGTGCCTTTGGGATGTGTTGGAACGGGAGATTGGCATTAGCACCAGCAGTGTGTGGCTTTACAAAGTGAAGGCAGACAGTACAATCACAATACAATTCAATACAGGAGGAATCAGAGGACAATGCTATGGAGAAAAAACTCTGAGGAATGTTTCCAACACCTTGTTGAATCTATGCCATGAAGAATGAAGGCAAAAGGGGGTCCAACCCAGTGCTAGCAAGGTGTACTATATTTCTATCTATCTGTCTATATCTCTCCATCTATATATCTGTTTCTATCTATCCATCTATATATATATATATATCTATATCTATCTATATACCTATATATCTCATATATATATATATATATATATATATATATATATATATAGCTCTATCTCTCTCTATCTATATCTCTATCTGTATATCTCTCTATCTATCTATTTCTATCTATCTCTCTCTATATATATATTTCTCTATCTCTCTCTCTCTCTCTCTATATATATATATATATATATATATATATATATATATATATATATTTCTATATATATATATATATTTCTATATATATATATATATTTATATATATATATATATATATATATATATATATATATTTCTATATATATTTCTATCTATATATATATATATATATATATATATTTCTATCTATATATATATATATATATATATATATATTTCTATCTATCTATCTATCTATCGAGAGATAGGTAGAGAGATAGATAGAGATAGATAGAAATATATATATATATATATATATATATATATATACAGATAGATAGAGATAGATAGAAATATATATATATATATATATATATATATATATATATATATACAGATAGATAGAGATAGACAGAGATAGATATATATATATATATACAGATAGATAGAGATATAAAGATAGAAAGAAAGATAGATAGATAGACAGATAGACAGAAATCTATATATATATAGATAGAGAAATACAGAGATAGAGAGAGATAGAGATAGATATAGATAGAGAGAGAGAGAGAGAGAGAGATTTCTATCTATCTATATCTCTCTATGTATCTATATCTATCTATCTATATTTATATATATATATATATATATATATATATATTTCTATCTATCTATATCTCTCTCTCTATCTATCTATATCTCTCTCTCTATCTATCTATCTATCTATCTATATCTCTCTCTCTATCTATCTATATCTCTCTCTATATATATATATATATATCTATATCTATCTCTATTTATCTATCTGTCTTTCTTTCTATCTATCTCTCTATATCTCTATCTATCTAGATCTCTCTATCTATTCCTATCTATATCTCTCTCTCTATATATCTATTTATCTCTCTCTCTCTCTCTCTATATCTCTCTATATCTCTCTATGTATATCTATATATATCTCTATCTACCAATCTATATCTCTCGATCTATCTACATATCTATCTATCTCTCTATCTATATCTATCTCTATATATATATATATATATATATATATATATATATATATATATATATATATATATATATATATATATATATATATATATACAGTGGTGTGAAAAAGTGTTTGCCCCCTTCCTCATTTCCTGTTCCTTTGCATGTTTGTTACACTTAAGTGTTTCGGAACATCAAACCAATTTAAACAATAGTCAAGGACAACACAAGTAAACACAAAATGCAATTTGTAAATGAAGGTGTTTATTATTAAAGGTGAAAAAAAATCCAAACCATCATGGCCCTGTGTGAAAAAGTGATTGCCCCCCTTGTTAAAACATACTATAACTGTGGTTGTCCACACCTGAGTTCAGTTTCTCTAGCCACACCCAGGCCTGATTATTGCCACACCTGTTCACAATCAAGGCATCACTTAAATAGGAGCTGCTTGACACAGTAAGGTCCACCAGAAGATCCTTAAAAGCTACACATCATGCCGAGACCCAAAGAAATTCAGGAACAATTGAGAAAGAAAGTAATTGAGATCTATCAGTCTGGAAAGGGTTATAAAGCCATTTCCAAAGCTTTGGGAATCCAGCGAACCACAGTGAGAGCCATTATCCACAAATGGCGAAGACATGGAACAGTGGTGAACCTTCCCAGGAGTGGCTGGCCACCCAAAATTACCCCAAGAGCGCAGCGACGACTCATCCAAGAGGTCACAAAAGACCCCACAACAACGTCCAAGGAACTGCAGGCCTCACTTGCCTCAGTTAAGGTCAGCGTTCTTGCCTCCACCATCAGGAAAAGACTGGGCAAAAATGACCTGCATGGCAGAGTTCCAAGGAGAAAACCACTGCTGAGCAAAAAGAACATCAAAGCTCGTCTCAATTTCTCCACAACACATCTTGATGATCCCCAAGACTTTTGGGACAACATTCTGTGGACCGATGAGACAAAAGTGGAACTCTTTGGAAGGTGTGTGTCCAAGTATATCTGGCGTAGAAGGAACACTGCATTTCATAAAAAGAACATTATACCAACAGTAAAATATGGTGGTGGTAGTGTGATGGTCTTGGGCTGTTTTGCTGCTTCAGGACCTGGAAGACTTGCCGTGATAAAAGGAACTATGAATTCTGCTGTCTACCAAGAGATCCTGAAGGAGAATGTCCGACCATCTGTTTGTGTACTCAAGCTGAAACGAACTTGGGTTCTGCAGCAGGACAATGATCCTAAACACACCAGCAAGTCCACCACCGAATGGCTGAAGAAAAACAAAATGAAGACTTTGGAGTGGCCTAGCCAGTCCTGACCTGAATCCTATTGAGATGTTGTGGTATGACCTTAAAAAGGCCGTTCATGCTCGAAAACCCTCTAATGTAACTGAATTAGGACAATTCTGCAAAGATGAGTGGGCCAAAATTCCTCCAGGACGCTGTAAAAGCCTCATTGCACGTTATCGCAAACGCTTGGTTGCAGTTGTTGCTGCTAAGGGTGGCCCAACCAGTTATTAGGTTTAGGGGGCAATCACTTTTTCACACAGGGCCATGATGGTTTGGATTTTTTTTCACCTTTAATAATAAACACCTTCATTTACAAATTGCATTTTGTGTTTACTTGTGTTGTCCTTGACTATTGTTTAAATTGGTTTGATGTTCCGAAACACTTAAGTGTGACAAACATGCAAAGGAACAGGAAATGAGGAAGGGGGCAAACACTTTTTCACACCACTGTATATATATATATATATCTATTTCTATATATATATTGTAAGGGATCTTCCCGGGGTAGGGTGTGTTTGGACACAGTTCACAGCAGACTTGGAATTTGATAAAGCAGATCTTGGCGTTTATTCGTGGTACAAACAGTCCAGCAAACAAAATATACAGCAACACCGTGCTTTCTAAGTACAACAAAAATAAAAGTCCTAGCCCGGCTGGGCGCTTACTAACAGGTTCTGCTCACCTATCTGACACTTACAAACACAGCGTCTTTCGCCTGGATATCGCAGGGTGAGTTTTAGCTCCAGCAGTGGCTGTGCTTGCAGCTTCCTTCAACACACAGATTGTTCATTCCCTGGCTGAGAGCAAGCACCTTCAGACCCTGCAGTGCCTTTAGCTTCCCAGGCTAATTAGGATCCAAGCTCACCTGATCCCAAACCCAGAACTGGATCGGGGGATGTGGAATGACAGGTCCCTCTACCAAACCTACCTGCCATTCCATATAAACCCAGGCCCGGCAAAATTAAATAACAACTCAGCAGCATATCGCTGCTGAGAAACTGATCCATCCTGGATTTACCATCTCACACTGTGTAGCAACCTAGGTGAGATGTACACCCCCTCGATCACTTCTCCAGTGACATGTCTACATATCCCCCCCCTCTTTTTCAGACCGGAGGGCTGAGCCTTTTGTCCCCACAGACAACTTACCCTTGACAATGCGTCAGCATTTGCCTGTAATTTCCCTGGCCTGTGTTCCACAGTGAAATTAAAGTTTTGTAGGGAGAGAAACCATCTAGTCACTCTTGCATTTCTCTCCTTGTTTAACTTCATCCATGTTAGGGGGGCATGGTCTGTCACCAACTTGAATTTCCTGCCTAGCAAGTAATACTTTAAAGATTCTAGGGCCCACTTTACTGCCAAACACTCTCGCTCCACAATGGCATAATTTTTCTCGGCCGGGGTTAATTTTCTACTCAAGTACGTCACCGGATGCTCCTCACCATTCACTACTTGTGAGAGTACTGCACCTAAGCCTGTGTTAGAGGCATCTGTCTGGACCAGAAATTCTCGTTTGAAATCGGGGGTAACTAAGACAGGTGGTTGGCACAAGGCAGACTTAAGGCTTTGGAAAGCCTTCTCGGCCTCTGGGGTCCACGTGACCATTGCTGTCTTTCCGCCCTTTGTCAAGTCAGTTAGTGGAGCAGCAACTGAGGCAAAGTTCGGCACAAATCTACGGTAATACCCCGTAATACCCAGGAAAGCTCTAACCTGTTTCCTTGTCAGGGGTCTAGGCCAATTCTGTATTGCCTCAATTTTATTTAGCTGTGGCTTAATCAACCCTCTCCCAATAATGTAGCCTAGATATTTGGCCTCTTCTAGGGCTAGAGCACACTTCTCGGCATTTATGGTCAACCCCGCATCACTTATGGCATCCAACACGGCCTGTACCTTACAGAGGTGATTTTCCCAATCAGGGCTAAAAATGACCACATCATCGAGGTAGGCGGCTGAGTAATCACGATGTGGTCGCAGAATCAAGTCCATCAACCTCTGGAAAGTTGCAGGCGCTCCATGTAACCCGAACGGCATCACTACATACTGGAATAGCCCATCAGGGGTGGAGAAAGCAGTTTTCTCTTTAGCCTCGTCAGAAAGTGGAATCTGCCAATAGCCCTTTGTGAGATCGAGGGTGGTTATGTACCTGGCGTTACCCAACTTCTCAATCAACTCATCTACCCTGGGCATAGGATACGCATCGAACTTGGAGATCTCATTCAACTTTCTGAAATCGTTACAGAACCTCCAAGTTCCATTGGGCTTTGGGATTAGCACAATTGGGCTGGACCATTCACTCTGTGACACCTCAATTACCCCCAGAGCAAGCATACGTTTTACCTCGGCAGATACGGCTTCCCTACGTGCCTCGGGTATCCTATAGGGCTTAAGGTTTACTCTGCTTCTAGGCTCAGTTTCAATGTGATGATGGATGAGGTGTGTACGCCCTGGGAGGTCAGAGAACTTGTTTTTGTTTTTCTGTAAAAATTCCTGAGCCTCCTGTTTCTGTGACACTGATAGAGTATCACCTACCTTGACTGGAGGGATTGGTTGTGACAAATTATTAACAGTATTTGTCGCCCCCAAGGATTCCCTGTCTTTCCAGGGCTTGATCAAGTTTATGTGATAAACTTGGAAAGGCTTCCTTCTACCTGGTTGGTGCACCTTGTAGTTCACCTCACTGATCTTTTCAACAATTTCATAAGGACCTTGCCACTTCGCCAAGAATTTACTCTCAACAGTGGGGACTAGTATAAGGACCCTATCGCCTGGGTTGAATGTCCTGATTCTTGCGGACCGGTTGTAAATTCTACTTTGGGCCTCTTGAGCTCTCTGGAGGTGTTCCCTTACCAGGGGCATTACAGTGGCTATACGGTCCTGCATTTGTGCTACATGCTCAATAACACTCTTGTATGGGGTGGACTCATTCTCCCATGTCTCTTTTGCAATGTCTAGTAGACCCCTAGGGTGATGACCATAGACCAACTCGAATGGTGAGAACCCTGTGGACGCTTGGGGCACCTCCCTAATAGCAAACATGAGGTAGGGTAATAAATGATCCCAGTCACGACCATCTTTTGCCACCACTTTCTTCAACATATGTTTCAAAGTTTTATTAAATCTCTCCACCAATCCGTCCGTCTGGGGGTGGTACACAGAGGTACGGATGTGTGAGATTTTAAATAGTCTGCATAATTCCTTCATTACTTTCGACATAAATGGCGTACCTTGGTCAGTTAGGATTTCTTTGGGGATCCCAGTCCTAGAGAACATATAAAACAACTCACGTGCAATTGTTTTAGATGCAGTGTTTCTTAAGGGTACAGCCTCAGGATAGCGGGTCGCATAATCCAGGACTACCAAAATATACTGGTGTCCTCTAGCTGACTTTACAATGGGACCCACTAAATCCATGGCAATACGCTCAAAAGGCACCTCTATAATAGGGAGCGAAACCAAAGGACTGCGAAAATGTGACACTGGGGCACTAACCTGACATGTGGGGCACGACTCACAGTATTTTTTAATGTCATCATATATGGCCGGCCAAAAAAACCTCTGGAGAACCCTCTCTCGCGTTTTGTCAGTCCCCAAGTGTCCCCCAAGAACATGGTTATGTGCCATGTCAAGCACCTGACGCCGGTACGGCTTAGGTACCAGAAGCTGTTCCACAATCTCATCTTTAACCTTATTGACTCTATAGAAAAGATCATTAGTCACCGAAAAATGTGGAAATCTTTTTTCAGCATCTGGTTCCTGAGGTACCCCGTTCATAACAGCAACCTGCTCTCTCGCATTTTTGAGAGTGGGGTCCTGTAATTGTGCAGTCCCAAAATTATCGCTAGACACCTCTAAGTCTAGTATATTTTGCTCAGTGGGAGGAGCCTCCTCCTCCCCAGCCAGGACCTGCAAAGGAAAACAATCATTTTCATCCTGCACATTTTTATCATTCACAGTGGACAAGGCAACCCCCTTAGAGGTATCCTCACTCCTTTTGGGGATTTTTCTTTTTTCCCAAAGAGCCCAGAATAATGGAAAATCGCGCCCCAATATTACATTATGCATGAGGTTTTTAACCACACCCACTTCATATTGTACGGTGCCTTGTTCAGTCCCGACTTTAGCCAGCACTATAGGGTACACTTTTGTATCACCATGTATGCACACAACACTCATATGCTTTTTAGACTCTAAGTCCCCAGTCACCAGGCTAGCATGCACCAAGGTTACAAGGCTTCCTGAGTCCATTAACGCTTTAACAGGAAAGTCATTGATTGTGATGTTGCAGATTTGCGGTTCAGTCTCTAGTCCAGGAACTGCAGCACAAGATGGTTCCGCAAATAGCGACTGACGCCTGCTAGCGTCACATTCCATGGGTTCAGAGGTAAGAGGGCAATGGGCCGACACGTGTCCCGCCTCATGGCATCTCCAACACTGGATAGGGCCTGGTCTCTTTGGCAAGGAGTCCTTTTCAGAGCCCCTTAGCCACCCGGGACCATCACCAGTCTTTTGTCCCTGAGACACCACTTGAGCCCTTTTCCCCCCATCAGCACCCCTCCACACTCCCCCAATAGATGGAAGTCTCTTACCAGCTGACGGCACAGATCTGGCGCTCCGGGGAGGTGAAGATGCTGCAGGAACATCACGGAGGTAGTCCTCAGTCGCCTGGAACCTCTCCACAAGGTTGACAAGTTCGTTTGCATTCTTAGGATCACCTTGTCCCACCCAGCGTTGCAAGTCAGTAGGAAGGGCTCGGAGGTAGCGATCCATCACGACCTTCTCTAGGATTTGTGCAGGAGTAGAAGTGTCTGGCTCCAACCACTTTCTTGCCAAATGGATTAGGTCATACATCTGGGACCTCGCTGATTTGTCCAGACTGTAGCTCCAGTTGCGTACCCTCCGGGCACGGACTGCAGTAGTAACTCCTAGTCGGGCAAGCATCTCCTCTTTTAGCCGAGTATAGTCCTTAACCTCTTGCTCACTGAGGTCATAGTAGGCCTTTTGAGGTTCACCTGTTAAATAGGGCGCAATTACCTCTGCCCACTCAGCGGCTGGTAACTTCTCTCGCTCAGCCACGTGCTCAAATACTGTTAGATAGGCCTCAACATCGTCCTCAGCAGTCATCTTTTGCAGCGTTTTCTGCACAGTCCTTCTCCCAGAAAAAATCTCTGGAGCGGCTCCCTCCATTGTGGGTGGATTAGCAACCACAGGCGCCTCTCGATTTACTATCAGGTGCTCGATAAGTTGTTGTTGGCTTTGGCGCAAAGCTTGCAACTCTTCCTTATGCATCCGCTGTTGTGCAGCCATCATCTGCTGTTGTGCAGCCATGGACTGTTCATGTCGTCTATTGGCCTCTGTCTGCGCCTGCTGTTGTGCAGCCATCATCTGCTGTTGTTCAGCCATGGACTGTTCATGTCGTCTATTGGCCTCTGTCTGAGCCTGCTGTTGTTGCAAACTCACTTGCATAAACTGCTTCAGCATCTCCTCCATGTTGCTGGACTGTTTTTGGAGTGTAGTTGCAGCTTTCACCCAGGACATCAGCAGCTGTAGCCAAGTCTGTCCACACCGTTGCCCCTAGCAACCGCGTTGCCCGCTACCTCCACCAATTGTAAGGGATCTTCCCGGGGTAGGGTGTGTTTGGACACAGTTCACAGCAGACTTGGAATTTGATAAAGCAGATCTTGGCGTTTATTCGTGGTACAAACAGTCCAGCAAACAAAATATACAGCAACACCGTGCTTTCTAAGTACAACAAAAATAAAAGTCCTAGCCCGGCTGGGCGCTTACTAACAGGTTCTGCTCACCTATCTGACACTTACAAACACAGCGTCTTTCGCCTGGATATCGCAGGGTGAGTTTTAGCTCCAGCAGTGGCTGTGCTTGCAGCTTCCTTCAACACACAGATTGTTCATTCCCTGGCTGAGAAGCAATCACCTGCAGACCCTACAGAGCCTTTAGCTTCCCAGGCTAATTAGGATCCAAGCTCACCTGATCCCAAACCCAGAACTGGATCGGGGGATGTGGAATGACAGGTCCCTCTACCAAACCTACCTGCCATTCCATATAAACCCAGGCCCGGCAAAATTAAATAACAACTCAGCAGCATATCGCTGCTGAGAAACTGATCCATCCTGGATTTACCATCTCACACTGTGTAGCAACCTAGGTGAGATGTACACCCCCTCGATCACTTCTCCAGTGACATGTCTACAATATATATATATATATATATATATATATATATATATATATTTCTATATATATATATATATATATATTTCTATATATATATATATATATATATTTCTATATATATATATATATATATATATATATATATATCTATTTCTATATATATATATATCACTCTATCTATCTATCTATCTATCTATCTATCTATCCATATCGCTCTCTCTCTATCTATATCTCTCTCTCTATCTATCTATATCTACCCTTAGTAGTTTGAACATTCTTTGTATAGAAACCCACCCTACATCTGCTCCTGAAGAGTGTCAGTAGCCACAAAATGCGTCAAGCTACCCTGTTTCCCCAAAAATAAGACCTAGCGTGATTGTTGGTGATGGCTTCAATATAAGCCCTACCCCCCAAATAAGCCCTACCCTGTTATCTATCTCTATATATATCTATTTCTATCTATCTATATATATATATATATATATCTATTTCTATCTATATATATATATATATATATATATATATATTTTTATATATATATATATATATTTATATATATATATATATATATATATATATATATATATATATATATATATATATATATATATATATATATATATCACTCTATCTATCTATATCTCTCTCTCTATGTATCTATCTATCTCTCTCTCTATCTATATCTCTCTCTATCTATATCTCTCTCTATCTATCTATCTATATCTCTCTCTATCTATCTATCTATATCTTTCTCTCTATCTCTCTATCTCTCTATCTATCTATCTATATCTTTCTCTATATCTCTCTATCTAACTGTGTGTGCAATGCAGTTAGTAATACTGCAGGGAAGAAAGTCTACCTGTCAATCAAGAAGCAAATCTCAGTCTTCTCTGCTATAAATGTTCAGAACTGGCGCATTATTTTCCATTTCTTTCAACAGGAAAGACTACTGAAATGTAATTTAGAGTAATGCACCAAGGATTTCCAAGTACTGACCACAGACAGACATTGTGCTAAAGGAGCAAGATCTCCCCCTACTGGTAACATATCAGATAGCAGTCCTTATCTCTGATTCCTCCTGATGTTAGACCAGGGCTTCTCAAGCAGGGTTCCTCCAGAGGTTGCTAGGGGTTTCCTTGAGCAATGAGCAATTTCTGCCTCTTGGATAAGCTCCCACTGACACCACTGATCTTTTTACCTATCTGTAAATGTATCATGAGTTAGAGATAGTGGGCACCATTCACAAAAGCATCTCGCATTCGATATTTAGGTGTCCAGACACATTTTGCCTAAATATCACATGCGATTCTGAAACTGTCAGTTCACTATACTGTTCTGTATAATTAACCACTACAGCCCCGGAAAGGACTTACCCCCTTCCTGACCAGAGCACTTTTTGCGATTCGGTACTGCGACGCTTTAACTGACAATTGCGCGGTCGTGCGTCGTGACTCCCTAACAAAATCAACATATTTTTTTCCCACAAATAGAGCTTTCTTTTGGTGGTATTTGCGCTATAAACAAAAGCATAGCGACAATTTTGAAAAAAAAAAACACATTTTTTACTTTTTTGCTATAATAAATATCCCCCAAAAATATATAAAAAAAACTCATTTTTTCTCAGTTTAGACCGATATATATTCTTCTACATAATTTTGGTAAAAAAAAAAAAAAAAAAAATCGCCATTGCACAAAAGTTATAGCGTTTACAAAATAGGGGATATTTTTATGGCATTTTTCTAAAAAAAAATTGTTTTTACTAGTAATGGCGGTGATCAGTGATTTTTATCGTGACTGCGACATTATGGCGGACACATCGGACAATGTTGACGCATTTTTGGGACCGTTGTCATTAATACAGCGATCAGTGCTATAAAATTGCATTGATAACTGTAAAAATGTCACTGGCAGTGAAGAGGTTAACCAGTAGGGGGCAGGGGAGGGGTTAAGTGTGTCCTAGGGGAGTGATTCTAACTATCTGGGAGAGGGGCTTGTGTGACGTCACACTGATCGCTGCTCCCGATGACAGGGAGCAGACGATCAGTGTGCTGTCATTAGGCAGAACGGGGAGATTCTGTTTACATTGGCATCTCCCCGTTCTTGAGCTCCATGACACGATCACGGGTATCCCCGCGGCGATCAAGTCCGCGGGTACCGCGGTCACAGAGCTTGCACGCCGGCAGGAAATTCAAAGTAACGTACGGGTACGTTACTTTGCCCAGCCGTGCCATTCTGCCGACAGCGGTCGGCAAGTGATTAAATAAATAATTAAATGCATGCAAGTATTAATTAGTGGTATGCAGTAAGGAACGTGTATGATTTTAACTGGTTGTTAAGGAGCGGATGGGTGCCAGTGTCCTTAAATTGTTACTAAACCCAGGACTCTGCATTCACTATATCTGGTCTCCCACAGTACACAGAACATGGAAATGACATTATTTACACGTAGTAAATATAAACTTATCAGCAGTATATAGCAGTCTTGTGGCTTCTATCAGTGTCTGGCTAAAGCCTGTAGGAGGAGTTTTCATTCTCCTCTGACTGTCCTATGAGGCTGCGGGACCCCTGACCCTCTGTCTGGACAGTGCTGATTGGAGAGTGCATGTGATCAGCACAGGGCCAAAGAAAAAAAAAATCCTCTCTAGCTATACACACCAAACTGAGCATGTGCACAGAGATGCCAACGTCTCTGTCTTATCAGGAGATGGATTGGGGACAGTAAAAGAAGGGGAGGATCAGAAGAGACAGGATCAAACAGCCTTTTTACACAATGCAGAGCATTAACCCTTTAGGTTCCACAGTGAGTATAACACGCTTGCTTTACTGCATATACAGACTGATTTTACTTTTGTGGGTTTAGCAACACTTTAACAGCCAGTAAGCGTCATCAGCTGAAAGCTGAATGTAAAGAAAAGAATTGCCGGAATAAAAAAAAAAAAAAAAAATCACTGGAAAAACCCTTTCGGGTCTGGTATGGATTTTGAGGAGATCCACCTATGGCAACATTCATTTTTTTTTTTTTTTTTTAAATGGCATACAGAAAAAAAAAACTGCGTGGGGTCCCCCCAAGCCATACCATGGGTCTGGTGTGGCTTGGGGGGGACCCCACGTAGTTTTTTTTCTTTTTTTTTCCCCCGTGATTTTTTATTTTTTTTCTTTACATTCAGCGGTCAGCTCTGACAGCGGAGGACTCGTCGGTTTTTAAGGATGTGACAGCCGCCTGCTCCTTAACAACCATGATAGTTGCCACACGCTTTCACTACTAATGTACTACGAAATTAAATCACTTCATAAAACAGCACATGAAGTATTTTTGTAGCTTTTTTTTTTTTTTTTTTTTGCGAATGCCAAAACATTTTTTTGAAAAAAAGCGAAGCGGTATTTTACTGAATATCTTTTAGCGGTAGATACGGCTTTGTGAACTGAGACCAGAACTTTATTTCAAGGGTTCCTCGGTGTAAAAAAGGTTGAGAGAGGCTGCGTTAGAGGGGTCTATAGCACAGGGGTGGTCAGCTCTCATGATTGGGGCCCCTGATGCTGCCAAAGGGACCCATGTAATATCCAGTGAATGTAATGCAACAAACTGCTGTAATAGAGTCTGCATGCTGTAGATAAATGGGTAAATACTAATTCATAGACTGGGGGTGCATTTTAGGATGCCGTCATAGACGGGGCATAGACGGACAGCTAGAGATCACAGCCTCTTTACAAATCAATGATTTCACGTTTGTCCTCCTTTCAGCCCACATTTAATATTTATCTTAAAAGATTGATTATAGAGGATTTCAGAAGAGAAAAAAAAAAAAACGACAAACCATACAAATTAATTACTAGAATATTTTTCTTCACTATTCTGGGTAAGTATGGAAAGCACAGACTACTGTTTGCAGGGGCCCTACAAAAGGTGCCAATGGCCACGTGTGGTCCCCAGGCCTCACATTGCCTACCTGGGGGCCAGCCAGGGCCGCTGATAGAAATCATGGGGCCCCATACAGCCTACCTGACGGGGGCCCCCCTCAGCTCCTCCCTGGCCCCGCCCCTGGTCCCTCCTTCAGTCCCACCCCTGGACCCACCCATTGCCCCTCCCCAGACCCCGGCTTGAAACAAAGTGTAGGTTTGTCTACATGTGATATTTGTTTTTCTCCAGCCAGTTATAGGTTTGATTTTCCAAAAGAAATACTGTTTTCAGATGAGAACAGACCTCTTTAATATCTATATGTAATACAAACCATTAATGAATAAATAAATTGGTATTTTTGGTATTATTGCAGAGTATTGTCAGGGTATGCATTGCAGAGTATTGTAAGGGTAAGTATTGCAGAGTATTGTCAGGGTATGCATTGCAGAGTATTGTCAGGGTATGCATTGCAGAGTATTGTCAGGGTATGCATTGCAGAGTATTGTCAGGGTATGCATTGCAGAGTATTGTCAGGGTAAGTATTGCAGAGTATTGTCAGGGTAAGTATTACAGAGTATTGTCAGGGTAAGTATTGCAGAGTATTGTCAGGGTATGCATTGCAGAGTATTGTCAGGGTAAGTATTGCAGAGTATTGTCAGGGTAAGTATTGCAGAGTATTGTCAGGGTATGCATTGCAGAGTATTGTCAGGGTAAGTATTACAGAGTATTGTCAGGGTAAGTATTGCAGAGTATTGTCAGGGTATGCATTGCAGAGTATTGTCAGGGTATGCATTGCAGAGTATTGTCAGGGTATGCATTGCAGAGTATTGTCAGGGTAAGTATTGCAGAGTATTGTCAGGGTAAGTATTGCAGAGTATTGTCAGGGTAAGTATTACAGAGTATTGTCAGGGTAAGTATTGCAGAGTATTGTCAGGGTATGCATTGCAGAGTATTGTCAGGGTAAGTATTGCAGAGTATTGTCAGGGTAAGTATTGCAGAGTATTGTCAGGGTATGCATTGCAGAGTATTGTCAGGGTAAGTATTACAGAGTATTGTCAGGGTAAGTATTGCAGAGTATTGTCAGGGTATGCATTGCAGAGTATTGTCAGGGTATGCATTGCAGAGTATTGTCAGGGTAAGTATTGCAGAGTATTGTCAGGGTAAGTATTGCAGAGTATTGTCAGGGTAAGTATTGCAGAGTATTGTCAGGGTAAGTATTGCAGAGTATTGTCAGGGTAAGTATTGCAGAGTATTGTCAGGGTAAGTATTGCAGAGTATTGTCAGGGTATGTATTGCAGAGTAGTAGTAGATGTTGAACTTCAAGCCCCCCCCCCCCCCAAGCAAGCATACAATTCACCTGTGTAATTGTTAGCTGCCTTGGCCCCAGCAGAGATCACTTCCTCCCTGTTCTTGAGTCTTCACAGACCACAATATCTCGATTGCCCGGCCCCTGCTCTCTCTGCTCACCTCTCACTCTGTTACTTCTTCTCACGCGGAGAGAGAGAGAGAGGAATATCACTACACTCCACACCATAATAGGATATGCTGGCCGGGACTTGTGCGATGTGCCAGCATGAGGAGCGGGCGCAGAGAACGTATTCTTCCGCGTCCGAAATACAGAAAATAGTCCCTCCTCTGCAGCCGCGTATTTAAACGATTAAAAACACATATTCTAATGGGAAGGTATAGGGTATGGGATGATCGGTGGCTGGAGAATAAATTTTTTATTTTATTTTTTACATGAAAATTTACTTCGCTGTTCAGGTTGCCCGGGCCGCCCTGCTGGTCAGGCTCGGTACAGCAGGGCCAGTTGTACTGGCCTATCAGCGGCCCTGGGTCCAGCCATGGTCCACTGTACAGCCCTGGCCAAAAGTTTTGAGAATCATACAAATATTAACCACTTAATGACCGAGCCTCTGAGATTTTTTTTGTCTAAAAAAAAAAAAAAGTTATTCTTTGCTAGAAAATTACTTAGATCCCCCAAACATTACACAGTTTTTTTTTTCTAACACCCTAGAGAATAAAATGCCGGTCGTTGCAACATTTTCTGTCACATCGTATTTGCGCAGCGGTCTTATGCTCCATACACATGACTGGTTTTTCCATCAGAAAAAAACTCTGGCGGTCTTTCCAACGGAGTTCTGCTGAAACGGACGTGCCTACACACGATCACATCAAAGTCCATTCGTTTAGAACGTGATGACGTACGGCGGGACTGGAAAAAGGAAGATCAGTAGACAATATTATTATTATTATTATTCAGGATTTATATAGTAATAATGATTCCGTCTGACCTTTTCTGGCAGAAAGTCCGGTCGTGTCTACGCGGCATTACACTTTTTTTTTGGAAAAAATACACTTTTTTTAATTAAAAAATAAGACAAACAGTAAAATTAGCCCAATGTCTTTTTATATTGTGAAAGATAATGTTTGTTACACCGAGTAAATTGATAACCAACATGTCACGCTTCAAAACTGCACCCGCTCGTGGAATGGCGACAAAAACTTTTACCCTTAAAAAACTCCATAAGCGACATTTAAAAAATTCTACAGGTTGCATGTTTTGAGTTACAGAGAAAGTCTTGAGCTTATTATTGCTCTCGCTCTACCGATTGCGGAAATACCTCACGTGTGGTTTGAGCACCATTTTCAAATGCGGGCGCTACTCACAAATGCTTTCGCTTCTGCACGTGAGCTCGTCGGGACGGGGCGCATTTAAAAAAAATGTTTTTCTTATTTTACCTTTTATTTTTACACTGTTTAAAAATAAATAAAAATGATGTCACTTTTATTCCTATTACAAGGAATGTAAACATCCCTTGTAATAGAAAAAAAAGCATGATAGGTCCTCTTCAATATGAGATCTAGGGATCAAAAGAACTCAGATCTCATATTTACACTAAAATGCAATAATAATAAAAAAAAATAATAATTTTGTCATTTAAAAAAAAAACAAAAAAAAAAACAAAAAAAAAAACCGGCCCTTTCAGAGCTGTGGGTGAAAGTGACGTTTTGATGCCGCTTCCGCCCCGGCATTGATACAGACGGGTGGGGGCCACCTTCCCCTCACTCATCTCCATGTCAAACAAGGAGCAACATCCGCTCGCCTCCGCCACTATCGACGGCTCCGGTAAGCGGCGGAGGGCACCAGAGCGTGGCGGGAGGGCCCCTCTCCCGCCGCCGATAAAAGTGATCTCGCTGCGAATCTGCCACAGAGACCACTTTTCTCTGAAAGCGGACCGCCCGCTGAAGGAGAGGATACCGGGGTTATGGCAGATAACTGCCAACATAACGACGATACTCCTCTTCAAAGTACCGACGTATAACGACAGTGGGCGGTCCAGAAGCTGCTTCAGTGTTTTTAGATCTTTTTGTCAGATGTTACTATTGTATACTGAAGTATAATTACTAGGGCTGTTACTGATTAAAATTTATGCTCGATTAATCGTTTTTTTATAACGCACATAAGGATCCAACTACTTTTAGCTGATCTCCTTGCATTGCAATTCTGCATTAGTCAGTGGTAAATGTGGTATACACTATATACAATCAGCTGACACTAGTTAGTTTCCACAATCCATGACTTAACTTCACAGTTCACACAAATACGTTTTAAATTCAAACTGTAGCACTGATGTAAGTATTTTTTTTTCCACAGTAGCGTGACAATCCTTCCACCTCCGGTCTAATTAATCACTCTCACCTTATGGCATGGACCCCTGTGCAAACAGGTTGTCATGCAAGTGGGGATCAAAAGGGTTAACACGGACCATAAACTTCCCTCACGTCTCCTTAGATCTCAGCAAGGACGCCAGGTCATGGGTAGAAAGAAAGGATCGAAGTGCTCACCGCTTAAGTATAAGATTTCATTTTTGTGTTCAAACACAAACTACTCACATAAAGATGATAAAAACACAGCATGTAAAGCCGACAATCGTGTAAGTTCCGTAGGGCAGCAGCGGGTGACATCATGCATAGCTCCTCCCCCATACGTGTTACGTTCAATCAGAACTTCAACGTCACCTGACTTCTTCCCGTTAGCAGAGGCACTTGGGGAAGGGGGGAGGAGTCCAGTGACGTCGATGTGCGTGACGTCACCGGATCTCCGACGGAACTCCCTGAAGACCCGGAAGCCGGCGGAGAGGTGAGTACCGATCAAAAGATTTTTGACCGATCAAAAAAACGAATCGAGGAATTAATCTTTAAATTTCCAAAGGTCAATTCACTTCACACTCCAACTCCAACAGGTGCTTTAAATACGCCAGGGCATTGGTGGTCACAGCGGACCTCTTAAACAGGGACCTGGGTCGCTCTATCTCATGTACACAGATGTATCTCGCCTGGTCCCACACAGCAGGTCCGTAATTTGAATCAGTGCGCCTTAGCTTACTTGTACCATCCCCTTTGTCCAGCGTAATATGTGAGGAAGAGTGAGATAGAGCGACCCAGGTCTCTGTTTAAGAGGTCCGCTGTGACCACCAATGCTCCGGCGTATTTAAAGCACCTGTTGGAGTTGGAGTGTGAAGTGAATTGACCTTTTTTGCAGTGGCTTATTCTTTTATTGTTCATGTGAGTGCATAAAGAGTGAATTTTAAAGATTAAAGTGCTTTTACGGTATTACACTATTGGAGGCTTCCACTGTGATTTTTTTTTTTTTTTTTTGAGGTACATGTGTAATAGAAACTTCTGAGCGGAGGCGATCCAGTGATATGGGATACTATATTGCAGGGATCTGCAATAAGCGGTCCTCCAGCTGTTGCAGAACTACAAGTCCCATGAGTCATAGCAAGACTCTGGCAGCCGCAAGCCTGACACCCAGTGGCAGAGGCATGCTGGGACTTGTAGTTTCGCAACAGCTGGAGGTCCGCTAATTGCATATCCCTGCTATATTGGAATCATCTCCTAAGAGGAGTTAAAGTTTTATTAGCCTAACACGTGAGTGGAAGGCTCGACATCTGGTGAGTGTACTCACCAAGGGGAGTCACAATCACGGATGGTGTGGCGAAGGAGTTAACAACTGTTTTGGACACTGAAGATTGTTTGCACTTATAAAAGGACTATTGTAGAATTTTCTAATTATAATCACTTTGGGTGATGAAATAATTAATACATTTCTTTGGGCTGTTTTTTATTTAATTTATTATTGCAGTATTCACGCTGTTCAGTATATATATATTTCCACATTCACATAAAGTGGGGGATATGTACAGTTTTATGTGCTTTATGGATACTTTTCTGAGCATATTTGTATATGTGAGATTATAGATTATTTTCAGGTATTAATGAAGGTAGATTGTGTGCATTAGTATTTACACAAGAATAGCGCTACGGGGTATTATTTATTTGTTTATAATTAGAAACAAATTTCGATGCATCTACATTTTGTTCAAAGGCTTTTATTCACAATTAGGCTCGGTTCACACAGTACGCGGCACGACTTGCAGCGCCGCGACCTGCCGCGACCTCAGCGGCGACTTGCAAAACGACTTCTGTATAGAAGTCAATGCAAGTCGCCCGAAGTCACCGCAAAAGTAGTACAGGAACCTTTTTTCTAAGTCGCTCCTATTAGAACGGTTCCGTAGTACAGAACGGGGAGCGACTTGTCAGGCGGCGAAGTTGCCTGGACAAGTCGCCCCTGTGTGAACCGAGCCTTACATGAAGTTTACGCAAAGAGTCAATATATGCAGTATTGACCCTTCTTTTTCAAGACCTCTGCAGTTAGCCTCGGCATGCTGTCAATCAATTTCTGGGCCACATCCCCACTCATTATACACAGAGCAAGGTTCTCCCTTGTGGGATTTTAAAGGCCCTAATGGTGATAGAACACCAAAAGACAATATAAATAATAAATATAAAAATATAAATTTATTATAATACATACAGCTCAAAGAAATAACAAACAATGAATGATTGATAAGAAAGACATGGCTGATATAGCTACACATCAATATGATAAATTGGTTAGATGCTGTAAGGGATCAAAGGACACCACATGGAGTGTAAGGTGTGGAGCCTGCACTCCCTATGGTTTCCTTTGATCCCTTACAGAATCTAACCAATGTATCATATTGATGTGTAACTACCGTATTTATTGGCGCATAACACGCACCCCAAGTTTAGGAGGGAATTTTGTGGAAAATTTTTTAGGAGGGAAATTTAAGGAAAAAAAAACAAAAACTTACATTTAAATGCCCATCAATGCAGCCTTATCAGTGTCCATCTGAAGCCTCGTCAGCGTCATTTGCAGCCTTGTCATTGCAGCCTGTCCTCATTGCAGCCTTGTCATTGCAGCCTTATCATGGAGCCTGTCCTCATTGCAGCCTTGTCATGCAGCCTGTCCTCATTGCAGCCTTGTCATGCAGCCTGTCCTCATTGCAGCCTTGTCATGCAGCCTCGTCATGCAGCCTGTCCTCATTGCAGCCTTGTCATTGCAGCCTTATCATGCAGCCTGTCCTCATTGCAGCCTCGTCATGCAGCCTGTCCTCATTGCAGCCTCGTCATGCAGCCTGTCCTCATTGCAGCCTCGTCATGCAGCCTGTCCTCATTGCAGCCTCGTCATGCAGCCTGTCCTCATTGCAGCCTCGTCATGCAGCCAGTCCTCATTGCAGCCTCGTCATGCAGCCTGTCCTCATTGCAGCCTCGTCATGCAGCCTGTCCTCATTGCAGCCTCGTCATGCAGCCTGTCCTCATTGCAGCCTCATCATGCAGCCTTGTCATTGCAGCCTGTCCTCATTGCAGCCTTGTCATTGCAGCCTCGTCATGCAGCCTGTCCTCATTGCAGCCTGTCCTCAATGCAGCCTTGTCATTGCATTGTCCGCTTATTTTTTTTTTTTTAAATGGCGCCGAGATGTCCTGTGTATCTTAGCGGCGCCCGGAAGTTCTTGGCGGCTTTCGGGCGCTCTCGAACCTTCTCGGTGGCTTTCGGGCGCTCTCGGACCTTCTCGGCGGCTTTCGGGCGCTCTCGGACCTTCCCGAAAGCCACGAGAAGGGTCGAGGTGGCCGAAAGCCACCGAGAAGGACCGAAGGCGGGGGAAAGCCACGAGAAGCTGCTTTCAAAAAATCGTTCAGAAATCGCGGAGTATCGGCGTATAACATGCACCCGCGATTTTCCCCTGATTTTAAGGGGAGAAAAAGTGCGTGTTATACGCCGATAAATACGGTATATCAGTCACGTCTTTCTTGTCAATCATTCATGGTTTGTTATTTCTTTAAACTGTATGTATTATAATAAATCTCTATTCTCAAATTTGTTATTCATATTGTCTTTTGGTCTTATAACACCATTAGGGAATTTAAAATTCCACAAGGGGGAACCTTGCTCTCTGTATAATGCACATAGGGATGCTGGCCTACTCCTAGTCCTTTTTATCTCAACTTCTTTTTACATCCTGACTGATGGCAGCCCATTCTTGCATGATCAATGCTTGGAGTTTGTCAGAATTTGGGGGTATCTTTTGTTCATCCGCCTCTTGAGGATTGACCACAAGTTCTCAATGGGATTAAGGTTTGGGGAGTTTCCTGGCCATGGACTCAAAATGTCATTGTTTTGTTCCCCAAGCCACTTAGTTATCACATTTGCTTTATGGCAAGGTGCTCCATCATGCTGGAAAAGGCATTGTTCCTCACCAAACTGTTCTTGGATGGTTGGGAGAAGTTGCTCTTAGAGGATGTTTTTGTATCATTCTTTATTCATTGCTGTGTTCTTAGGAACAATTGTCAGTGAGCCCACTCCCTTGGCTGAGAAGCCACCCCACACATGAATGGTCTCGGGATGCTTTACTGTTGGCATGACACAGGACCAATGGTAGCACTCACCATTTCTTCTAAGGACAAGGTTTTTTTTCTGGATGCCCCAAACAATCGGAAAGGGAATTTATCAGAGAAAATGATTTTACCCCCCAGTCCTCAGCAGTCCAATCCCTGGACCTTTTTCAGAATATCAGTCTGTCCCTGATGTTTTTTTCTGAAGAAAGGTGGCTTCTTCTGTGTAGACAGTGCATCCATAGCTCCTGCTAGAGTACTGACAGGGGATGGAGCCTGTCCTAGCTCCTGTAATGTACAAGAAAGGAAGGGTGACCCCTGGAAGTCGCACATCTATGCTGTCCTGCTGCAGTCAATGGATAGAGTGACAACCTCAGCCTGGACTCCGAACAGGCCATGCCCCCAACACATTTCACTCCGCCCCCCCAGCAACTTCTTAAAACCAGGTTATTTCTGGATGCCCCAAACAATCACAAGGGGGATTCATCAGAGAAAATGACTTTACCCCAGTCCTCAGCAGTCCAATCCCTGTAACCGCAGAATAGCAGTCGGTCTCTGATGTTTTTCCTGGAGAGAAGTGGCTTTTTTGCTGCCCTTCTTGACAACAGCCCATCCTTCAAAAGTCTTCTCCTCACTGTGTGCACAGATGTACTCACACCTGCCTGCTGCCTTTCCTGAGCGAGCTCTGCACTGGTGGTGCCCCCGATCCCATAGCTGAATCAACTGTAGGAAACGATCTTGGTGGTTGCTGGACGTTCTTAGGTGCCCTGAAGCCTTCTTCACAACAATTGAACCTGTCTCCTTGAAGCTCTTGATGATCCGATAAATGGTTGATCTTGGTGCAATCTTAGTGCAGAGCAATGACTGCACGTGTTTCTTTGTAGGTACTACAAAATAAAGTGCTAGTGCGCACAACCCCAAAACTAAATCTAAAACTCCCTACCCTAATACTAAATCAGATATTGAATGACGCTGCTAACATAAAATAATGCTCTCCACACTATCTGATAAAATGTATAAAAAAATATGTAGCGCTACCCCCTTTTTTTAAATATATAGAACACCTATCAAAGTGTAAATAAATAAACTAGCTATAATCAATACATATATTACTGTGCAAATATAGCAAAACACTGTGCTTTCATATACATGCAGAACAGAATTAGGTGTAAAAAAGTGCCGCGGTCACATCTGAAATATAACGTATCCACTCTTACCGAGAGATTTGGTACAACCCCACCACGGCTGATTGTACGGAGGTGTCTTGTTGTATACCGGACACTGTCTGTACGATCACCGTACACTTCCCGGACGTCTTCACTCTGAGGGAGAGGCTGGTCCTCCACCCTCACGGCGAACGCCTAAGGGTTTATCCCTGTATCCCGTTATCCCTATTTACACACCTCGCACTTTCCCTCCCCTCTCCTTCCCTCCTACTCGGACACCCCTAACTTTACGACCTGCAATACGATCATTTGTGATTCGGTACGAGGGTGACACTGCACCATGCACAAACAACACTCTCTTATCCCAAATTCTCAGGTTAAACTGTATTCGCTTAATGTGAAAGGCCTTAACACGCCGGAAAAAAGATCGCAACTATTTCGTCTTTTACGTAAAACTAAGGCGGATATTGTGTTTCTACAGGAAACCCATTTTAGATCTGACAAAATACCTAACTTGCGGTCCTCCCTTTATCCAACAGTGTTTCATGCTACTAACCCATCAGCAAAATCAAAGGGAGTATCGATTCTTATCTCTAAGAATTGCCCCTTTCAGGTGCAGGACTCGTTGTTGGATACGGAAGCACGCTATGTTTTTCTGAGAGGAGAATTATATCGCAAAACAATTACATTAGCCAACATTTACGCTACCAACCAGCATCATGTCCCGTTCTTCAACTCCACGATGTTGCAACTCACCTCCTTTTATCAGGGCACTCTGGTGGTCGGAGGAGACTTTAATGTAGCTTTGACCCCCACCTTAGACTCCTCGAACGGTACTTCCTCCTTAAAATACAGCACGCTGAGGGCTATAAAATCTCAACTGACCGTATTGACACTTCATGATACGTGGCGAACGTTATATCCGACCGCCAGGGACTTCACTTACTATTCACCCCCTCATAACAAATATTCGAGGATCGACTACTTTTTCCTCTCTCAGGCAGACTTAGACTGTTTACTTGTTGCTTCCATTGAACCCATGGTGCTCTCCGACCATAATCCAGTCTCGATCACCCTGTCCTTCCCGATCAGAACAGTCAAACCATATATTTGGCGATTGGATGATTCTTTGCTCAGCGATTCGGAAGTAGTACGTTCTATCTCTACTAGCCTAAAGAACTACTTTGCGGATAACGCCTCCACTGAAATTCATCCTCTAACAAGATGGGCAGCTCATAAATGCGTGATTCGGGGAGAATTGATCTCCCTTGCGGCTAAGAGACGGAAGGATAGAGAGGCCAGACTCGAAAAATTGTCGAAGACCATCCACTCGCTAGAAATATTGCACAAACGAACACTAGCGGAAAGCACGTTCCACACATTACAACAGGCTAGATTAGATCTCCTGGAGGAACTTAACATTCCAATCAGGAGGAAGTATATCCTTATGCAACGCAACTATTACGAATTTGGCAACAAATCAGGGAAACTCTTAGCCAGAGCAATCCAAATACGAAAAGCCATGTCCACGATTCACCACATCCTAGATCCGCAAGGTCAAAAGATTACTTCCCCATCTGGCATAGTGGAACAATTTAAAAAATTCTACTCAAATCTTTATAATCTCCCTAGTCATTCCTCGACTGACACACAACACGACAGAATCCAACAGATGATGGAATTTCTAGACGAGAATTGCCCGGGGAATATCTCCGACGATCTTGCCACAGACTTGGAAAAACCAATTAAGTCCGCAGAAATACTGACCGCCCTTAAACAGCTAAAACCGGGTAAAAGCCCCGGCCCAGATGGCTTCCCCACGTTATATTACAAAACCTTCTCGGACTTACTTATCCCGCATGTTACTGAACTATTTAATAAACTTCCTGACTCCCCGTCGCTTCACGCAGATCTCCATGAAGCACACATTACAATGATTCCGAAACCAGGAAAAGACGACGCTTTAGTCCCTAATTATAGACCGATTTCGCTGATAAATGTAGACATGAAGCTCTACGCAAAAGTCATTGCGAATCGCATTCTCCCCTTCTTGCCCTCCCTGGTTTCCTTGGACCAAGTAGGTTTCGTTCCGGGCCGGGAAGCGCGCGACAACACGTTGAAAGCGATCAATGTCCATAGGTGGCTCTCTGCTTCCCACAGTCCGGGCTTTTTATCGTTGGACGCAGAGAAGGCGTTCGACCGAGTGGCTTGGGATTACATGCTGGCCACCCTTAGAAAAATGGGTTTCAAAGAACGTACCTTGCAATATATTATGGCACTGTACTCTTCCCCCACAGCCAGAATTAAGGTTAATGGACATATGTCGGACGCCTTCTCCCTGTCCAACGGCACGAGGCAGGGTTGCCCATTATCCCCGATTCTGTTCATTTTAACGATTGAACCCTTGCTCCACAAACTCCGCACGAACACTAATATTAAGGGAATCCGAATTCGGGATGGGACTTATAAAATAGCAGCATATGCGGATGATATCCTTTTATTTCTCACAGACCCACTTATCACCTTACCCAATTTACTCAAAGACTTTGCTCAATTTAAGACAATAGCGAATCTCCAAATTAACTTCCATAAATCCAAGGCCCTCAACATCACCCTACCCGACGACGTACTAACACACTGCCAGACGAACTTCCCCTTTAGTTGGGAAAAGCATGCCATCACATATTTGGGAATTCAACTACTGACTAAATTAACAGACCTGTATCCCCGCAACTATTTACCACTACTTAATTCCGTTCGAACTGATTTGCTAAATTGGAAAACACCTACTATTTCGTGGTTTGGGAGAGCAGCGATTCTTAAAATGAACATTCTTCCACGGTTCTTATATCTTCTACAAACGATTCCAATCACCCTTCCCTCCACGTTTTTCGCAACGTTCAAAACTCTCTGCTCCCAATTCGTCTGGGCTAACAAAAAAGCTTGCATTAAATGGGAGACCCTGACTCTCCCCAAATTACGTGGGGGTCTGGGAATCCCGGATATACGCAAATACCATTGGGCATGCCAACTGACCAGGATCGTAGACTGGCACATACACAGACGAAACAAAGCTTGGGTGGCGATTGAAGAGGCATTTGTTCAAACACCGATACATTTACTCCCTTGGACAGGCACTGCCTCCCTACCGACAGCGATCTCAGCACACCCTTTGATTAGCACCACACTTAATACATGGAAAACGGTTTGCCGGCGTACAAAAATCTCCTCCACATATGGCCCGCTCACCTCATTAGAGTACAACTCGGACTTCACCCCTGGTTTTCAAGCGCCATTTACCACTGACGACATAACCAGAGACTACGTTCGCGCAGGGTCCTTCTTCGACAACAGTAGAATGCTTACATTCCAATCTCTACTGACTAGATTCCCGGACAGAAGGATACCTTTCTTTAATTTCTTGCAAATCCGACATTTTTTACTCCAGAAGTCTCCAGCTACTACGTGGTGCAGGGAACTGACCCCGTTTGAACAACTTTGCACTAAAACAACTCCACAGAGGCATCTTGTTTCTGAACTCTACACTACTTTCTTTCCTACTACAAGCGACTCAGTGACATCACTACGTACAAAATGGGCGACAGACACGGGTCTGGACCTAACACACGATGATTGGGAATGAATACTAATAAATATTCACAAGGGTTCTAGGAATGTTTCAGTACAGGAAAATGGTTTTAAGCTCTACTCCCGATGGTATAGGACCCCTGATATCCTGCATACCTTCTACCCTTCGGTTGCTTCGGTTTGCTGGAGATGTGGTAAAGCTATAGGAACCATCTTGCACATCTGGTGGGAATGCTCAGCACTTCGTTCGTACTGGCAGACGATCCACCAACTTATCTCTACCATAACGACTTTCACACTAGATTTCACACCGGCCCAATACTTACTTCATCATACGACCTTGTCTCAGCGCCATTACAAAAAATCAGTTATAATACACTTAGTTAATGCAGCCAGAACGTGCATTCCAGTTTATTGGAAATCAACTACGACCCCCTGTGTTAAGGATTGGCTACGTAGAGTAAACAGAATAATGGAAATGGAAGAACTCACGCATCGAATCCTTGACACCTCACCCACATTCACTAACACATGGGCATGTTGGAAACACTTCCAAACAACGGAAGACTATAAGCGGTATATGGTTGATTAAAGATTTCGTCGTTGGGTCGTTCCCATTTGATGTTTTAGTGGTCACCACAGGTCATGATCGTGCCAGGCAATGTTCTTAGCATATAAACTTGTACCTACCCTCCCCTTTCCTTTTCTACCCTCCCCTCCTTCCCCCTATATAATGATGCTGGACATCATATGTTAGACTTAGAATTCTAGGTACTTACGGTAGCTCACTCTAGAATTGCAGCGACCAATTAGTGGAACTGTAGAGGTATTCTACCAACTCATTCGTATCAAACTGTAAGGAACACTCCGGTCGCTACCTACTTATATCTGGTTACAGATTCAACGGAGTTAGGTATTGAAACTTTTGTATTTCCAGAGAGAAGAAATATGCTAGAACATCTTCGTTATGTTGTTTTAATATAAATTTTTACTGCTATTGAGTTGGCTTGTTTGTAACAAATGCTATGTACCTACTGCTTCTGCTGTATGTTATGATCTTCTCAATAAACAGATTTTTCAAAAAAAAAAAAAAAAGGGCAAAAACGCCTATATCTAGCATGGTACATACAAATAACGTAGAATGTGCAAATATCGCAAAGGCACTATGTGACTAAATCACAAAAAATCCAAAAAGAAATAAATAAAAATAAAAAAGTCCATAAAGAAATGTAGGTAGCCATGGCTAACAGAGGAAGAACAATAATTTTAAGCACCACCCTCCCTTTAGTCTGTTATTCTAAGGCTCGGTTCACACTAGCCCAACTTGGAATCCAACTTTGATGTGACTTTTGATACTCAGTGGCATTGAAGTTGGACCAAAGTAGTGCAAGAACCTTTTATAAAGTCGTATAGAGTTCTGCAGTATCAGTTAAGACATCTATCAAAGGAAAACATTGAATTTCACATGTCATGTCTCGTGTGAAGCAAGCCTCAATCAGCATTGCAGAGTGATTTCCAGCCTTGTCCTCGTCAATGCTGACGCCTGTGTTAACGAGAGGATCATCAACATGACGTCAGCTGGTCCTTTTGTGGCAGGGCTGAAATGCAGTGGAAATGTTTTTTTGGGGATTAAATAGATTGTAAAGGCAGGTGGTTTTATTTTTATTTGAATGCATTCTACGCATTAGGATAAAAAGCCTTCTGTGTGCAGCAGCCCTCCTAACACTTACCTGAACCCCATCTAGATCCAGCGATGTTACAGGAGTGTGTCGGCTGCCCAGGACTCCCCTCATTGGCTGAGACAGCAGTGCAGCGCCATTGCCTCCCACTGCTGTCAAAGTCAGTCAGCCAATGAGGAGAGAAAGGGGATGGGGCGGGGCGGGGCTGAGGCTCTGTGTCTGAAAGGTGCTTGCTGTGGGGGCACTCAACAGGAGGGAGGGGCCAGAGCACAGAATACGGATATGCCCCAGTTGACTCTTAAGTCGAAAGGCATCGGTCCTGCAGTTCCTTGCCTCCCACAATGCTTTTTTTATTGATTTGTGATCACTTGATCATTTTATCCTACATTTCTTTGCAAGATACTTTTTATTTTAATAAACCATTTTGATTGACCTTCTCCATATGGAGCTCCTTTTTTCTCCTTATTTTATATCTGGGCACTGCTGAGTATCTGTCCACCAACATTACCTCTGGGATTGGTCTGATTATCGAGTGCCCCGGAGAGGCAAACCAGCTAGCGAGTGGTCTGGAGTCGTTGATCCACGACTACAACTCAGCGTGGCATCCTCACACCACCAGGAACCCAGCATTACAAGCCTGTTTGACACACTGCCATATGGTAGATGTGCCCATCACATCTGGTAAGAGTACCCAACTGTACACTTGTGAACTTCCCTGAAGTGTCCACAAGTGTATTTTACCATTTACGTATCTACACATTTTAACTCCAGGTGGAGATTGAGGAGAAAGAACTTTTCCACTCTCATACATCTATGTGGAATTTAAGACTTCTGTGTTCATCATATGATACATTCACTTGTGTGTATGATTTCTGCACTTAACATTTCCGTTCACATGTTGTTTTGAGTCACTTCATGTTTTTTCTCATCTTACCGAGACAGACCTTTTTAGTGCTACACAATTTTTTGCACACAGAATAGGGACCCAAGGAGGATTGGGGCTGCTCTGTGCAAATCCACTGCACAGAGCAAGTAAGGATAACATGTAAAAAAAAAAAAAACAGAGCCTTTAGTATCACCAAGTTTATTTTCATGGCAAAGAAGGACTTTGCAATTAATTGCAATTCATCTGATCACTCTTCATAACATTCTGTAGTATATGCAAATTGCCACCATAAAAACAGAGGCAGCAGACTTTGTAAAAATTTATATTTGTGTCATGCTCAAATTTTTTGGCCAAGGCTATAGCTGCAGGCTGGTCAGGGTGTCCATAACCAAAAGTGCCTACAATGGGCACATGAGCTTCAGAACTGGAGAACAGAGCAATGGAAGAAGGTAGCCTGGTCTCCTGAATCTTTTTTTTACGTCAGGTGGATTGCCAGGTGGGTGGCTGGGGGTGCATTGCTGACCTGGGGAAGAGATGGCACCAGGATGCAGTATGGGAAGAAGGCTAATTTTTCCACTCTATATACAGTGAGACCTTGCATTGTGAGTAACGCGGTTTACAAGCGTTTTGCAATACAAGCTATTTTTTTAAAAAATACCGACTAGATTTGCGAGCGTGGTCTCGCAAGACAAGCAGGATTAAAGCCACTGGGGCATGTAATATCGCATCCATTCCTAATGGCGCCCCCACACCTCTGGCCACATGTGGTACTGCATAAAGCAGCCCTCACTGTGGAACAAATTACAGTGGAACCTTGGATTACAAGCATAATCCGTTCCAGGAGAATGCTTGTAATCCAAAGCACTCGCATATCAAAGTGCGTTTCCCTACAGAAGTCAATGGAAATGAAGATAATTGGTTCCGCATTAACTTCTATGTAATACCGCATGTCATCAGAGGTGGGGGGGGTGTGCCGTAGAGCCTCGAAAATACTCGGGGACAGCTCGGCTGAACTCCAGAAGCCTCGGAAACACTCAAGAACCGAGTATTTCAGAACGGCTCCGAAACCGTTCCAAGTGTTTTGGCTTTGGTGAAATATCAGGGGTCTAAACAGGTGCCTTACTTTTGAGACAGAGAAAGGGAATGAGGGCAGTGGTGGTACTGATCACCCACTGTGTTCATTCAGAAAAGGAAGATGCCACATGACATTTAACTGCCCTCTTCCCTGACTATCCTCAAACATCCCTCACAGCAGCCAACATGAGAGGAGGGGAAGGAAGCAGGGGCAGCGATGTGGGGGGGGGGGGGGGGGTGGACAGCAGGAGGAAGGCACATTCAGCATACCCTGTCCGCCTGCCTGATGCCTGTTAATACATGTTGAATTGGCCACTAGTAGTCTCCATAGGAAGCCCAGGTGACAACCAAGAGCATCAGAGAAAGAGAAGAGAACATTGTCACCCTTTAGGAGGAAGTGGCCTGAACAGGAACATTCATGGCAAGACCACCAAGGAATGTTTTAATAAAAGCTGTAAATTTAATATTAAAACTAGCTCTAAAAAAAAAAAAAAAAAAAAAAAAAAAAAAAAAAAAAAGACATCAACATACTAAAGTTTCTATGAGAATTTAGTGATTGTATTTATATCTATATTCGGGATAAATGAACAAAATTCAAAAAAGCTTGTTTCGGATGGATTTGGCTCGGGGTGGAGCGGGTATTATACACTATTCATATTCATGGTGCCTTCAAGAGAAGAGCGTTTGGTTATTACCTATAATTGCTCAGTGACAAGGACACACGGAGCAGAATGAAGGCTTTGGAAGGAGTGGCAGTAATTACACCCCTGTAATGGCCTTTAGTCCAGCTGGATGGAAATGCTGCAATTTTAAGTACTGTTCTCATTCAGCATAACACAAAGATGAAGCCCAGTGGCCAGCAGCCGTCCTGCCGTGCCGCTGCACAAATACAGCGAATGTAACGAGGGGGGGGGGAGGTGCAAAGATGAAGGTCAGCAAAGAAGCAGAATAGGGACTTCAAATGAGCTGATTAAATATAAACTATTAACACTCTGTCTTCCTGGTTGCAGTGCGGGAAATTCTTGCAGTTCATGTGAAATACCAAAACCCAAAACTAAGTGTACCCTCCCCATTTCATAGTGACTGACAGCCAACTGTACACAAAAGCAGGAGGAGGAGGAGAAAAAAGTGCAACTAGACACGTGTAATTAGTTTGGTTACAAATCAAATTTTTCGATATCGAGTCTCCAAATCACAATAGTAATACATTTCCTTGTTTTGTTATAATGCATTAGTTTAATTTGGACCATCTGTTAACCACTTGCTGACCGAATAACGAGGTTATATGGTGGCAAAGTGGCTCTCCTGGGCAGGATTACGTACCTGGTCCGGGTTCCGGCACTTCCAGGTAGGGGGCGTTCGTCTCTTCTGCTGTGAAGAAACGGCACGAAGGTCGGAGATCAAAGCAGGGTACAGGGAAAAGGGCCCTAGACGGCACACATTTATGAGATCTTTCCACTACCTATAACCAACCCTTTATATAGGCAAAACCTTACAAATGTGGGTTTACAACCACTTTAAGAGGTATATAGTGTTTTGTTCTGTCATTCTGCTTGCCGATCAGCAGGTGCCAGTGGACATCCACTGGGCACCCAGCTGGTGGATGTCCACTGGCACCTGCTGATAGGCAAGCAGAATGACAGAACAAAACTCTATATATGAAAGTGGTTGTAAACCCACATTTGTAAGGTTTTACCTATAGGTAGGCCTATATAAATGGTTGCCTATAGGTAGTGGGAAAGATCTAAATGTGTGCCGTTTAGGGGCTATTTCCTGAGAGAGAGAGAGAGAATGAGAGAGAGAGAGAATGAGAGAGAGAATGAGAATGAGAGAGAG